>NW_013543465.1:243237-559539 GCF_000499545.2 Eimeria tenella
AGCGACGAGGGCGACACGGACACAGACACCGATGGGGCCTCCCAGCAGCAGCAGCAGCAGCAGCAGCAGATAGGGGAGGAGCGGCTGCAGCAGCTGCAGCAGCTAGCAGCAGCAAACGAGCTGCAGCTGCAGCACCTCACTGCTGCTGAATCTGCTGCTTTCTTTTCTGCCCTCAAAAGAGGGGAGCTAGCCAAGTACCTCGAACCCTGGAAACCCTGGTGGCTCTCAGTGCGTCTAGGGTTTAGGGTTTAGGGTTTAGGGTTTAGGGTATGAGGGGTCCGACAGTGCCTACGGGGAACCCCCTGAGCCCGGTTGGAGCCCCATTAAGCAAGCTGCACGGCTTAGAGTTTAGGGTTTGGGGTTTCGCGCCTCGCGTTCAGGAATTAGGATTTAGGGTTTAGGGTTTAGGGTTTAGGGTTTGCTGCAGATCGAGCTGCCTACAATGGAGCCGCCGGCGCACATCTGCTGCCGCCCAACTCGCCCAGATCCTCGGCTGGCGATGACTCTGGCGCAAGTGCTGTACGCCCAAACCCTAAACCCTAAAACCTAAACCCTAAACCCTAGACTAGCAGCCCTAGGCAGCTAGCTGGGTCTGCCCGCGAATTACTAGCCTCCCCTCCTGCCTGTGTTAAACCCTTGCACCGGAGGGGTTGTGGCCTGTGGAGATCTAGGGTTTAGGGTTTAGGGTTTAGGGTTTGTGAATAGGTTTGGATACGCTCATTGTATGAGGACCTTCAACGGAGCCACCGAAGACGCAGATGTCCCAGAAGCTGCAGGACACCTTTTGGCGGTTGCAAAAGTCAGTAGGGTTTAGGGTTTAGGGTTTAGGGTTTAGGGTTGGAGCTGCAGGTCACCTTTCAGCGGCTGCACAGAGTCAGTAGGATTTAGGGTTTAGGGTTTAGGGATGAAGATGCAGCGCTGCGGCTGCAAAAGTAAGTAGGGTTTGAAATGGTGGTTTGGGGTTTAGGGTTTAGGGTTTGTGGTTTAGGGCTTGTGGTTTAGGGTTTGGAGTCGCGTGACCCTCCGCCGGCGTCCGCCGTCTCCGCTGTTGACCAAGCGCTGGAGTGGGCTGCACAGGTAAACCCTAAACCCTAAACCCTAGACAGCAAACCCTAGAGGTTTGGAGGCAGAGCATTTTGCGATTGTCGCTGCAGCAGTGTTTGTAGCGGTGGCGGGTTTGGGCGCAAGGCTAGGGTTTAGGGTTTCGGGTTTGCAGCCCCCGCTGGGGTGGGGTTTGGGTGCAAGGCAGGGTTTAGGGTTTAGGGTTTAGGGTTTAGGGTTTGCAGCCCCCGCTGGGGTGTACAGACGCCGAGTTCTCCGAAGTGTGTCTAACTGATGCTGCAAAGCTGCTGGGGGTAAAGGAGTTTGCTGCTAAGGCAGCAGCAGCTGCTGCTGCACTAATAGACAGGTTCAAGGAACTTATGCTGCAGCAGCAGCAGCAGCAGCAAGGCAAGCAGCAGCAGCAGCAGCAGGGGGAGCGGCAGCAGCAAGAGGGAGAGCAGCAAGATAATGACAGCCCACAGGCGCCCAGCAACAAACAACTGGCAAAGCTAGGTTCGAGCAAACCCTAAACCCTAAACCCTAAACCCTGAATACAAGCTGTGAAGGGCCCCGGACTGGCAAGCGCCACGGCGCGCCAACTAACGATTTAGGGTTTAGGGTTTAGGGTTTGTGGCTGCAGCGGTCAAGGCCGAGCTGGTTGTGCGCAAGCTGGGGTTTGTTGCTTCTGCTGCTTATTACCACTGGGAAGAGCTGCTGCAGCAGCGGCAGCAGCTGCAGCAGGCGCTGCAGCAGCGCTGCAGCATGCTGCGGCAGCTGCAGCAGATTAAAAAGATGAGGGAAGAGGCGCAACGTGAGGCCTTCTGCTGCTGCTGTTGCTGCTGCTGCTTCCGCTGCTGCTGCTGCTTCCGCTGCTGCTGCTTCCGCTGCTACTGCTTCTCCGCACACACACGTGCTGCTGCCGTTGCATACACACTGACTGCTGCTGCTGCTGCTGCTGCTGCAGAGGCAGCCCGAGCCTTGGACTCCTGCGGCAGCACTTCACTTGCTGCTGCTTCCAAAAGCCCGCAGTCAGCCAAGCCTGTCATTGTCGTGCCCAGCAGCAGCAGCAGCAGCAGCAGCCGCAGCAAAAACAGCAGCAGCAGCAGCTCCTGCGTGATCGAGGAGAGCTTCAAGCGCGAGGCCGATTAGCTGTGTCGCTGCTACTACAAAAGCAGCAGCAGCTGCTGCTGCTGCTGCAACAGCAGCAGCTGCTGCGGCCGTTTAGCAGCAGCCGTTTTAAACTCAATTAACATAGACGCCCTGTACATTCGTGGCCATAGCAATTCGTCTAGCTAGCTAGCTAGCTATTCAACTGGCTAGCTAGCTAGCTAGCTATTCATCTGGCTAGCTAGCTAGCTAGCTAGCTATTCAGCTGGCCGGCTAGCTAGCTATTCATCTGGCTAGCTAGCTAGCTAGCTGGCTATTCAGCTGGCCGGCTAGCTAGCTAGCTATTCATCTGGCTAGCTAGCTAGCTAGCTAGCTATTCAGCTGGCTAGCTAGCTAGCTAGCTATTCATCTGGCTAGCTGGCTAACTAGCTAGCTATTTAGCTAGCCAGCTAGCTAGCTACTTAGCTGGCTAGCTGGCTAACTGGCTATCCGGCAGGGTAGCTAGCTGGCTAGCTAGCTAGTTAGCCAGCCTGTCAGCGTAGAGCGCCATAGAATCAGCAGCAGCAGGAGCAGAAGCAGCAGCAGCAGAAGCAGCAGCAGCAGCAGCTGTAGCGGTGGAGCTGGCGAGGTCCGTGGCTAGCTGGCACCTGCAGCGCCTCTGTGTCTAGCTAGACAGAGGTGCCTAGGGTTTAGGGTTTATGACGGCTCAGGGTTTAGGGTTTAGGGTTTAGGGTTTAGGAGAGGCAAGCCTCTCGTATCTGCTGCAGCACAAAAGCTGCGTGTCTATCTTCAGCAAGAGAGCGCTGCAGCAGCTCTTGCCACAGCAGCTCTGCTGCTTCCGAGGGCTCTGCTGCTGCTGCTGCGGACTGCTGCTGCTGCTGCGGCTGCTGCTGCTGCGGCAACTCCAGCTGCACAATGGACGCGCATTCTGTGAGGTCCCCTTCCAGGCTGCTGCGGTCAGCTGCTGCTGCTGCTGCAGCATTGAGGCCTGCTGCTCTGTCAGCAGCAGCAGCAGCAGCAGCAGGCCGCTGGTCTGGCACTGTTAAGCCTGTGATGCTGCTGCTGCTGATTTTTGTTATCTTGAAGCGAGTAGCAAGAGACAGCAGCAGCTCTTGCTGATGCAGCTCGTCTAGGTGCTGCTGCTGCTGCTGCTTGAGCTGCTGCAGCAGCTGCTGCAGCTGCCGCGCCTTGTACTCTGTTTTGCTGAGGGCGAAGAGCAGCTCGTGCTTCTGCTGCTGCTGCTGCTGCAGCTGCTGCTTCTTTTCCTGAGTTTGCTGCAGCCGCCGCTGCAGCAGCTCAGTCCCCCCTGCTGCTGCTGCTGCTTCAGTGTGGATAGAGACAAAGCGGCTCTCTGAGGCCTCGTGCTCCTGCTGCGCGCGCTGCTGCTGCTGCTGCTGCAGCTGCAGCTGCTGCTGCCGCTGCTGCTGCTGCTGCTGCAGCAGCGCGGCCGCGCTCCGAATGGCTGCTGTTGAGCGCTGCTCCAAGGCCACGGTTTGCTGCAGCTGCTGCTGCTCGCTGTCCATACACCCGAGCTGCTGCTGCAGCTGCTGCAGCTGCTGCTGCCACTGGTGGCGGAAAGCAGCAGCACTTCTCGGGACGCCATCCACGACTTCATCCTCATATTCCTCTTGCTGCTGCTGCAGTTGCTGCTGCAGCAGTTGTTGTTGGTGTTCCTGTTCTTCTTGCTGCTGCTGCTGCTGCCGCTGCTGCTCTTCTTCCTGCTGCTGCTGCTGCTGCTGCTCTTCTTCCTGCTGCTGCTGCTGCTCCTGGTGCTCTTCTTCCTGTTGTTCTTCCTGCTGCTGCTGCTGCTGCTGCTCCTCTTCCTGCTGCTGCTGCTGCTGCAACTGCAGGTACGGCTGCAGCAATTCATCCTGAGCAGACAAACGCTTGAGAGGCTCTTGCTGCTGTTGTGGCTCTGATGCGTCACTTGCTGCTGATGCTGCTGCTGCTGGAGCTGCAACAGCAGCAGCAGCAGAATCTTTAGGGGCAGAAGAGGCAGAACCTGGGTGCGCCGGTAACGGTGAAATAATACTGGGGGCGATTTGATGCTGCTGCTGCTGCTGCTGCTGCTTCAGGTGGTGCTGCTGGTGATGGTGGTGGTGCTGCTGCTGATGGTGTTGCTGCTGCTGCTGCTGTCGAGTAGAAGCGTTTCCGGCCCTGCTGCGGGCTTCTGCAGCTGCTGCTGTTGCTGCTGCTGCTGCTGCTGCTGCTGAGGCTGTGCGGCTGCGGACGTATGAGGAAGCAGCAGGAATTTTGTTAGGGTGCTGCTGCTGCTGCTGCTGCGTCTCGTTGCTGCTGCCGCTGCCAGACGGCACTGGGCGTTTGGGGCTCCTTACTAGCACCATTGTTAGGGTTTAGGGTTTAGGGTTTAGGGTTTAGCGCGTAGAGCTCGGGGCACGCTGGGCGTTACAGCTGGATTTGAAGGAGCCTCTAAGTGACCCTCATCCTCTATAAGCAATCTAGAACGAGGGTTTAAGGTTTAGGGTTTAGGGTTTAGGGTTTAGGGCTGGCGTCTCAGCCGCCGAATTCTGCCGATGCCGCCAATGTTTTAGAGTATAATGACAAAAAAATGAAGAGCCAAGGGCTTGGAAGCGTCAGGGCTAAGGGTTTAGGGTTTAGGGCCTAGGGTTTAGGGTTTAGGGTTTTGGTGGGGTTGGTGTGTGTCGCCGCCGGGCAATGGGGCTTTCCTGTACCTGCTGTGCAAGTCTCAAATGTTTGGAAATAAAAATAAATTAATTAATTTAATTTAATTTAAAAAGGAGCCAAAGAGCCAAAGAGGAGGCCCTCTCGCTAGGGTTTAGGGTTTAGGGTTTGGGAGGGTCTAGCCTCAGGACAGGCAGCAGCAAAGCTGACCGTCTAGCGCGCCCACGAATTGACTCGAAAAGAGATAAATCCAAAATAAATAAACAAATAGATTAAGTAAATAAATAAATAAACTAAATAAAATGAATAAATAAAATGAGTAAATAGATTACCAGACAAACGAAGGAAGCAGCAGTCGAAGACTCCGCGGCCGCAGCGTCTAGGGTTTGCGCTCTAGGGTTTAGGGTTTGTGCAGCTTTTTTGCATCTTTTTGCGTCTCTCGAGTTCCTCTTTTTGTTTATTTGAGTTAAATAGATTTGTTCGTCTGCAGTTTCTCCCAATTGCCCTTAAACATGCCACTTTCCGCGGTTCTGCGGCCACGGAGCCACCCATCGGCAGAATAAAAAGACCATTTTCGGCGATTTCTTCGCCGATTCGCGTCAAATGCACTTCTGTCTGGGCTCTAGAGTCCCTAGAATTCCCCATTGAGGACAAACAAAAGAGAAAAGGACAAAAGATAAGAAAGAAACTCAAAAGATTCGCCGCCGGCAGCCTCCCCGGGTGTCTGTACGTACACCTGAACCCCGATCAAGTTTTTCCTGTTCTGAATTTTCAGTTTACTTTTCTTTTTTTTGGCTTTTTTACTCCTTTTTATTCAGCATTTGTTCCCCGTTTATACCACAAACAAACAAACAAATAAACAATGAATAAATACATAAATAAAGACCTTAAAACTTGAACTGCTTCTTCCTCTTCGATTTCGCTGCAGCTGCCGATACTCCCCGCAGCTCGTCTCCTTTCCTCTTGCGCTCTGAAACCACAAACCCTAAACCCTAAACCCTAAACCCTAAAACCACGGGGAGGGAGAAATGAGAAAACAACAAGACCCACAACACAAAGAGCTGCGAACCGGCAGCAGCAGAAACAGCAACAGATGCAGCAGCAGAAGCAGCAGCAGCAGCTCACGGTCTGCTGGGTCTATCTGTCCTGCTGCTGCTTTTGCTCTTGCTGCTGCTTCCTCGTGCTGCCGCAGCTGCTGGCGAATCACGTCAGCAGTGAAGGCTCCCTCTTGCTCTGAAAATAAAAAATAAATTTAAAATAAATAAATTAATTAACTGAATCTGGGTTTTAAGAAGCAGCCAACTGTGCTGCTGAAAGCAACTGCAGCAACAGCAACAGCTGCATCAGGAAGCTCAGCAGCAGCAGCAGCAGCAGGTGCAGCAGCAGCAGCGCGTGCAGCAGCAGCAGCAGCGCGTGCAGCAGCAGCAGCAGCGCGTGCAGCAGCACCAGCAGCGCGTGCAGCAGCAGCAGCAGCGCGTGCAGCAGCAGCACGGGGCCTTACCCATTTCGTTGGGGTTGAGGGAGACAGTGACTCCAGCAGGAGTTGCTGCTCCTCCCCGCTGGGCCATGAGGGGCGTGTTGGCGCCACTTGCTGCTGCTGCTGCAGCAGCAGCAGCAGGAGCAAAGGGACTCCTAAGCCCTGCAACAAAAGGGGAGGCCCTGCCGCTGAGGAGTCTGGGCGTGGCGATGCCCGCGGGTGTCTGTACACCTGAGGCGCCTCCCTGCTGCAGCAGCTGCTGCTGCTGCTGCTGCTGCTGCCCCGCCAAAGCCCCCGCGGGAATCCTGTAGGTGTGGCGGACTCCGAAGAGCTGCCCCTGCTGCACTTGTGTCTCCTCAGGTGTCAGTACAGTGTAGGCCTTCGGGCCCGAAGAAGCAACAGAGGAGACACCTCCCCGCTGCTGCTGCTGCAGCTGCTGCAGCTCCAGAGAAGCAGGAGACTCCAGGCCCATGCTCGTCAGGCCCACGCTCGACGTGCCCCCAAACGGCGTCTCTGCTGTCGGCTGCTGCAGCAGCAGCAGCAGCAGCAGCAGCAGCAGCGGGAGTTGTGAATTGTACTTTTTAAGCGGGTTTTGCTGCTTGGCTGCGTGTTAAGGCCTTTGACCAAAAGTGTAAAAGTATAAAGTAAATCAAAAAGAATAAATTAAAAAACTTGAAATGAATTTAAATTAAATTCAATAATCGCCGTTGATGCAGTTCCAAAAAGAGAGAGAGAAAGATGATAAAAAGGAAAAAAAAGTAAAAAGAAAAAGTACAGAAGGACGTAAAAAGGGAAAAGGAAAACTAAAAGGATATAAAGACAAAAAGAAACCAAAAAAGAAAATAAAAAGAAAATAAATAAAAATAAAAATAAAAAAGAAACTCTAAAAAGAAAACCTCTGACCTGCTGCCCCTCTGCTGAGCCTTCTGTCTCTGCAGCAACAGGACAGCAGCACAGCCCAAAATGAGGGTTTAGGGTTTAGGGTTTAGGAGTCAAGTAGCACTGAGGGTGCGTGTCTTGCGTCCAGGGAATCGCCCTAGGGTTTCCGAGGTCTTCAGGTCCCGCTGCTAGGGTTTAGGGTTTGCGGGCAGCGCGGGAAGAGGGCCCAGGGCTTAGGGTTTAGGGTTTAGGGTTTAGGGTTTGTACCGGGCTCCTCCTCTTCGGGGGGCGCCTCCGCGTCGGGGGGCAGCTCTCCCCACAGGCTCTCGGAGGCCTCGAGGTCTTCGTTTTCTGCTTCTCCTTCTTCCAAATCTTCTTCTAATTTAAATAATAATGATCCATTTTCATCGACAGGAGGTCTTCCCCACCCCCCGGGCTGGTAGCCGTACGTACACCCCGCGGGGATGGGCGCGTTCAGCCCCGGAAGCCGCAAACGCGGGTACGCCGGCGGTGGCCCGTACCTGCGCAAACCCTAAACCCTAAACCCTAAACCCTAAACCCTACACGCTGCGGCATGCGAAGCGGTCCACAGGCACCAACCCCGCGAGCCGCTAAGCTCCCAAAACGGGGACCAATACGCACACGCCCACGTGCCACCCTGCCAAACCCTAAACCCTAAACCCTAAACCCTAAACCCTTCCCACACCGCGACCCCTCAACCCCCAAACCCCGGGCCCCGGCCCCGCCGGCAGCCGCCCCCTGGCCACTAAAGCCCTCAAACCCTAAACCCTAAACCCTAAAGGCTGACCTCTGCATGTTGAGCAGCCAGGGGGGCGGCGAGAGGGGCCCCATGCCGAGGGCCTCCTTGAGTCTGTCGGAAAGCTTTCCGGGTTTTATATTTCTTTTTGTTTGCATAAACTCTTTTCCTTCATAATACAAATCCCCCATTTTAGTCAGGGGGGGCTTCACAGCGTGCTTGAAGAAACAGTCGTGCAGCACCTGCAGCCAAAACCCCAAACCCTAAACCCTAAACCCTAAATTAGGGTTTCCCCGACCGCCAGAAAAATGACGCCCAAACGCCCGTCTTGAACCTAAGGTAGAACGAGGGTTTATAAACCCTAAAAAGGCTTTGAAAACTCAGAAAACAGCCCAAAACCCCCAAAATTTGGCACTAATGGACCACGAAAATTGCATTAAAAGACCAACAAATTGGCATTAACAATAAATTGGCACAAATGGATCAAAATGTTGGCATTAAAAGACCAATAAATTGACACAAATGGATCAAAAAGTTGGCATTAAAAGACCAATAAATTGGCACAAATGGATCGAAAAGTTGGCACTAAAATGCGGGCGAAAAAAGGGTACGGGGGAAAAGTCGAAAAAATGGAAATTACCTGATAGTCAATTGTGAGGCGGTTGGCCTTGGGCCGGACTTTTTCGCGCATGCGCTGCCTCATAGTTTTTTGTTTTTCAGCTTCCACTAGAGCTGCTCGGACTTCTGAAATCTTCGTGGCTTCAATGTGGGCTGCATGCGCAAAAAAAGCAATTCATTTAGCTAAAAAACCACTCAATTTCGACCAAAAACAGCAGCAGCAGCAGCAGCAGCAGCAGCGGCAGCAGTGGCGCAAGCGGTAGCACAGGTCCTGCAGCGGTAAGCCACGCAGCTGCAGCAGCTGCAGCAGCAGCAGCAGCGGCAGAGCAGCGACAAAGACTCCCGCACCAAACCCTAGTTAAAACCCTAGTGATCAGCTCTTGGCGTAAACCCTAGCCACAAACCCACGCTCTAAACCCTAGCTCAAACCAATTTCAAACCCCTCAAATCCGCGGGGCAGCTTGATAGGCGTTTCACATTTTTCTGCCTCAAGCCCCAAACCCTCGTCCTAAACCCCCGCTCTAAACCCTCGCGCTAAACCCTCACCGTAAACCCTGAACCCTCACCCTAAACCCCAATTAAAACCCTCGGCTCAACCCCTCGCTGCGAAGCGCCTAAACCCTCGCTAAAGGCGCCTCTGTAGACCCGACTCGGCGCCTGCGTAGACGCCAAACCCTAAACCCTAAACCCTAAACCCTGGGTCTCACGCGGCAGCTTGAAGGGGGGCTTCTCAAACCCCCGCTTCCACTGCAAGTAGCGCCTCTTCTGCGACCAGTGCTGCGGAACTTGCACGACGTTTCGGAGGCCTTTTAGAAAAGCCAAAAAGAAAGGGTCGGCGCCAGTGGTGTCCCAGACTTCGATGCGGTCTGGGCGGGCGGTTTGCTGCTTGAGGCAGCAAACTGAAGGCCGCTGCTGCTGCCGCAGCTTCTTCCGGGTTTCCCGCTTTCCTTTCTTTTCTTCTTCTTCTTCAGACCCCGACTCGAACCCCATCACTTCTTCCCGCGCCGCCTCGCCCTCTTCTTCCTCTTCTTCCTCCGCCTCGGCCTGCAAAGATCCATTTGAATCCAAGTTCAATTTTTCCCAACAGCTCCCCCGTTTTCCGAACTTCTCAGGGCCTGTTGCCGCTCGCTTCGCTCCTTTTAATCATTTATATTCATTTCCAGACAGTTCAATTCATTTCGATTCAAGTTCGACTCAGTTTCGATGCAATTCGGTTCGGTTTCGATTCAGTTCGGTTCAATTCCACTCACCAGATTCAACTTATTCATTTGAATTCAATTTCATTCATTTGAATTCAATTTCACTTATTTTAATTCAATCTCACTCATTTCGACACATTTTGTTCCATTTCGATCCAATTTTAATTATATTTGTTCAGTTTCGTTCACTTCAATTCAGTTTCGTGCATTTCGATTCACTTCCATTCATTTTGACTCAACCCGATTCACTCCGACTCAACTCCGACCATTTTGATATAATTCAATTCAATTCTATCCTTTTAAATTCATTTCTAATACTTTTCATTCATATTTATTCATTTCAATTTATTTTCGCTGCATTTTGCTTCGATTTGAACTCAATTCTAACTTGAATTCAGGTCCACTTCGAGTTGCACTTCAATTCACTTCAACTTTAGTTTCAATTCGTTTCCATTCATTTTAGTGAATTCATTTTATTGAATTCCTTTTAATTTCAATTTAGTTTCAATTAATTTTCATTCAGCTTGTTCTTTTTTAATTCAATTCAAAACGCTCCGAAACTTTCCTCCCAATTCGACAGAAAATGGCTCTGAATTCCAAATAATTCGAATTCATTTGAATCCATTTAAATGAATTAAAACATATTTAAATGAATTCAAGTGGATTTGAATTAGTTCAAAAAACTTATATGGATGCAAGTGGAGAAAAATAAATTCAACTGGGTTTAAGCGGGTTCAAATGAATTAAAGTGGATTCAAAGCGATTTGAATGGAGTCCAGTGAATTTAAGTGCATTTAATTTAATTCAAATAAATTCATGTCAACTTAAGTGAATTGAAGTGGATTTTAATTCAGATAAGTGGATTTAAATGGATTTAAATGGATTAAAATGGGTTTAAATGGATTTAAATGGATTAAAATGGGTTTAAATGGATTGGAATGGATTAAAATTTATACACACTTTTAAAACAAATTAAAACAAATTCAAAACAAATTGGTTGATACTAATTCATCAATTAAAGCCAACATAAACCAGTTCTGTTGCTGCTGCTGGGGCCGCCAACGGAACAAAGGCGCGGAGAGGAACCGAATAAAGCGCGAATTAAATCAAAACTTGCTGCTACAGTTGCTGCTGCCGTTGTGTGCATTCCTCCTTACTAGAGCCACTGCAGCAGCAGCTGCAGCAGCAGCAGCAGCGGCAGCTGCAGTTGCTGCTGCTGGGGCCGCCAACGGAACAAAGGCGCGGAGAGGAACCGAATAAAGCGCGAATTAAATCAAAACTTGATTCATTTCTTATTGTTTTAAATTAATTAAATTAAACAAATAAATTAAATTAATTAAAAGTTACCTGCTCCTCCGGCTGCAGCTGCGAACTGAACTTCTCGAAAACATCCGAGAAGGCTTCAGCCAGTTGCGCAATGAGCCCTTCGGCACCTTCTGCTTCCTTCGCAGGAACAAATTCAATTTCTACATCTTGCTGCTGCTGCTGCTGCTGCTCCTCGTCGCTGTCGGTGTCTTCCTCGCCGTCTTCTTCTTCGCTTTCCGTTTCTGCATCTTGAGGGTTTACCTGCAGCAGCAACTCGAGCTTCTTCTTCAGCTTTTTGTTGCGGCCCACTGGCAGCAGCAGATCGCGCTGTTTGCTGCGCAGCGGCACTGCAGCAAGAAGCTCCGCCTTCTGCCTGCCTGCTGCTGCGCCCTCGTCCTCCGGCTGCTGCTGCTGCTGCTGCTGCCGCTTCTGCTGCTTCTGCCGTTTCCGGCGCAGCAGCTTCACCACGCGCTTCGCCTTCGCCTCGTTCTTTTTCCACAAGTCATGTAGTGGACTCTTTCCATTTGCTGCTGCTGCTGGTGCTGCTGTTTCGGATGCTGCTCCCGCTGCTGCTTCTGCTTCGCCTCCTGCTGCTGCTGCTGCTGCTGCCTCCCTTTCGACTTGCTGCCTCGCCTCGTCGTTCTCCCTGGGGGAGGCAGCCGACTCCGGGGGCGCCATCTTGCTGACGTTTGTACAGCCGCTGCTGCTGCTGCTGTTGTTGCTGCTGCTGCTCCTGCTGCCGATGCTGCTTCCCCTCCTCCTCCGCGTCCTCTGGCTGCGCTCCTACGCCCTGTGCTTTCTGCTGCGTCGGCCTCAATTAGGCTAAAGACACAACACTGCAACTTTGCTGCTGCGGCTGTCTCCGCTGTCGCTGCTGCTGCTGCAGCAATTTGGGAGGCGGCTGCTACTGCTGCTTCCGGGGCTGCTGTTGCTGCTCTTCTTGCATGCGGCTGGACTTCCTCTTCTGTGAGATCTCTGCCCTTTCTGTTTTGCTCTTTAATTTTAAAAAATAAATTTATTTCTATTCTTCCCAGCTTGGAAGGAACACACTTTCCTTAGGCAGTGCAGCAGCAACAACAGCAACTGCAGCAGCACCCGCAACAGCAGTAGCGGCGAGCAGAGCAGCTGCTGGAGGACGCGGTGCTCCAGAGCTGCAGAGAAACAGCCTTCGGAAGTCAAATGCTTTATTGAAAAACAGTTGAAATTAAAATAGGAATAAATTCGAAAGATAAAAAGAGATTTAGAGCTGGTTGCGCAAACATTCGCTGCAGCAACCCCCGGCGCCTGCAGCATCCTACTGTAGACGCCCACCAGTGCATCCATAGGAGTGCAGGGTGTTTTCTTCGAATATTTCAATCCCTAATGAGTTTTATTTTATTGTTTCAATCCAAAATGAGCTTTATTTTAATGTTTTACTCCTTTTATTGCTCAGAGATGAGAACTTCCCAGGCAATCACCGTATAGAGGCGAGCACCATGGAGCTACAGCAAAGTCCCACTACAGCACTACACACGTTTGCGGGTAACGGTCTATACGCTGGCGGCCCCTGGGGGCTCCCTGGGGCCCCCGGGGACCCCTGGGGGCCCCCCAGGGGCCCCTCAATGCTTAGCTGCGGCGATCTGGCTGCCGCTGCGGCCGCTGTCTGCTTCGAGCTGCTGCTGCTGCTGCTGTCTTCTTAGGGCTGCTGCTGCTGCAGCTCAGGCTGAGTGGCTGCGGCTGGGGAGGAATTGCTGCTTTTTGTTTCTGTTTCTGGCCTCAGGCTTTCTGTTAGCAATCTTTTCTGCAGCAGGAAGCTGCAGCAGCCCTTTCTCTACACCTCTTTGGCTTTTAAGAAACAAAAAAATCATATTCCATTTTGTCTATGCAGCAGAAATAGAGTCGCTTTCATGTTGGTAAAGCGCGTCTGGGGGGCAGCAGCACATTCTGCTGCTGCTGCTGCTGCTGCTGCGCAGTATAATTTGGAATTAAGTAAAGTTTACAAATATTGGCTAACTATCTAAAATGAAATAATTTAAATGGGCAAGTGCAGCACACTGACGCCTGCAGCAGCACCGACAGCTGCAGCACCAGAAACGGGTTTTTGTCTTTTGTTTACAGCTGCGCACTTTATCCTGCTGCTGTTGCTGCTACTGCTGTTGCTGATGCTGCTGCTGCTGGCCGGCGGTAACCACACGAGGCCGGCGCTGTGAGGCGAGGTAGCAGCAGCAGCAGCAGCAGCTGCTGCTGCTGCTGCTGCTGCTGGTGCTGGCCTGCGGCCCTGCTGCTCCTTGCTGTCTGCAGCCGGCGATCAGAATGATAAATTAATTAATTGATTTAATTAATTAAAATTAAAAAGAAAGAATAATAAAAGAATTGAGAGCGAGTTAGGAGCTGCCCTAGGAGCCCCGCTTCACCATTTTCTTGCTCTTCTCCATTTTCTTTTATTTCTCTTCTTCATCTATTTATTTATTGAAATGATACCTGCTGCGGAGACAGTCTCCTGTCTCTTTTTTCTTTCTGAAAAGCCCTAAAATAGGCCTGCTGCTGCAGCAGCTGCAGCAGCCCCTGGCTGCTGCTGCTCTGCTGCGCTGCTGCGCTGCTGCGCAGCTACCAAGGGCTGGGGAAATTTTAGAAACTTTGCAGAAGAAGCAATTATTCTTTTTGTTTTTTGGAGCTTCTGAAATCCCACATCTTTATTTATTATTTGCTGCAGCCTTTCAGAATTTAAAAGACCTAAAAATCTTTTTTCTGTCGATTTTATTTCTCTTTTTGCTGCTGCTGCAGCCGCCAGCTTTTGCAGTTCTGCTTGTTTTCAGGCCCAGACGTGTACGTAGATATATATTTTATATTTATATTTATATTTATATTTATATTTATATTTATATTTATATTTATATTAATATGTATATTTATATTTATTAATACCTGCGTAGTTCTTAAAGGCTTTGTGGGGCTCTTTGATACCCACAGAACTCCGGCAAAGAAAGACTCCGCCTTTGCTGAATATTTCTGAAGTAATAATTTAAATAATAATAATAATAACAATAATAATAATAATAATGATATTAATGATTTCTGGAAAATAGTTTTAATACTAATAAGTATGAAGTTCCTTTTTTTGTTATTTTTGCTGTTAAAGAAAGTACTAGTGGGGCCCCGGGCTGACCCCGGGATTCTCTGGGGCTGAGTCCTGGGTAATTTCTTGAGTCTTTTATTAAAAAGATTTATTTAATTAAAAAAGATTTATTTCATTTTAAAAGTCTCTTTTATTTGATTTGAATTAAAAAGTCCCAATTTCAGTCTTTTCGCAATTCTTTAGCAACTCCAGACCTCCTTCTGCTGCTGCTCGCTCACGGGGCCCCACAAAAATAAAATTAACTTCAAACTTTAATGCATGAAGCAGCAAAGCCCCATTTTGGCCCTGGGGGCCCCCCTTATAACTAGGGGGGCCCCCAGGGGGCCCCCGCTTTAGCCTGGGTACAACTCCGGGGGCTGAAGGAACTTGCATTTCAATGAAGTACTTCATTAAAGTTATTTAATTCCAAATATGAACTGTTACTTGTTCTTTTATGTCAAAAAACTGGCTTTTGCTGCTGCATGCATGCATACTTGAAAAGCCCCACAGCTGCGGCCTCAGCAGCAAAGACCAGCGGCCCAGGCGGCCCAGGCGAGGACTACAGCCAGTGACCAGTGGTCTCCCTTAAGGGTTTGCAAACTTGGCACTTTGCCTCAATTTAAAGATATTTGTCTTCAAGTTGGGAACTTTGAGGGGGTCAAATGCAAAGAAATGGGGGCATGGGGGGCCATTTTGCTGCTAAGGAGGGGCCCTGCTGCAGCGCCGTAGCTGGGGATACGGCTAAGGCCCAAGTGCAGCAAAGCCTTTTGTGGCTGCTGCTGATGCGAAGCAGCAGCAGCAGCAGCAGCAACAGCAGCAACCCAGAAAGTGTCCTGCGGGCAGTTTGGCTTGTCCTCAAGAGGCCGCAGCAGCAGGCTTGGTGCAAACTAACAGCCCCTTTGCCAGGGGCTACTAGTTTGCTGCAGAAGACTTAAAAGCATTTTGCAAAGAAAAAATAAAATCATTTAAATTTTGAGATCTAAAAAAGGAATTCCAACCTGAAAAAGGAAATAATCTAATTAGTTCCTTTGCCTGTTTCCTCGCCCGGTCACGACCTCCAGTGATTTCTTGCACTGTTTGAAGAGCCTTTTTTACTGGGACACAAAATAAAATGATTAAAAAGAGTTTAGAAAGGAAAAATAATTAAAATAACTTAAGTTTACTCAAGCTTCCCTCGATCCTTAGCTGCTACTTGCAAGATCTTCTGAAACGTGCATTTCAGGTGTATCCGCAGCTCAGCCCGCAGTGCAAATTGCAAATCTTCTAATCCGCTAGTTTTCTGCAAGTTGCGTCTTTTTGGCTTTTCGCATTTAATTAAAAAGATAATTAATGAGGCCTCTAGCGCGTTCGCGTGTCTTAGGCCACAAACAGCAGCAGCTTTATCTCCAAAATAGCAGTACTGGCGCTGCTGCAAATGGCCAGCAGCGGCAGAGGGAGTTTTGCTGCAGCGCCTGGGGTGTCTGTACACCCCGAGGCTTCCCCGTGTCTACAGAATGCAGATACAAAGTGTAGCTGCCAAGTCCAGTGCTTATTTCCTGCACTGAATATTGCCAAGGGGGGGCAAAAAGGAGCTCCTGCGCCCAGGATTTTTATTCAATTAATGTTAAATGGTTAGTCAAAGATTAGGAGCCACTGAAGATCGGCGAAAAATGCAAAAAAGACGGAGTTTCGTGGACTGCCCCGTGGTGCGAGCACTGGCCGGTGGGAGCAGTAGCCGAAGGACGAAGTGGACGAAGGCAAAGACAGTTGACATACAGGCAAATAAAACAAAGAGACAAATAAATATACAAATAAATATCAAACACTAAATAAAGGGAGCAAAGAGGAAGAACCGAACGCTGCTAACAAGCGCGCATAGTACACTGCTGCTGCTGCGGCTGCTGCTGCTGCTGCTGCATGGGAACCGGGGCGGACAGACACTCAAAGATAGAGATAAAAGCTTAGAAATTAAAATAGATTACGAATGATACTTATAAATAAATAACTAAAAAACAAAGGGGAAAATCCCGCGTGGAGCAGCACCAGCAGCAGCAACGGCTGCCGAGCAACCAGCACGGAGGCAGCGGCTGCGGCGCTTTGGGGGGTGGCAGCAGCAGCAGCAGCGCCACCAACAGCAGCTGCTGCTGACGTTGCTGCAGAAGGACTCCCTAGGAGGTAAAAGGTTTTGTTTTTTCTGCTGCAGTTGCTTGCAACTATCAACGGAGAAGAGACACGCGATTTGAGTTTGCTGCTGTTGCCTTCCGTGGCATCTGCTGCTGCTGCTGCAGCTGCTGCTGCTGCTGCTGGTGCGCCCTTGGTGCCTTTCGCCTCATCTATTGCCTTTCTATTGGTGCTGCAGGCAAGACTGCAGCCGCTGCAGCAGAAACCTGCAGCAACTCTTCCCCCTGTGGTGTGCATACACCTGAACAGCATGTGTGCATTGCTCGCGCAGCATCGGCGGCTGCTGCTGCTCGGGCTGCTGCTGCTCTCCAGTGTCTGTGCTGCAGCAACAGCAAAGGAGGGCGCAGCAGCAGACGCGGCGGCGGCCCCCGCAGGTGCTGCTGCGGCGCCGGCGGCGCCGCAGCAGCAGCAAAAACCCGCAGCAGCAGCAGCAGCAGCAGCGGGAAGCAGCGATCTCGAGGCTTGCCAAAAGAAGCTGACTTATGCAGAACAAAGGGCTGAAAATGCGGAGAGCGATTTGCTGTCGTTTAGACAGAAGCACGAGGAAGCCCTTGCTGCGTGCACGACGCGGCTGCAGCAGCAGACGCAGCAGCAGCAGCAGCAGCAGCAGCAGCAGACTGAGGCCCTCCGCACCCGCCTAAACGAGGAGCTCAAAGTCAAGTCAGAGCTGGAGGCGAAGCTGCGGCAGCAGCAGCAGGAGACGCAGCAGCAGGAGGCAGCAGCAGAAGACCTGCGCGACCAGCTGCACACGGCGCAGAAACAGCTGCAGCGCATGCAGCAGCAGCAGCAGCAGAGCGGAGCAGCAGGCACCCTGGACAAGGTCAAAGATGTTGCCTCCGACTTGGGTCAAATGTACCTTGTTGCTGTTGAAACAGCAGTTGCTGCTATACCGCTGAGTGTGCGCGATGCAGTGCAGCAGCAAACAGCAGCAGCAGCAGCAGCAGCAGGCGAGCAGCTGGGAAAGGTGTACGTACACCTCGAGCCCTATGTGGAAACGACCAAGGACTTCTACTACGCGTACGTACACCCGCACGCTGTAGCAGCGGCAACTTGGGCGGCGAAGACTGGCAGCAGCGCAGCAGCAAGAGCTGCAGCAGCAGCAAACCAGCAGCTGGACGCGGCCCTTGCTGCGGTGTACGTACAGCAGCCCCACCTGCGGCCAATGGTGCCGGCAGACATCCAGGGGCGGCTGCTGCTGCTGCTGCTGCTGCTGGCGACTGCTTATATGGCGGGCTGTTTGCTGCTGCGCTGCTGCCGCATGCTGTGCAGCTGCTGCTGCCGGCGGCGCAGCCGCAGCAGGCGCGGCAACAAGAAGGTCTTTGCTGCTGACACGCCAGCAGCAGCAGCAGCAGCAGGCAGCAGCAAAACAGGACTGGGGCCCCGCATGGGAAGGGAGACAGCCCAAACCCCACAGCCAATGCCCCCGAGGCCCTTTGACCTAGACAAGAGGCGGCGGCAGTGAGGCTGCTGCTGCTGCTGCAGCAGCAGCAGCAGAGCTTGGAGCAGCAACGCTAGATCCCTAGTGCCAGCACAAGACCCCACGGCTCCGTGTCTGCATTTGGTGCTGCTACAGTTTCAATTCTTATCTATACCTGCTGCTGCGGCGACTGCTGCTGCTGCGGCAGTTGCTGCTGCAGCCGTTGGTGCAGCTCTTGCTGCAGCTGTTGCTGCGGCTGCAGCAGCTGCAGCAGCAGCTGCTGCTCTAGCGCACGTATGTGCACTTGTGTTTACTTTATGCGGCTGTCGACGGCTCACGCCGTCTTTGCTGCAGCAGCAGCAGCAGCTGCTGCTGCTGCTGCATACCCGCCTGCTGCGGTGGGTCAGTCGCTGCAGCAGCAGCCGCTGCTGCTGCTGCTGCACAGCTTTTCCTCTACCCACAACTCGAACTGTGCTGAAGCAGCACCAAACGAGAAGCGCCCAGCGTCCACCCAGCTAGCTAGCCAGCTAGCTAGCTAGACAGCTAGCTAGCTGCTGCCTCGTGGATATGAGTTTGCTGCAGCCCTTGCTGCTATAGAAAGTTCTGCGGCTAGCTAGCTAGCTTCCAGTCGAGCTGAGTGGCTAGCTGTGGGCGCAGCGGGCTAGCTAGGTGCATGGTATGGCTAGCTAGCTGGGTGAGCTGTGCGGGAGCGCCAGCTAGCTAGCTATAGCTCTCCAGCGAGCTGGCTAGCTAGCTAGCTAGCTGGCTGGATAGCTAGCTGGATGGCTGGCTGGCCGACTCCGCTCTGCGGTGACTAGCCACGTAGGGAATGGAGGGCCTGCCGCTGTGTAGACGATTGGCTAGCTAGCTAGCTAGCTGGCTAGCCACTTGCCAAGCTAGCTAGCTAGCTAGCTAGCTGGCTAGGCGTCCGGCCGGGGGTGCGCCCAGCATTAGCTAGATGGGTAACTAGCTAGCCAGCTAGCCACCAGCAACACTAGGTGCTGAGCCAGGTGGCCAACTAGCTAGCTAGCTGTAGCTAGCTGCGTACCTAGTACAGCAGCTAGTTTGCTGCTTCTCTCTCCAGATAACCTGCTAGCTAGCTGGCCAGATTGCTAGCCAGCCAGCTAGCTAGTCAGCTAACTAGCTGATTAGCTAGCTAGCTAGCTAGCTAGCTGGCTAGCTAGCTACTGTGTGGGATGTGCTTTTGGTGGCGAAAGGCTAAAGCAAAGAGTTGGGCTCTGCAGCGTGCAGCGTACAGAGAGCCCAAAAGCAGGCAGCAGTTGGCTGCTGCTGCAGCAGCTGCTGCAGCAGCTACTGCTACCAGTGTCTTTGCTGCTGTTGCTGCTGCACGTGGTCGATTCTATTCTCAAGAGCCGAAACGCGCGCTGCTGCGTCTGTTGCTGCTTGCAGCGCTGCGTTGCTGCTGTCCTCCACTTGCTGCTGCAGCAACAGCAGCGACAAAGTTCCAGCAGCAAAAAAGCCGAAGCCGAAATACTTCAGTCGCTGCAGCAGCGGCACACGAGTCTTCTTGCTGCTGCTGCTGTTCTTGCTGCTGCTGCCGCTGCTGCTGCTGCTCTTGTCGACTGAAGAAAGGGGCCTCGCAGCAGCAGGCGGACTCACTGGAGCTGCTGGAGGGCTTGTACGTGCGTCCTTTGCTGCTGCTGCTGCTGCTGCTGGCGCTGCAGCTGGCGAGCTGAAGAAGGAGAAGAACCCCCCTTTGCTGCTGCTGCTGCTGCTGGGAGTTGCTCGTGACAAAGGTGTTGGATTGCTGCTGCTCGCAGGGCTTTTCGGGGCTGCAGGAGGAGCAGCAGCAGCGGCACGCGTTGCTGCTGTCGCAGCTGCTGCTGCACCTTTTGCTGCTATTCCTGCTGCTGCTGCTTCTTCCCGTCCCTTGCGGCTGCCGAAGAAGCCAAAATGTCTCTGCTGCGTCGCCAAAGCCCCATGCTGCTGCGCCTTTGCTGCTGCTGCTGCTGCTGCTGCGCTCGCTGCCGCCGCAGCAGCCGAAGCCGGCGCACCAGAGACACCAGGAGCTGCTGCACCTGCTGCTGCTGCTGCAGCTGCAGCTGTCCGTAAAGCGGGTGAAAACATAGCAGCTGGTATGCAGTATGTTCCCTGATGTGCTGCTGCTGGTGCTGCTGCTGCCGCTGCTGCTGCTGGCGGTGCTGCTGTCTCTGCGGATGGTGCAGCTGTTACTACTGCTGCTGCTGTTGCTGCCGTACTGCCGCTGCACCGTCCGTTGGTGCTGCTGTCACTTTTGCTGCTGCTGCTGCAGCTCTTATGCCTGCTACTTGAAAGGCACAGATCCCCTGCAGCAGCAGCTGCCGCTCCAGAGCATGCACTGCGTCCAACCCTTAACCCTAAACCCTAAACCCTAAACCATAAATCCCAAATCCTAAACCCTAAACCCTAAATTCCTCAAGCTTAATTTCAAAGTTAAATACATAGAATAGCCAGAATTTAATAATCTTCAGGTGACGACAGCCCCACTGACTTCGCCTTTGTCGCAGCTGTCTCGCGCCGCAGCAGCCAAGCCCTGAGCCATAAACCGTAAACCCTAACGCCTAAAGCCTAAACCCTAAACCCTAAACCCTGAGAAACGCCTAATAAATAGCGCATTCACGACTCCAGTATTTCTGGGACATAAACGGCACTGTGCTAAGCTGCTGGCTCTGTCTATTGGGCGCTGCAAGTTGATTCTGTACGTTGGTTCCGAAATAAGGGTTTAGGGTTTAAGTTTTAGGGTTTAGGGTTTAGGGTCGGCAGTTCCTGCAGCCCATTCGCCCTCAGCTCGGAGAGAGGAACGCAAGCTGCCCCCAAGCCACACATCGCGTAGCTAGCTAGCCAGCTAGCTAGCTAGCTAGCCATCCTGTCGACAACTCACTCTGGGGCTACCTACCCGCCCATGTAGCTAGCTAGGTAGCTAGCTGGCTGGCTAACTGGCTAGCTAGCTGTTGCTGGAGCGCTGGGATCAGCGAGCTGCTGCGCAGCAAGAAGTACAGGGAGAGAATAGGAGACGAAAGATGCTGCATTTTCTGCTACTACTCTGCAGCAAACCCTAGCTAATGTTGCCCCTGAACAACAGCATCAGTAGCTGCTGCTGCAGCTGCTGTTGCTGCTGTTGCAGCTGCTGCGTTGCTGCTGCTGTTTCAGACTCTATGGACGGGCTACTGCGGCTAGCTTGCTGCAGCTTGCCCCTCTCCTAGTACTACGCGGGACAAGGGTTCAGGGTTTAGGGTTTAGGGTTTAGGGCTGACCCCCGCGGGCGTTTGGCGCAGTCGGTAGCGCGTGGGTCTCATAATCCCAAGGTCGCGAGTTCGAGCCTCGCAATGCCCAGCGGCGCTTTGTGAAATTGAGAGCAAGTTTAGAAAAATCTTTGCTGCTGCTGCTCCTGCTGCTGCCGCTGCTGCTGCAGTTGCTGCTTTTGCAGGCGGCGACAAAGAGATGCGCGGCTGCTATGAATTTGCAGCCAGAAAGCTGCAGGCTTGGCGGCGAACAGGGGTTTAGGATTTAGGGTTTAGGGTTTAGGGTTTGGCGGTCACGTGCATACCCGCACGGAGTAAATGCCCTTTTCACTCCGGGCGTCAGGATAGAGAGAGGCTTTCTAGTCCGACGCCCTAGTTAGAGGGTTTAGGGTTTAGGGTTTAGGGTCTTGGGCAAGCCAGTTCCTTAGCTAGATGCTCAAGCAGCTTGAAAGGCAAGAAACTAGTGGCTAGCCACTAGTTTCTGGCTAGCCACTAGCAACCCAACTAGCTGACTAGTCGGCGGCTAGATAGCTAGGTGTTTCTCTAGCCAGCTATTTGGATAGCTGGCTAACAGGCTGTCTGGCTAGCTAACTAGCTGGCTAGCTAGCGAGCTAGCTAGCTGGTCGGGTGGGTTCTGTGAAGCGCAGGAGCCCAGGGAGCGCATGAGGAGACAGTAAGCTTGCTGCTGCGTTGCTGCTGCGTTGCTGCTGTGTTGCTGTTGCGTTGCTGTTGCGCTGATGCTGCGTTGCTGCTGAGTGTCCGTACACTGGGAAACCCCACGACACCCCAGAGAGCCGCAGCGCTGTGGGGTCTATACGGGAGCTTGAGGCACTTCGGGCTAAGGGTTTAGGGTAAGCAAATGATAACAAACAAAAAAGGAAGTGGGGAAAACAGAATGTGAAGACCGGTAGGATCTGATGTGGCAATTTAATTATAAGTTGTGCTGTGTGTTCTTGACAAGTAGTGGAGCCCTCTAGGATAACAAACAACAAATGAGCTTACCCTGCCTTCCAGAACTTCTACATGCACTTGAAGTTAAAACGCTCTAGTGTCTTATTAATTCGTGAGAGTGTTCTTCTTTTCAAGAGGTTTCTGCGCCTGCTGCAGTGCAGGGCTTCGGCAGGAACGCATGCAAGCTAATCACTCATAAAATCTCAGGAGTGAAATATCACGCAGCGAAACACAAGCTAGTAAAATTATGACTGCATCCCGAAGTCCAGAGTTGTCTTTAGTTTTCTCAGGTTTATTATTAACCTTTCAACGTGGCTTTGTCTCTTCTGAACTTCAGCAACAGATACAGCGAAGCAAATGCGTTGTCTCACAGCTGAGCAGAGATCCCAAAAAGAAGACGTAGGCAAGAAACATAGGCTGTTTAAAATTATCGAAATTCTGTCTGCTGCTGCTAATAGCTTTGTCAGGTGTGCAGCTGACATATGCTGCTAATAGCTTTGTCAGATGTGTAACAAACACTCTGGGTAGCGAAAGTTGCAGCAGCATGTCTAGCCGATTAAATGTTTTTAATAAACGACGTCTCAAACTGCCAATGCAATATGTGTTCGTACGGGACTTTGCCCGCTTCTGAATTAAAATGCATTTCAGGAGAGGACCAAGGCTGCCAATTCTAAGGTAACAGGGCGGGCGCAGTCAACTCACTTCATGAGCAGCAGCTTCCGCGTTTCCGCACTGGAAGTGCGCAACACGGAGGGAAATTTGATCCATTCAACGCAACCTAGGAAGTAGTACTAAGATGCAGTGGGAAGAGAAACGTATGTTACAATTTTGCCGAAGCTCTTCCTCACCAGCCGCCTGCAGTGCCTGGCACTAGAGGTCCAAAACCGGCCTCTAAACGATTCAGCAATGCCTGTCAACGGAATATGTACAACTTCGACATCTCCGGAACCTTCTCCCTTCGTTTGTTTGTTAAGCTCAAATCCGAATGCTCAGAGCTAGGACCAATAGGACAGTTGCGACGCTAGGAAACGAAACGAACGCTGCGCTTCCCAATCCCCAGAGGGCATTGTACAGCTCGGTTCTGCAAGCAAAGTTGATCAATAATTGTAATCAACTTTATCACACTTTGCAATTCCCATTCCCCAACATATCGTGCCCCTGTAACTCATCTGCAAGTGTGCCCTAACGCTTGTGCTGCCGACTAGTCACGTTGCTAGTTCAGCTCACGTGAAAGGCATTTCTCCAGTTCGAAGTGGCTCTACGAAGTAGCAGAATAAAACGTTGTGGCCAGCTTTGCAGTCCTTGGTGGCGCCACATGAGACCTTTGTGCTTTTCGCCGATAGCAGAAACGCCACATTACTGGCCTCTACTTTATCAAATGGCGCTTTTGCTGGGTCATATGTTCCCGTTGAGGGTCCGAAGTTCGATCTGCAGCATGAAAACGATGGGATTTACACCAGAATAATTGAAGAACAAGAATATCTTTTGGAAATACTGAGACAGAGGCAAGCACCACCAAGCTGCATAACTTGAAGAAACTCTTGAACTAAGAATGATCAGCCACCTTGTGCATGCTAACGTGAGCACAGGACTCCGACACACATACATGCTAAAAGGTGTAGGCACTGTGGCACCGGTGAAAACGAATGAGATAAAAAAGAACTGACTGTTTGAGGTGGTTGAGTCCGGCCGTGTAAGTCGCCTGGATCAAAGCGTTGCAGTCGAACTGCGTGGACGGCGCGAATGGAATGACAAGTCCGGGATACTGTGTAGCACAAAAGCAATATAATTTCAATAGAAGCCCCTCGCATGGGCAGAGGACCTCAGGGCTTTAGTTCTGCGTTGCGGAGGTTTTTCACTTTAGCGGGGAGCTGCTGCTGAACGATACTCAAGGCCTAAAAGCCCTACCGTCTTCGCATCCGCGTTCTTGCCCGAGTCACATGTGTCCACATTTTCGCCTGCAAGCTTTGCTGCAATTTTAGCGGCAGTAAGGCTTTCTGCGTCTTTTTGTCCAATCTTCGTCAGGCTTGCAGTCACCTCTCCGTCAGTTGCCTTCGTGAGGGTTCCCAACAAATCCTTGAGATTTTCGTTCCTTAGCTTGTTTATGATGGCCAGGCAATCTGCAGATGGCAAGCTAACACCAGTCTAATGGCAATGCAATTATGTCGTGGCATGTGTTTCCACAACACCGCCCACTGACCACGGGTGGGGCTGCACTGAAGTGCCACCTGAATGTCATTCTCCAAAAACGTGAGCATATGCGCTTGAATTGCACTCGAAAGAATAAATTCATCTGCAGGCATAATCTATAAAGACCCGAAGATCTATACAGTTCTGTGACTGGGACCAGCATAGCGCCATTCACTTGTTCAAATTAGTGGTTCACCATTAGTTTTCTCTTCGGCTACGGGCGCCGTCGTTGTCCGCAACAAATCTTGACCGGTTGCAAATAAATTTGTGCGGAGGCTGTTTTGCTGAGACGTCGCTGTGCCAGATCGGAGGGAAAGCGCCGATGAGAAGTGTGGAGCGGCGGTGCTGGCGAGAAGACCAGCGTAACATGCCAACAACCCTACGTGAATCATTGCCTGGCAATTGGCTTGTCATAAAGCGAATGGTAGTACCGGAAATCCAAGCGAAATGAGCATGAAGAACGAGAGGGATAGGAAAACAGAGAGCGGGAATGCGTGTGAGTTTGTGTGCAACGATGTGCGGGTTGTGTGCGCGGAGGTCGTGTGGGGAGCTCTGAGGCATTGCCCCCCATATAGTTACTCAGGAGCTTGTTTCAAGTATTCAGGCACATTTATCAAGCATTGGAAGGTAGAGCAAGTATGTGATTACTTCGTGATATTATATTTCTTTCACAAATATATTCACAGGTATATACGGCGCTTGCTGGGATTGCAGGAGTCACCGGCAGTCACGGCACGGCGATTGCAGGCCGTCCAAATTCGCGGACGGAAATAGGTAAGGAATACAAACCTATTTAGAGCCTCTTGAAGATATGAAATCACTGTAAAGAAAGGCATTGTAGAGCCATTGGTTCGAAAGAAAGTGCTATTCGCAGTAGCGGGGTCCGCGAAGGGCCACGATGGTGGTCGGTGAGCGCGGGGTGACCGGGTTACTCGAAGGGCCTCCAAGGCAAAATTTCCAATTTAAACAAAAGTATACGTCAATAACATTGTTCAAAATTAATCCCGGAAGACCACAAACTCCAAAAAATTTGCACACGCTGTGAACGTTGGCCACACGCCCTTTGCACTCGGACTTCGATGCCTGTTCACTGTCACCTATGCTCGTACTGGCCAGTTTCTCAGCCAAAGAATCTCTCGGCTTCTTACTTCATTGCCCTTTTCGAAAGAAGAAAAATATCCTTTTTACACACGGCTAGATTAAACTAATTTCTGCAGATTCTCGACACACCTCTGCTATACTCCTGTCGGTGCCGACAGCCAATGTGGAGAACGCAGGTGTGTCGAAGTGGAACAAGAATTAGCAGGGTCTAATTTAATCCGTCCAGTTATAGTAAACGTTTTTTCTATTTTGGAGAGATCTATCAAATACGAAGCCTGGAGATTCTTTGATTGAAGCCAGTAGAGGTATTGCTCATATCGGTAAAGTGAACAAGCGCCAAAGTGTGCGAGCGGAATAGATTGTGGCCAGCGTACACAGTGTGGGGCAGGTTTTTGGATTTTGTCGCTTTACTAAATTAATTCTAAACAGAATATATGGTTTATACTTTAGTTTACATTAAAAGGTTTGCCTTAGAAGCCTTTCGAGTAACCAGGTCACCATCCGCTCACCGCGAGGCAACGTGACACCTTCGCCGCATCCCGCCAAGGCGAATAGCATTTTTTTTCCGGACCAATGACTTCATAATCTCTTTCTTTACAGTAATTTAATCTTTGTAAGGGTTTCTAATTAGGTTTATGCCCTTTACCCATTTCCGTCTGTATAGTTTGGTCGGCGTGTGCACGGCGTGCCTTGACTGCCAGTGACTCCTCCCATCGCAACAACCGGTGCATATATCTTTGTGAAGGACACATAATATTACAGTGTAATCACATACTGCACCATATCTCTCAAAGGTTGATGACTGCGCTGGAACAGTCGAAACAAGCTCCTGAGTAACTGTATAGTGGGATCGTTGTAGCCCTCAAGAACCTCCGCGCACACAACCCACATCGTTGCCACAAACTCCCACGCATTCCCGCACTGCCTCTTCTCAGCCTTTTTTCTTTCTTTGTGCTCATTTTGGTTGGCTTTCTGCTAATGTCATTTACTTTATGATAAGCCAATTGTCAGGCAATGACCCACCTAGGTTTGTTGGCATGTTACGCAGGCCTTCTCGCCAGCGCCGCCGCACCACACTTCTCGTTGGCGCTTTCCCTTCGTTCTGGCACAGCAGCGTCTCAGCAAAGCAGCCTCAGCGCAAATCTATTTGCATCTGGCCAAGTTTCGCTGCGGGCGGCGCCCACAGGCAATGAGATAACTGCAGGTGAACTACTGATGTGAACAAGTTAATGCTACGCTAGCCCCAGCCACAGATTTGTAGAGATCTGTGGACCCACAGCAATTATGCCTGCACATGAGCTTTTGCTTTTAAGTGCAATTCAAGTGCAGATGCCCCCGTTTTTTACTAATGACATTCAGGTCGCGATTCCGTGGAGTCCCACCCGTGGCTAGTGAGGGTTCATGTGGAAACACATGCCACGACATAATTGTATTTCCATTGCGTCTGCTTTAAATTGCCATATGCAGACTGCCTGGACACCATAAACAAGCTAAGGAACGAAAATATCAAAGACTTGTTGGGGACCCTCACCAAGGCAGAGGACAGCGATGTAACTGCAAGTCTGAAGACGATCCCAGTAGCGGATGCCGCAAGCCTTACTACCGCGACAATTGCAGCAAAGCTTGCAGGTGACAGTGTAGACACATGTGCCTCGGGGGGAAACGCGGATGCGAAGACGGTAGGCCTTGTGGGCTTTGATTATCGTTCAGCAGCAGCTTTCCGCTGAAGTGATGAGCAGCCCCACAGCAAATCTAAAACCCTGTGTTCTTCTGTACATGGGAATGACATTTATAGCAACAATGCTGGTGTTGTGCTTCAGTACCCCGGACTCGTAATCCCATTCACCCATGACAAGGACTTCGACTGCGACGCTTTGATCCAGGCGACCTACACAGCCGGACTCAACCAACTCAAACAGTGCGTTGTTTTTTGCTCCATTTTCTTTGACTGGTCCCAAAGTGCCTACAGCTTTTAGTTTGTGACGGAGTTCTGTGTTTAATTTAGCTTGCACGAGGTGGCTGATCATGAAGTCAAGAGCCTTTTCACATGTGAAGTTCCAGGGCAAAGACCTTACTGGTGCTTGTCTCTGTATTTGCCAAAGGATATTTCTTGATCTCCATTCATTCTTATATTCTCCATGCTGCAGGTCGAACTTCGAACCCTCAAAAGGAACATATGATGCTACGAAAGCTCCATTTGATAATGTAGACGCCAGCAATGTGGCATTTCTACTTTCGGCGAAAAGCAAAAAGGTCTCATGTGCCGCCACCAAGAACTGCAATGCTGGCCACGACGTTTTATTCTGCTACTTCATAGAACCACTTCGAAATGGAGATCAGCCTTTCACGTAAGTTGAACTAGCCATTTGACTGGCCGGTAACAAAAGCGGCAGGCCACACTCGCAGATGAGCGAAAAGACGAGAGCACGATATGTTGCAGAATGAGAATTGCAAGACACGATAAAAGTGTTTGCAATTTTTAATTAATTTCGTCTTCAGAACTGAGCTTTACAATGCCCTCTGGGGATTGGAAGCAGGCGCAGCCTCCACCGCGGTTCCCAGCGTCGCCACCGTTCTTTTGACCCTCGCCCTGATCATTCAGCCTTAAGCTTAACAAACAAACGGCAGAGCTTCTTTTCGAGATGTCGAAGGGTACAAATTTCGTTGGAAGACATTCCTGAGTCGTTTAGGAGCTGGGCCGTCTAGTGCTACGTTCAGCAAGTGGCTGGTGAAGAAGAGCTTCGGCAAAAATATACGTTTCCCTCTCCACTACATGTTTGTGCTACATCTAATTCTATCTACAGTAATTTTAATTTGTCAGATGCCCGTTGTGGCTGGATTCCTCTCGGCTCATATGCATGCAAGCAAACAACACCGCTGGCTTCAGCCGTTCGTGAACTTTTACAGCGAAGCAAGTGGCTGTTTCCGCCTTCCGCTGCAGCTAATAAATTCGGAAAATTCTAGCATGCATTGTTTTACTGCTAGCTATTCTTTATTAAGATTTGATCTAGGCACCACGAGAGTATTTGGCGTCGCAGTGTGAAACGCGGCATGTGTAAACGAAGCCGCTTAACCCTTAACGCTGAACCCCTGGGTATGCCGAGCATGTCTTTGGCTCAAAGTAATAAATTGTCGGTTTGGCAAGTGAGTCCTCCCAGGCAGCTGAGCATCCGGCGTCGGTAGTAGTTACTGAATGATATGGTGTTGATGGCAGTGCCAATAGTCAATCTGCAGGGCATGCGTGCGTCGAAGTGGAACAAGAATCAACAAGAATTAATTTAATCCATCCCTTTATAATACGCAATATTTCTGTTTAGGGCAGTCAAGTAAGAAGCCGGGAGATTGACTCAGAAATCGGTCAGTAGAAGAGTCGGTAAGGAGGGTAAAAAATGTCTACAGCCACCAAAGAATGGCTGCACACGGAGTCCACGTACACAGTGTGTGGCGCGTCTTTGGAATTTGTAGCTTTCCTAAATTAATTCTCAACAGAAATTTTGGTTTATTTTTCAGCTTGCATTAAAAGGTTTACCTTAGAAGCCTTCCGAGTAACCAGGTCACCCTCCGCTCACCACAAGCAAACGTGACCTCCGCCGCACCACGCCAGCATTTTCTTTCGGACCAGTGACTTCACAGTCTCTTTCTTTACAGCTCTTTCATATTCGTAAGGGTTTCTTATTAGGTTTATGCCCTTTACCCATTTCCGTCCCGCTTAATGTGGTCGGCATGTGCACGGAGTGCCTTGACCGGCGGTCACTCCTCCAATCGCAGCAACTGGAGCATATATTGTTGTCAAAGACACATGAACAATGTAATCAGGTACTGTACCGTTTCTCTCAAAGGTTGATGAATGCGCCAGAACAGTCGAAACAAGCTCCTGAGTAACTGAATGGTGGGATAATCGCGTTGTAGAGCACCCCCAGTACCTCAGCGCACACAACCAACATCCTTCTCCTAAACTTCCACGCATTCCTGCTCTCTGTTTGCTTAGCCCTTGCGTTCTTCGTGCCCATTTTGTTTGGTTTCTGGTATTGCCATTTACTTTATAAGCCAACTGTGAGGCAACGTCTCACGTAGGGTTGTTGACAAGTTATGCTGGCCTTCTCGCCGCCGCACCACACTTCTCGTTCGCGCTTTCCCTTCGCTCTGGCACAGTGGCGTCTCAGAAAAACACTCTTAGCACAAATTTATTTGCATCTGGCCAAGATTTGTTGCGGACGACGACATATCCCACAGCCGATGACAGAACTAAAGGTGAACTGGTAATTAGAACGAGTGAATGGCGCTACCCTAGCCCCAGCCACAGATATGTAGAGATGTGCGGGCCTCCAGTGATTAGGCTTGCACATGAGTTTATTCTTTTAAGTGCAACTCAAACGGAAATGGCCCCGCCTTTGACGAATGACATTCAGATGGCGCTTCAGTGCAGGCCACCCGTGGCTACTGCGCGCTCCTGTGAAAACATATGCCACGATATTATTGCATTCTAATTAAGCTCATGGGAGCTTGCAATCTGGAGAGTGTCTGGCTACCATAAACGAGCTAAGGAGCGAAAATCTCAAGGGCCTGTTACGAACCCTCGCCGAGACAAATGGCGAAGAGGTGACTGAAAGCCTGACGACAATAAATGTAGACAACCCGGCAAGCCCTACTGCCGATAAAGTTGCAGTAAAGCTTGCAGGTGAAGATGTAAACACATGCGCATCGGGTAAAGACGCGGATGCGAAGACGGTAGGGCTTTCAGGCTTTCAGTACCGTTCAGGAGCAGCTTTCAGCAGAAGCGATGAACCGCCCCAGGGCAAAGCTAAAACCCGGTGTTCTTTTGTGCATGCGAGAGGCTTCTACGGCAACTATTGTGGTGGTGTGTTACAGTATCCCGGACTCGTGATTCCGTTCACGCATGAGACGCAATTCAATTGCAGCGCTTTGATCCAGGCGGCCTATACAGCCGGACTTAACCACCTCAAACAGTCCGTTGCTTCATCTTCCTTGACCGGTGCCACAGTGCCTACACCTTTTAGTCTGTGCGTGTGTTGGGGTTCTGTGTTTACTTCAGCATTGACGAGGTAGCTGATCATCCCTTAGTTTAAGAGCTTTTCGAAACGTGGAGCTTGGTGGTGCTTGGCTCAGTCGCAGTATTCGCCGAAGGAATCCTCTTGATATTCACTTATTTCTTTCAAATCGTATTGCTTTCATGCTACAGGTCGAACTTCGAGCCCTCAACAGGGGCATACAATGCTGAAAACGTTACATTTAACAACGTGAACGCCAGCAATGTGGCGTTTCTGCTGTCGGAGAAAAGCAAAAAGGTCTCATGTGCCGCCGCCAAAGACTGCAAAGCAGGCTACAACGTTTTTTTTGCTACTTCATAGAGCCACTTCGCACTGGAGATAAGCCTTTCACGGAAGCTGAACCAGCCACGTGACTAGCCGGCAACATAAGCGGCAGAACACGCTTGCAAAGGAGCTACAAGACAAGAGTACGATATGTTGCAAGGTGCGATATAGATAATTGCAGTTATTGATTTATTTCGCTTGCAGAACTGAGCTTTACAATGCTCTTTGGGGATTGGAAACAGGCGCAGCGTTCATTTCGGTTTCCAGCGTCATCGCTGTTCTCGTTGTCTTTGCTCTGATTATTCGCACTTGAGCTTGACAAAAAAAAGACAGGGCAGCTTCTGGAGATGTCGAAGATGTACAAATTCCGTTTAGAGACATTCCTGAATCATTTAGGAGTTGTTTTCTGATATCTAGTGCTACGTACTGCAAGTGGCTTCGGCAAAAATGTGGAATACATTTCTTTGCCGACTACACCTGAGCAGCACAGACAACGTTATCTAGAGTAATTTCAACTCACCAGATGCCATTTGTGGTTGGATGCCTCTCAGCTGATATGCACCCAAGCAAACACTGGTTTTAGTCTCTCATGAACGTTCACATTGAATACATTGGCTGTTTACGCGTTATGCTAAAGTTAATAAATTCAAAGAGCGCCAGCATGCATTGTTTTAGTGTTAGGTATTCATTACGGAGATTCGATGTACTCACTACAAGAAAATTTGGCGCCGCAGTGGGAAGCGCGGCATGTGTGAATGAAGTTGCTAAACCCTAGTTCCTGAATCATTTGATATGCCGATCATGTCTTTCACTCAAAGTGATAAATTGCAGATTTGGTAAGCGAGTGTGCTCAGGCAGCTCAGCATGAACTCTGGAGCGCACAGGTGTGTCGAAGTGGAACCAGAATCGGCAGGAATTAATTTGACACAGCAATTTACAAAGGCACTGTTTTTGTTTGTACCGAGAGCAGTCAAGTAAGAAGCTGGGGAATTTTTTGACTGAGAAATTTGCCAGTAGAAGCATCGGTAAAGCAGGCGTCGAGGAACGGCTGTTCTATTTTAACCACACTGTGGCCAGTGTACACAGCTTGCGCCGAATTTCCGGAGTTTGTAGCTTCCTCAAATCAATTTTACGAAATATTGTGCCTTATGTTTTGGTTCACATTGGAATTTTTGCCTTGGAAGCCCTTCGAGTAACCAGGTCACCATCCTCACAGCCAGCCAACGTGACCTTGACCTTCCCGGGATTCCGCTACCGCTAATTGCATTTTCCTTCCAACCAAGTGATTTAAAATCTCTTTCTTTACAGTTCCTTGATATCTTTAAAGGTTTCTATTCAGGCTCATGTTCCTTACCTTTTTCTGTTCCCTTAGTCTGAACGGCGTGTGCACAGCGCGCCTTCGCAGCTGGTGACTCCAATTGCAACCGCCGTATGTATCTTTGTGAAAGGAACATAATATCACAAAGTAATCAGTGCTCTACATTATCTCCCAAATGCTAATAAACATGCCGGAACAGCCGAAACAGGCTCCTACGCACACAACCTATATCGGTGCCACAAAGTCACACGCATTCCCGCTCTCTGTTTTCCCAGTCCTTTCGTCCCCTGTGCTCATTTGGTTTGGATTTTGGTACTGTCTTTTACTTTATGACGAACCAATTGTCAGACAATGACTCACGTAGTGCTGTTGGCATGTTATGCTGGCCTCCTCGCTAGCACCGCCGCGCCACACTTTTCATTGGCGCTTTCCCTTCGCTCTGGCACGGCGACGTCTCAGCAAAACAGCCTCCGCACAAATTTATTTGCATCCGGCCAAGTTTCCCTGCGAACGAACACCGTAGCCGAAGAGAGAACTCCAGGTGAACTCCTAATTCGAATGGCGCTACTCTAGCCGCAGCCACAGACCTGTGGAGATCTGTGGACCTACATAGATTATGCCTACACATGATTTTGTTCCTTTCAATGCAATTCAAGGGAAAATGCCCCCGTTTCTGAGGAATGACATTTAGGTGGCGTTCCAGTGCAGCCCCACTCGTGGCTAGCGAGCGGTCCTGTGCAAACACGTGCCATCTCATAATTGCATTGCTATTACGCGCGTGGTGCTTGTTATCTGCAGACTGCCTGGACATCATAAACAACCTAAGGGGCGAAAATCTCAAGGGTTTATTGGAGACCCTCGATACGGCAAAGGCCAGCGATGTAACTGAAAGCCTGAAGACGATCTCAATAGAGGATCCCGCAAACCCTACTGCCGATAAAATTGCAGTAAAGCTTGCAGGAGACAGTAACACATGTGACTTGGGCAAAAACGCGAATGCGGAGAAGGTAGGCCTTTTGGGCTTTGAGTACCATTCAGCAGCAGCTTTCCGCTGAAGTGATGAACTGCCCCAGGGCCAAGCTAAGACCCGGTGTTCTTCTGTGCATGCGAGAGGCTTCTACGGCAACTATTGTGGTGGTGTGCTACAGTATCCCGGACTCGTGATTCCATTCACGCACGAGACGCAATTCAAGTGCAGCGCTTTGATCCAGGCGACTTACACAGCCGGACTTAACCACCTCAAACAGTCCGTTGTTTTTACTTCGCTTTTGTGCACCCGCGCCACAGTGCCTACACCTTTTAGTTCGTGCGTGCGTCGGGGTCCTGTGCTTACTTTGGCATGGACAAGGTAGCTGATCATCCCTTAGTTTAAGAGCTCTTCCAAGTGTGGAGATCGGTGGTGCTTGGCTCAGTCGCAGTACTTGCCAAAGGAACCTTCTTGATCTTCATCTTCACTTATTCTTTTCGAATCGTATTGCTTTCTTGCTGCAGGTCGAACTTCGAACCCTCAGCAGGAACATATGATGTTAAAACTGCTCCATTCAATAACGTAGACGCCAGCAATGTGGCGTTTCTACTGTCGGAGAAAAGCAAAAAGGTCTCATGTGCCGTCACCAACAACTGCAGTGCTGGCTACAACGTTTTATTCTGCTACTTCATAGACCCACTTCAAAAAGGGGATAAGCCTTTCACGTAAGCTGAACTAGCCACGTGACTAGCCGGCAGCACAAGTGGCAAAATACACTTGCAAATGAGCTACAAGACAAGAGGACGATATTTTGCAAGATGCGATGAAGTTAATCACCAATTATTGTTTAATTTGGTTTGCAGAACTGAGCTGTATAATGCCCTCTGGGGATTGGAAACGGGCGCAGCGTTCATTTCGGTTCCCAGCGTTGCCACCGTTCTTCTCGTCCTCGCGTTGATGATTCGGGCTTGAGTTTAACAAAGAAACAATAGATCAGCTTCTGGAGATGTCGAAGTTGTACGATTTCTGTTCGAAGACATTGCTGAGTCGTTTAGAGGCTGCCTTCTGATATTTAGTGCTACGTACTGCAGGTGGCGAGGAACAGCTTCCGCAAAACTGCAGAATACGTTTCTCTCCCCACTACATCTTAGTACTACACGCAGCTTCATTTAGAATAATTTGCAATTTGTCAGATGACTGCTGTGGGTGGATTCGTTTCAGCCCTTGTGCATGCATGTAAACAACACCGCAGGTTTCAGTGAACGTCGCAGCGATGCCGGTGGCCGTTTACGCCTTATGCTAAAGTTAGTACATTCAAAAAGCGCCTGCATCTAATGCGTTGGTGCTAGTTACTCTTCACTTAGATTCGATGTACGCACCACAAAAGCATTTGGCGTCGCAGTGGGAAACACGGCATGTGTGAATAAGTCGCTAAAACCCAAAACCCTTTAATATGGCAAGCGTTTCTTTGAATCAAAGTGACAAATTGTCGGTTTGGTGAGCGACTCCGCTCAGGCAGCTCAGCATCCGGCGTCTGTAGTAGTTAGTGAACTATTTGCAGCTGCAGGCAGTGCCGACAGCCGAGCACACGGAAGTGTCGAAGTGGAACGAGATTTCGGCAGAAATTAATTTAACCGAACTATTTATAACAAACACCTCTCTAGTTTTTGAAAAGAGGAGTCAAGCAAGAAGATGGAGAATCCTTTGACTGAGAAATCCCCCAGGAGAAGCATCGGTAAAATTGTGCAAGGCAGAAGCCGCAGGAGTTACACGAGCGCACAGGGCGTGTGGCCAGCGAACACTGCGTGCACCCATTTTTGGGAGTTTGTACCTTTCCTAAATTGATTTCGGTCAAAGGTATTGATCTGCCTTTTAGTGCACATTAGAGATTTTGTCTTGGAAGCCCTTCGAGTAACCCTGTCACCATCCGCTCACCGCCAGCCATCGTGACTTTCGCAGGACTGAATTACCACGAGTAGCATTTCCTTTCGAACCCATGCCTCCACAGTGTTTTTCTGTACTTCTCCTTTATATCCTTAGAGGTTTCTGAATAGGTTCATGTCCTTTACCTATTTCCGTCCCCTTAATCTGGACGGCCTGTGCATGGAGTGCCTTGACCGCCGGTGACTCCTCCAATCTCAGCAGCCACCATATTACTTTGTGAAGGAAATGCAATATCACAAAGTAGTCATATACTATAATGTACTTTCCAAAGGTAGATAAATGTGCCGGCACTGCCGAAACAGTCTCCTGAGCAATTGTATAGTGGGGTCCAGGTGTCGTACAGCTCCCCCCACGACCTCACTGCACACAGCCCACATCGTTGCTACAAACTCTCACGTATTCCCGCTCTCTCTCTTCTTAGCCCGTTTGTTCTTCGTGCTCATTTTGTTTGGTTTTCTGCTACTGTCACTTAGCCAGTTGTAAGGCAATGACTCACCTACGGTTGTTGGCATGTTACGCTGGCCTTCTCGCCAGCGCCGCCGCACCACACTTCTCATTGGCACTTTCCCTTCGCTCTGGCACAGGGACGTCTCAGCAAAACAGCCTCCGCACAAATTTATTTGCATCCGGCCAAGTTGCACTGCGAGCAGAGCCCTCAGCCAGTGATGTAACTGAAGGTGAACTGGTAATTAGAAAAAGTGAATGGCGCGACACTAGCCCCAGCCACAGATCTGTAGAGGTCTGTGGGCCCCCAGAAATTATGCCTGGGCATGATTTTCAGTTCAATTTAAGCGCGAATGCCCAAGTTCTTGACGAATGATATTCAGCATGCTCTTCAGTGCAGCCCCACCCGCGGCTAGTGGTCGGCCCCGTTGAAGTACGTGCCACGATACAATTGCATTGACATGACGCCGGTGTTGGCTTGTCATCTGCAGACTGCCTGGACATCATAAACAAGCTAAGGAGCGAAAATCTCAGGGACCTGTTAAGAACCCTTGCCAAGGCAGAGGAAAATGAGGTGACTGAAAGCCTGAAGAAGATTGGAAAAACGCAACCGGAAGGCCTTACTGCAGTGAAAATCGCAGTAGCGCTTGCAGGTGAAGATGTAGGAACATGTAACTCAGGCGAAAATGCGAATGCGAAGACGGTAGGGCTGTTAGGCTTTGAGTATTGTTGAGCAGCAGCTTTCAGCTAAAGTGGTGAATCGCCGCAGCACAGAGCTAAAACCCGGTATTACCCTACGCATGCGGGAGGCTTCTAGAGCAGGTGTCCTGGTGTTGTGCTACAGTATCCCGGACTCGTAATTCCATTTCCGCATTCCACAGATTTCGACTGCGATGCTTTGGTCCAGGCGACTTACACAGCTGGACTCAACTACCTTAAAAAGTCCGTTGTTTTTTACTTCATTTCCTTTCCCCGGTGCCACAGTGCCTGCACATTTTAATTTGTGCGTGTGTTGGAGTTTTGTGTGTACTTTAGCACGCACAAGGTGGCTGCTTATCCACTAGTCAAGAGTTCTTTTAGATGCGCAGCTTGGTGGTCCTCGTCTGGGTCTCAGTACTTGCCAGAGAAATCTTCTTGGTCTTCAGCAATTCTTTTTTGAATATTACTGCCTTTATGCTGCAGATCGAACTTCGAGCCATCGAAAGGAACATATGATGTTGAAAACGCTCCAATCTAGCAACTTAGACGCCAGCAATGCGGCGTTTCTGCTCTCGGCAAAAAGCACAAAAGTCTCATGTGCCGCCACCAACAACTGCAGTGGTGGCCACGACGTTTTATTCTGCTACTTCATAGACCCACTTCGAAAAGGAGATAAGCCCTTCACGTAAGCTGTATTAGCAACGTGACTAGCCGGTAGCAAGGCGGCAGAACACACTTGCAAATGAGATGAAGACAAGAGCACAATATGTTGCAGAATGCGAATTGCAAGGTGCGATAAAGATAATTGAAGTTATCGATGAATTTCGCTTGCAGAACTGAGCTTTATAATGCTCTCTGGGGATTGGAAACAGGCGCAGCGTTCACTTCAGCTCCCAGAGTCGCCACCGTTCTTTTGGTCCTCGCTCTGATCACTCGGATTTGAGCTTATCGAGCAAACGAGAGAGCAGCTTCTGGATATGTCGAAGCTGTACAAATTCCGTTTGGAGAGATTTCTAAAGCTTCCCGGATGGGTTTCTGATGTTTTGTTCTAGGTACTTTAAGTGGCTGGTGAGAAAGAGCTCCGGCAAAAGGGCAGAATACATCTCTCCCCCCACTACATCTTAGTACCACATGCAACTTTATCTGGGGTAATGTTAAGTCGTCAGATGCCTGTTGTGGTTGGATTCCCCTCACATGTATGCAAACAAACAACACCACAGGTCTCAGTCCCTCAGTAACATTCACAGCGGAGCCAGTGACTGTTTACGCCTTATGCTACAATTAATACATGCAAACAGTGAGCGCATCCATTGTTTTGGTGCTAGATGCTCACTATGGAGATTCGATGTACGCACCACAAAAGCATTTAGCGTCGCAGTGGAAGGCGCGGCATGTGTGAATGAAGTCGTTATATCCTAGACGCTAAATCCTGAACCCTTGGATATGCCGAACTTGTGTTCGACTCGAAGTTATAAAGTGCCGCTTTGATAAGCGAGTCTGGTCATGCAGCTGAGCAGCCAGCGGCTTTCTGAACTATATGCCGCTTGCTGGCGGTGCCGACAGTCACTCTGGAGCACGCAGGGGATCATGTTGAGCTGCCTGAGTGGAATCTCTTATCAAGCCGGCAATTTATATCACTTTGGGTCAAAGACATGCTCGACATATCTAAGGGTTTATGATTTAGCGTTTAGGATTTAGCAGCTTCATTCACATATGCCGCGTTCCCCACTGCGACGCCAAATGCTTGTGTAGTGCCTAGATCGAATTTTAGTAATGAATAACAAGCACCAGCACAATGCATGCTGGCGCTCTTTGAATTTACTAACCGTAGCAGAAAGCATAAACGGCCACTGGATTCAATGTGAACGTTCATGAACAACTGTAACCTGCGGTATTGTTTGCTTGCATGCACATAAACTGAGGGGAGTCCCACCACAACAGGCATCTTACGTATTTAAATTCTCTAGATAAAGTTACGCGTATTACTGAGATACAGTGGAGACAGAAACATATTCCACATTTTTGCTGGAGCTCTTCCTCACTAGCCGCTCGAAGTAGGCTCCAGATCAGAAACGAGCTTCCAAACAATTCAGAACTTCTTCAAACGCAATTTTTGAAGATCTTCTCCTTTTTCCTTGTTGAGCTCAATTCCGAATGACCAAAGCGAGGACAAGAAGAACGGTGGCGGCGCTGGGAACCGAAATGAACGCTGCGCCTGTTTCTAATCCCCAGAGGGCATTGTAAAGCTCGGTTCTGCAAGCGAAAGTAGTAAGTGTAATTATTTTAATCGCAGTTTTCAATTACCATTCTCTACCTTTTCGTGCTCTTGTAGCTCATTTGCAAGTGTGTTCTGCCGCTTGTGCTGCTGGCTAGTCACATGACTAGTTCAGCGTACGTGAAAGGCTTGTCTCCAGTTTGAAGTGGATCTATGAAGTAGCAGGATAAAACGTCGTGGCCAGCTTTGCAGTCTTTGGTGGCGGCGCATGAGACCTTTGTGCTTTTCGCCGACAGCAGAAACGCCACATTGCTGGCCGCTACGTTGTCAAATGGAGCATTTTCAGCGTTATATGTTCCTGTTGAGGGTTCGAAGTTTGATCTGCAGCATGAAGGCGATAAGATTCAAAACAGAGTAGCTGAAGCCAGGCTGTTGCCAGGAAGCTTTCTTTGGCAAATACTGCGACTGAGGCAAGCACCACCAACATGCACACCTGGAAAACAACTTGGACTAAGGGCATGATCAGCTACCTTGTGGACGCTAAAGTAAACACGGCACCCCGGCATACGTACGAACTAAAAGGTGTAGGCACTGTGCTGCCAGGCAAAGAAAATGAAGCAAAAAATAACGGACTGTTTGAGGTGGTCAAGTCCGGCTGTGTAAGTCGCCTGGATCAATGCGTTGCAGTCGAAATCCTCGTCATGGGCGAATGGAATAACGAGTCCGGGATACTGTAGCACAAACCAGGGTAGTCGCCATAGAAGCCTCTCTTATGCACAGAAGAACACAGGGTTTTTGCTTTGCCCTGCGGTGCTTCACCGCTTTGGCCGGAAAGCTGCTGCTGAGCGATACTCAAAGCCAAATAGCCCCACCTTCTTCGCATCCGCTTTCACGCCTAATTAACACTTTTCGACATCGGTGCCAGCGAGCGTTACTGCGATTTTAGCGGTAGTAAGGCTGTCTGGCTCCGTTTTCCCGATCTCTGTGAGGCTTTCAGTTGCCTCCCCGTCATTTGCCGCGGTTAGGGGCGAAAATGAGAACTAAGAAGAAAGGGGCTAGGAAAACAAACGGCGGGAATGCGTGGGACTGTGTGGCAAGGATGTGGGTTGTGTGCGCTGCGCTGAGGTAGTGGGGTGCTCTACGACGCCCTTATCCCGCAGTACAATTACTCAGGAGCTTGTTTCGACTCTTCCGGCGCATTCATCAACCTTTTAGAGATACGGTACAGCATTTGCTTACATTTTTAATGTACCTTTGACAAAAATTTATGCTCCGGTTGCTGCGATGGGAGGAGTGACCGGCGGTCAAGGCACTCCCTGCTCACGCCAACCAAATTAAGCAGACGGAAATGGGCAAAGGACATACATCTAATTAGAAACCCTTAAAAATATGAAAGTGCTGTAAAGATAAAGATTGTGAAGCCATTGCCTCGAAAGGAAATGCTATTCATTGTAGCGGGGTGCCGCGAAGGTCACGATGGCGAGCGGTGAGCCGATGGTGACCTGGCTACTCGAAGGGCTTCCAAGGCAAAGCCTCCAGTGTAAACTAAAACGCAAGTCGATATCTTTGCTCAAAATTAGTCTAGGAAGGCTAGAAATTGTGAAAAATTGGCACACGCTGTGCACGCTGGCCACAAGCCGTGTTCGCTCGCCTATTTCGGTGGCCGTTCACTTGTGCCAATACCACCGACGCTTCCACTGGCTCCGGTCAAAGAATGTCCTGGCTTCCTATTTGCATGCATTCTTCAAAAGCGAAAGCAGTACTTGTTATAAATGGCTGGATTAAAGTAATACCTGCCAATTTTTGTTCCGCTTCGACACACGTGTGTACTCGTGTCGGCACCGGAAGCAGCCGCACAGAGTTCTTGCTGCCTGAGCGGATTCACTTACCAGGCCGACAGTCTATTTCTTTGAGCCAGGGGCATGCTCGGCATATTGAAGGGTATGGGGTTTAGTGTTTAGGGTTAAGCGGTTTCATTCACACAAGCCGCTCTTCCCACTGCGGCGCCAAATTACATGCTTTACTGGTGCGTATATCGAACCTCAGTAGTGAGTAGCTAGCACAAAAACGACGCCTTGCCGCGCTCTTTGATTACATTAACGGTAGCAGAAGGCATAAACAGCCACTTGCTTCGCTGTGAGTGTTCATGAAACTCTAAAGCCTGCGTTGTTGTTTGCTTGCATGCATATTGAGCTGAGAGGCGTCCAACCACAACAAGCATCAGGCAGGTTAAAATTACTCTAGACAAAGTTTCGTGTAGTACTAAAATGTAGTGGAGAGAGAAGAATATTCCGCATTTTTGCCGAAGCCCTTCGCCAGCAGCCATTTGCAGTGTTGTGTAGGAGTAGCAATCCGAATTCAGCTTCTAAACGATTCAGCAATGCCTCCAAACGGAATTTTTACAGCGTCTTTACCTCCGAACGCTGATCCTTTGGCTGTTTATTTAATCTCAAGTCCGAATAATTAGAGCGAGGATAAAAACAACAGTGGCGACGCTGGGAAATGAGATGGACGCTGCGCCTGCTTCCAATCCCCAGAGGGCATTGTAAAGCTCCGCTCTGCAAAGCAAAATCAATTCATAATTGTACTTATTTTCACCGTACCTTGCAAATGCCGTTCTGCAGCGTATTATGCTCTAGTAGCTGATTTGCAAGTGTGTTCTGCCGCTTGTGCTGCCGGCTAGTCACATGGCTAGTTCAGCTTACGTGAAAGGCTTGTCTTCTTTTCGAAGTGGATCTATGAAGTAGCAGAATAAAACGTCGTGGCCAGCTTTGCAGTCTTTGGTGGCGGCACATGAGACCTTCTTGCTTTTCTCCGATAGCAGAAACGCCACATTGCTGGCGTTCACGTTATTAAATGGAGCGTTTTCAACATCATATGTTCCTGTTGAGGGCTCGAAGTTCGATCTGCAGCGTGATAGCGATGGGGGTCAACACAGAACACCTGAATGTCAAGACGTTTTGTTTGGCAAGTACTGAGCCAGGGACAAGCACCTGGACATCTGGGAAAACTCTTGGACTGAGAGCATGATCAGCTGACGCGCGTGTGCGAAAGAAAACACAGAACCCCGACACACGCACAAACTAAGTGTTGTAGGCACTGTGGCACCAGCGAACGAAGACGAAGTAAAGCGCAACGGACTGTTTGAGGTGGTCGAGTCCAGCAGTGTAAGTCGCCTGGATCAATGCGTTGCAGTTGAACTCCGTGTCATGCGGGAATGGAATAACGAGTCCGGGATACTGTAGCGCAACACAACAAAAGTTGCCATAGAAGTCTCTTGCATGCTCATGAGAACAAAGGCTTTTAGCTTTGTGCTGCGGCGATTCATGACTTTAGCAGAAAGCTGCTGCTGAATGATACTCAGAGACCCAAAGCCCTACCTTCTTCGCATTCGCGCCTTCGCCAGATTCGCATGTGTCTACATTGCTGCCAGCAAGTGTTACTGCAATTTTCGGCGCAGTAGGGCTTGCTGGTTCCTCTATTTTGATCGCCTTCAGGCTTTCAGTCACCTCAGTGCCCTCTGCCTTTGCGAGGGTTCCCAAGAGGTCCTTGAGATTTTCGCTCCTCAGCTTGTTTATGATGGCCAGGCAATCTGCAGATGGCATGTTAACACTGGTGCATTGCCAGTGCAACTACGTAGTGCCATGCATTTCTACATTACCGCCCACTAGCTACGGGTGGGGCTTCACAGAAGCGCCACCTGAATGTCACTCCTGAAGAAGGGGGGGATTTGCTCTTGAATTGCGTTTGAAGGAATAAACTCATGAGTACGCATAATGTCTGGAGGCCCGCGGATCTTCACAGATCTGTGGCTGTGGCCAGCGTAGCCCCATTCACTTGTTCACACGAGTAGTTTACCTTCAGTTTTCTCATCGGCTTGGGGAGGCGTCGGCGTCTGCGGCGAAACATCGCCAGATGCAAATATGTTTGTGCTGAGGCTGTTTTGCTGAGATGTCGCCGTGCTAGAGCGAAGGGAAAGTGCCGATGAGAAGTCTGGTGCGGCGGCGCCGGCGAGAAGGCCAGCATAACATGCCAACAACCCGACGTGAGTCATTGCCTGGCTTATCATAAAGTAAATTGCAGTAGCAGAAATCCAAACAAAATGAGCACGAAGGACACGAGGGATGGGAAAACAGAGAGCGGCAATGCGTGGGAGCTTGTGACAACGATGTGGGTTGTGTGCGCTGCTGGGGGGAGCTGTAATCCCACCATGCAATCACGCAGGAGCTTGTTCCGCTCGTTCAGACACATTTATCGACCTTTGGAAGGTACGCTACTTTATCTGATTACTGTGTGATATTATGTTTCTTTCACAGAGATATATTAGGGCGGTTGCTGCGATTGGAGAGTCACCGGCGGTCAAGGCACGACTTGCACACGCCGTCCAATCTAGGGGGACGGAAATAAGTAAAGGTCATAAACCTTTGTAGAAACCCTAAAGGATATGAGAGACTAGTAAAGGAAAACATTGTGATGTCACTGGTTCGGAAGAAAATGCCATTTTGGAGTCTGGCGAAGGTCACAATGACGTGGTGAGCGGCCGTTGACCGGGTTACTCGACGGGCTTCCAAGGCAAGACTTCAAGTGTAAAGTAAAATAAACGGCAAAATTTTTGTTTTAAGTTAATGTAGCAAAGCTACAAATTCCAAACGACTGGCGCACGTTCCGTACGCCGGCAACACGCCGTGTTCGCTTGCGTGCTTCCGACAGCACTTCCGTTTCTACCTATTTCACCGATGCTTGTACTGGCCGATTTCCCGATCAAAGAATTTCCCGGCTTCCTACTTAACTGCTCTCTAAAAACAGAGAAGCTGAGTCCTACAAATGGCGGGACTGAATTAACTTCTGGGAATCCCCGGTTCCACTTCGACGCACCCATGTGCTCCGGAGTGGTTGTCGGCTGCGGCAGCACTACTACATTGCTCAATAACTGCTAGCGACGCCAGATGCTGAACTGCCTGAGCGGAATCGCTTATCGAACCGAGAATTCATTAGTTTGAGCCAAATACATGCTTGGCATGCCAACAGTTTAGGGCTTAGACTTTAAGGTTTGGCAACTTCATTCAGGCATGCCGCTTCTCGCACTGCGACGCCAAATGCTTACTTGGTGCGTACATCGAACCACAGTAATGAGTATCTAGCACTAAAACAATGCAAATGGTCGCTCTTTGATTGCATTCACTGTAGCAAAACGCGTAAACGGCCATTGGCTCCGCTGCGAACATTCATTAAGGGCTGAGACCTGTGGTGTTGTTTGCTTGCATGCATGTGAGCGGAGAAGATTCCAACCACAGTAGGCATCTGACGGATTTAAATTACTCTAGGTGGAGCTACGTGTAGGACTAAGATGCAGTGGGGAGAGAAACATATTGTGCCTTTTTGTCAAAGCTCCTTCTCACCAATCGCCTGCAGTACGCAGCGCTAGAGGTCAGACACCAGCGTCTAAACGACTCAGGAAAGTCTTCAAACGTAGCTTTTACACCTTCTGCATCTCCAGCAGCTGCTCTGTTGTTTGTCTGTTGAGCTCAAGCCCGAATGATCAGAGCGAGGGCCAAAAGAACGGTGACAACGCTGGGAACTGAGATGGACGCTGCGCCTGCTTCCAATCCCCACAGAGCATTGTAAAGCTCCGCTCTGCAAGCAAAAATAATTAATGATTGCAGTCACCTTTATCGCGCCTTGAACTCCCTACTCTGTTGCATGTCGTGCACTTGTAGCGCATTTGCAAGTGTGTTCTGCCGCTTGTGCTGCCGGCTAGTCACATGGCTAGTTCAGCTTACGTGAAAGGCTTGTCTTCTTTTCGAAGTGGATCTATGAAGTAGCAGAATAAAACGTCGTGGCCAGCTTTGCAGTCTTTGGTGGCGGCACATGAGACCTTTTTGCTTTTCTCCGATAGCAGAAACGCCACATTGCTGGCGTTCACGTTATTAAATGGAGCGTTTTCAACATCATATGTTCCTGTTGAGGGCTCGAAGTTCGATCTGCAGCGTGATAGCGATGGGGGTCAACACAGAACACCTGAATGTCAAGACGTTTTGTTTGGCAAATACTGAGCCAGGGACAAGCACCTGGACATCTGGGAAAACTCTTGGACTGAGAGCATGATCAGCTGACGCGCGTGTGCGAAAGAAAACACAGAACCCCGACACACGCACAAACTAAGTGTTGTAGGCACTGTGGCACCAGCGAACGAAGACGAAGTAAAGCGCAACGGACTGTTTGAGGTGGTCGAGTCCAGCAGTGTAAGTCGCCTGGATCAATGCGTTGCAGTTGAACTCCGTGTCATGCGGGAATGGAATAACGAGTCCGGGATACTGTAGCGCAACACAACAAAAGTTGCCATAGAAGTCTCTTGCATGCTCATGAGAACAAAGGCTTTTAGCTTTGTGCTGCGGCGATTCATGACTTTAGCGGACCGTTGATGCTGAACGGTACTTAGAGCTCAACAGGCCTACCACCGTCGCATTTGCGCCCTTGCCCGATTCACATTTCTGGACGTCGGTACCTGCGAGCTTCACTGCAATTTTCGCAGCAGTAGATTCTGCTGGGTCCTTTATTTCAATCTTCTTCAGGCTTTCAGTCGCCTCTTCATCCCCTGCCTCGGTTAGGGTTCCCAAGAGGTCCTTGAGATTTTCGCTCCTTAGCTTGTTTATGATGGCCAGGCAATCTGCAGATGGCAAGCTAACACAGACATAATGCCAATGCAGCTGTATTGTGGCATGTGTTCAGCAGTCCAGCCCACAAGCCACGGGTGGGGCTGTACAGAAGCGCCACCTGAATGTCATTCGTGGAAAACGTGGGCTTTTGCGCTTGAGTTGCATAGAAAAGAATGGTTTCATGTGCAGGCATAATTTCTGGAGGCCCACAGAACTCCACAGATCTGCGGATGAGGCTAGCGTAGCGCTATTCACTTGTTCACAGTTCAGCGCTATTCACTTGTTCACACGAGTAGTTCACCGCTAGTTTTCTTTTCGGCTTGGGGAGGAGTTATCGTCCGCAACGAATCTCGACCGGATACAAATAAATTTGTGCCGAGGCTGTTTTGCTGAGACATCGCTGTGCCAGAACGAAGGGATAGCGCCGATGAGAAGTGTAGTGCGGCGACGCTGGCGAGAAGGCCAGCGCAGCATGCCAACAACCCTACGTGAGTCATTGTCTGAGAATTTTCTTGTCATAAAGTGAATGACAATGGCAGAAATCAAAACAAATGAGCAGGAAGGACGAGAGGGCTAGGAAAAACGAGGGCGGGAATGCGTGGGAGCTTGTTGCATCGATGTGGGCTGTGTGCACTCAGGTAGGTCGTCAGGGGAGCCCTTCGACGCCTTTATCCCATCGTATAATTACTCAGGAGCTTGTGTCGGGTGTTCTGGCACATTTGTCAACCTCTGGAGAACAGGGAACGGTATCTGATTACTTTGTTATATTACATTTCATTCACAAAGATGCATACGGATGTTGCTCAAATTGGGGGAGTAACCGGCGGTTTACGCCGTCCAGATTAAGGGGACAGAAATAGGTAAGGAACATGAACGTAGTTGAAAACCATTACTAATATAGAGGAGCTGTAAAGAAGGACATTTTGAACCAATTAGTTCGAAAGAAAATGCAACTCGTGGTAGCGGAGTCCGGCGAAGGTCACGATGTTGTGCGGTGAGCGGATGGTGACCTGGTTACTCGAAGGAATTCCGAGGGAAAACTTTCAATGTAAACTAATCCATATGGCAAAACGTTTGTTTAAAATTGTCGTAGGAAAGCTAAAATCTCTAAGAAATTCGCATACACTGTGTAAGCTGGCCACGCACCGTGTGCGTTTTGCGAAATTCGATGCCCTGCCACTTTTACCGCTTTTACCAATGCTTCTACTGGCCGATTTCTCAGCCAAAGAACTTCTCGGCCTATTAATTGACGGCTCAAACAGTGCTTATTATGAATGGCTGGATTAAATTAATTGCTGCCAATTCTTCTTGAACTTCGATACACCTGTGTGCTCCAGACTGGCTGTCGGCACCGACAGCAGTGTCACATAATTCACTACCCACACCGGCTGCTGAGCTGCCTGATCGAACTCGCTTTCCCAACCGGCAATTTATTACTTTATGTCAAAGACATTCTCGGCATATCCAAGGCCTAACAATTCAGGGCTTAGGGCTTCGCGACCCACACACGCTGCGACTCCCACTGCGACATCAAATCCCTGTATGGTGCGTAAATTAAATCTCAGGAATGAGTAACTAGCAGTGGCATAATGCATGAGAGCGCTCTTTGAATACATTGAGTGCAGCGAAAGGCGTAAACAGTCACTGGTTCAGGTGTGAACGTTCATGAAGGACTGAAACTTGCAGTGTTGTTTGCTTGCATACACATGAACTGAGACGAATCCAACCACAACAGGCATCTGAAGAATTAAAATGACCTTAGATAAAACTGCCTGCAGATAAAACTGCCTGCAGAACTAAGATGTAGTGGAGAAAGAAACGTATCTCGCACTTTTGCCCAAGCTCTTCCTCACCAGCCACTTGCAGTGCGTAGCACTAGACATCAGAAACCAGCTTCTAAAAGGTTCAGGAATGTCTCCGAAAGGGAATTTGTATAGCTTCGATATATCCAGGAGCTGCTCTGTCGTTTACTTGTTAAGCTCAAGTCCGAATGCTCAGAGCAAGGACCAAAAGGACGGGGACGACGCTGGGGACTGAGGTGGACGCTGCGCCTGTTTCCAATCCTCAGAGGGCATTGTAGAGCTCAGTTCTGCAAGCGAAATTCATCAATAATTGTAATTTCCCTTATCGCACTTTGCAATTCCCATTCTGTTACATCTCGTACTCTTATCTTGCTGGTTTTTTGCAAGTGCGCTGTGTTGCTTTTGCTGCCGGCTAGTAACGTGGCTAGTGCAGCTTACGTGAAAGGCTATTCTCCATTTTGAAGTGGCCCTATGAAGTAGCAGAATAAAACATTGTGGCCAGCTTTGCAGTCTCTGGTGGCGGCACATGAGTCATTTTTGCTTTTCTCCGAAAGCAGAAACGCCGCATTTCTGGCGTTTACGTTGTCAAATGGAGCGCTTTCAGCATTATATGTTTCTGTTGATGGCTATAAGTTCGATATGCAGCATGACGTCAATACAGTTCAAAACGGAATAGCTGAAGATCAAGAAGTCTTTCTTGTCAAATACTGAGTCAGAAGCAAGCACCACCAAGCTAAATATCTGTAAGAACTCTTGACTGATGACGAGACACCTTGTGCATGCTAAACTTAACATCAAACCCTGAAGCACGCACAAAATAAAAAGTGTAGGCGCTGTGGCAGCAGTCAAAGGAAATGAAGTAACGTTGAAAGGAAATGAACTAAAGAGCAATGGACTGTTTGAGGTGGTCAAGTCCTGTTGTGTAGGTCGCCTGCATCAAAGCGTTGCAGTTGAACACCGTGGACGGCGCGAATGGAATTACGAGTCCGGGATACTGTATCCCAAGACCACTATGGTTTCCATAGAAGCCTCCCGCATACACAGAAGAACACATGCTTTTAGATTCGGCCTGAGGCGGTTCATCCCTTTAGCAGAAAGCTGTTCTTGAACGATACCAAAAACGAAAAGCCCTACCTCCTTCGCATCCGCCTTTTCGCTCAATTCACACGTTTCTGCATTATAACCTGCAAGCTTTACTGCAATTTTCGCGGCAGTGGGGCTTGTTGGGCCCTGTATATTGATTGTCTTGAGGCATGCCGTCACCTCTTGGTCCGCTGCTTCGATGCGGGTTCCCAACAGGTCCTTAAGATGTTCGCTTCTCAGCTTGTTTATGATGGCCAGGCAATCTGCAAATGGCATATTAACACCGGCAAAGTGGCAATGTAACTACAGCATGGCATGCATTTCCACAGGACCGCCCACTAGCCACGGGTGGGGCTGCACCTGAATGTCATTCCTCAAAAACGTGGGCATTTGTGGTTGTGTTGCATTGAAACGAATAAAATCATGTGCAGGCATAATCTCTGGAAACGAACAGATCTCTACAGATCTGTGACTGGAGCTAGCGGAGCGCCATTAACTTGTTCACATCAGTAGTTCACCTGCAGTTATCTAATTGCCTGCGGGCTCTCTCCGCAGCGAAACTGTGCCGGATGCAGATAAATTTGCGTGGAGGCTGTTTTTCTGAGAGGTCTCTGTGCCAGAGCGAAGGGAAAGCGCCGATGAGAAGTGTGGTGCGGTGGCGCTGGTGAGAAGGCCAGCTAACATGCGAGCAACCCTATGTAAGCCATTGCCTGACAACCAGCTTATCATAAAGTGAATGACAGTAGCAGAAATCTAACAAACGTGAGCATGAAGGACGAAAGGGCTGAGAAAACAGAGCAGGAATGCGTGGGAGTTTGCGGCAACATTGTGTGGGTTGTTTGCGCTGAGGTAGTGGGAGGAGCTGTGATCCCACCATACCATTACTCAGGAGCTTGTTTCGATTATTCGGAAACACTTATCACATTTTTGAAGATACATTACAGTATCTGATTACTTTGCTGAAACAAAGATACACATGATGGTTGTTGCCATTGGGGAGTCACTGACGGTCAAGGCACGCCGTGTCCACGCCGTCCAATTTAAGGGGACGGAAATAGGTAAGGAATATGAACCTAATTAGAAACCGTTAAGGATATAAACAAACTGTAAGCAGGGACATTTTGAATCAGTTGGTGGGAAAGAATATGCTATTCGTCTTGGCGGGGTCCGGCGAAGGTCACACACAATAGCAGTCGGTGAGCGGGAGTGACCTGGTTACTCGAAGGGCTTCCAAGACAAAGCTTCAATGTAGACTAAAGCAAACGGCAAACGTTTTTCTTAAAATTAATTCAGGAAAGCTACGAATTCCAAGAACTGGGCACACCCTGTGTAGGCTGGCCACACGGCCTGTGCACTTCGACGCCTAACCGATTTTACTGATGCTTCTACTGGCCGCTTTCTCAATCAAAAGACCAGTCGGCATCTTATTTGACTGTTCTCTTCCAAACAAAAACAGTGTTTATTATAAGTGGCTGCATTTAATTAACTCCTGCCGATTCTTGTTCCACTTCGACACACATGTGTGCTCAAGACTGGCTGTCGGCACCGGCAGCAGTACCACATAGTTCAGTAACTACCAACGATACCGGTTGCTCACCTGCCTGAGAGAACTCGCTTATCAAGCGTACAATTTATTACATTGAATCAAAGGCATGGTCGACGTATCAAAGGGTTTAGCGACTTCATTTGCACACGCAGCGTTTCCCACTGCGAAGCTAAATGCTTCTTTGGTGCGTGCATTCCACTAAAAGAATAAATGTGGGAGCTATTTGAGTGTATTAACTGTGGCAAAAGGCGTAAACAGCCACTGGCTTCTCTGTGAACGTTAATGAAGGGCTGAGACCTGCGGTCTTGTTATCAGGCACGCACACGAGCTGAGAGGAATCCAGCCGCGACAGACATCTGACGGATTAAAATTACATTCGGTGAGGCTACGTGTAGCACTAAGGTGTAGTGGGGAGAGAAACGTCATCTGCGCTTTTGCCGAAGCTCTTCCTCACCAGCCACTTGTAGCACGCGGCGCTGGAGATGAGAAACCAGCCTCTAAACGATTCAGGAATGTATTCTAACATAATTAGTACAGCTTCGAGATCTCGAGAAGCTGCTGTATCAATTGTTTGTTAAGCTCAAGTCCGAATCATCAAAGCGAGGACCGAGAGAGCGGTGAAGGCGTTGGGAACTGAGATGGACGCTGTGCCTGTTTCCAATCCCCAGAGGGCATTGTAGAGCTCAGTTCTGCAAGTCAAAATAATCAATACTTCCAATAAACTCTACCGTGCCCTTCAAATCCCATTGTGTAACATTTCGTGCTCCTGGAGCTCATCTGCAAGCGTGTTGCCGCTTGTGCTGCTGGCTAGTCACGTGGCTAGTTCAGCTTACGTGAAAGGCTTTTGTCCTTTTTGAAGTGGCTCCATGAAGTAGCAGAATAAAACGTCGTGGCCACCTTCGCAGTTTTCTGTGGCGGCACATGAGACCGTTTTGCTCTTAGCTGATAGGAGAAATGCCACATTGCTGGCGTCTATGTTATCAAATGGAGCTTTTTCAGCATTATATGTTCCAGTTGAGGGCTCGAAGTTCAATCTGCAGCGTGAAGGCAATAAGGCTCAACGCAGAATAAATGAAAATCGGGAATATTTCTCTGGCAAACACTAAGACCGAGACAAGCACCACCAAGCTGCACAGCTGGAAAAACTCTTGACTAAGGGATGTTCAGCCATCTCGCCCATGCTAAAGTTAACACAGAACCCCGGCACACGCACAAACCAAACGGTGCAGGCTCTGTGGCACAGGCCAAAGACAATGAAGTAAAGCTCAACGGACTGTTTTAGGTGGTCAAGTCCGGCTGTGTAAGTCGCCTGGATTAAAGCCTTGCAGTCGAAATCCCTGTCGTGCGCGAATGGAATTACGAGTCCGGGATACTGAAGCACAACACCGGGACAGCTGCTCTAAAAGCACTAACGTGGACGTATACTGCGGTGGTTCATCACTTTGGCGGAAATCTGCTGCTGAATGACACTCAAAGTCTAGGAGCCCTACCGTCTTCGCATTCGCGCTCTTCCCCGATTCACAGCTTTGGACATCATTACCCGCGAGCTTCTCTGCAATCTTCGCCGTAGTAGGTTCTGCTGGGTCCTCGATTCCGATCTCCTTCAGGCTTGCAGTCACGTCATTTTCCTTTGCCTTGGTGAGGGTTCCCAAAAGATCCTTGAGATTTTCGTCCCTTAATTTGTTTATGATGTCCAGGCATTCTGCAGATGGTACGTTAACACGGCTGAAGTGGCAATGCAATCATGTCGTGGCATGTGTTTCCACAGGACTGCCCATTAGCCACGGAAGCGGCTGCACTGAGGCGCCACATGAGTGTCATTCGTCAAAAAACGGGGTCATTTGCGCTTGAATTACATTTAAAAGAATAGACTCGTGTGCAGGCATGATATCTACAGGCCCACAGATCTCCACAGATCCATGGCTGGGGCTAGCGTAGCGCCATTCACTTGTTCATACGAGTAGTTCACCTTCAGTTTTGTCAGCACCTGTGGGCGCCGTCGTCGTCCCCTGCAGATCTTGGCCGGACGCAAATAGATTTGTGCGGAGGCTGCTTTGCTGAGATGCCGCTGTGCCAGAGCGAAGGGAAAGCGCCAATGTGATGTGCGGTGCGGTGGCACTGGCGAGAAGGCCACCAAAACATGCCAACAACCCTATGTGAGTCATTGCCCGACAACTGGCTTGCCACAAAGCAAATGACAGTAGCATATATCCGAAATAAATGTGCACGAAGGACGGAAGGAGTGAGAAAATAGAGATCGGGTGCGCGTGGGAGTCCCTGGCAACGGTATGGGTTGTGTGCTCTGAGCTAGTGGGTGAATGTCTACGACGCCTTCCCCACCAAACAATCAATCAGAAGCTCGTTTCGACTGTTCAGGCAGATTTATCAACCATTGGGAGATATTTTACAGTATATGCTTACTTTGTGCTATTATGTTTCCTTCACAAAGAAACACGCCGGACAAAGATGTCCTGCTGCGATTGGAGGAGTCACCGGCTCCATGGACACGCCGTCCGAATTGCGCGGACGGGAATAGGAAAGGAACATAGACCTATTTAGAAACCATTAAGGATATGAATGAGCCGTAAAAAAGGACAGTGTGAAGCCATTGGTTCAAGAGAAAATGCAATTCGTGGTTGCGGAATCCGGCGCAGGTCACGATGGCGAGCGGTGAACCCAGGGTGACCAAGTTACTCGACAGGCTTCCAAGGCAAAAGATCGCATGTAAACTAAAACCCACGGCAATATACTTGTTTAAAATAAATTTATAAAGGGCACAAACTCCAAAAAATAGGCACACGCCGTGTACGCGGGCCATACGCCGTTTGCGCTCGCGTACTTCGATTGCTGTTCAGTTTTACCGATACTACCGGCGCTTCTACTGGCCAATTTCTCCGCCAAGGAATCTATCGGCTTCTTATTCCACTGCCCTTTTTAAAAACAAAAACAGTGTTTATTATAAATGCTTGGATTAAGTTAATTTCTACCAATTCATGTTCCACTTCGACACATTTGTGGGCTCCAGACTGGCTGCCAGCACCGCCAGCCGAAGCTCATAATTGAGCAATTACCAAAGATGCCGGATGCTCAGCGACCTGAGAGGACTCGCTTGTCAAATCGAAAATTTATTACTTCGAGTCAATGGCATGGTTGGCATATCAAAAGGTTCAGGGTTTAGGGTTTAGGATTTAGCGAGTTCATTCACACATGCCGTGCTTCCCACTGGGACGACAAATGCTTGTAGAGTGTGTACATTGAATCTCAGGAATGAATGCCTAGCACTAGAACAACACATAGGCTCTCTTTTTGAATGTATTGACCGTAGCAAAAGGCATAAGCAGTGACTGGATTCGCTGTGACCGTTCATGAAGGACTGAGACCTGCGGTGTTGCTTGCTTGCACGCATATGTGCTGATAAGAATTCAACCACAACAGGCATCTGACAAACTAACATTGCTGTAGAAAAGGTTATGTGTAGTACTAAGATGTTGTGGGGAGGGAAACTTATTCCACAATTTTGCCGACGCTGTTCCTCCCCAGTCACTTTTAGTACGTAGCACTAGAGATCAGAATCCTGCTTCTAAACGATTCAAGAATGTCTTCAAACGGAATTCGTATAGTCCTGGCATCTCGACAAGCTGCTCTTTTGTCAAGCTCAATTCCAAATCCCCAGAGCGAGGACCAAAAGAATGGTGGCGACGCTGGGAACGGAGATGGACGCTGCGCCTGCTTCCAATCCCCAGAGGGCATTGTAGAGCTCAGTTCTGCAGGCACAATTAATCAATGATTGTAACCAATTTCATCGCACCTTGCAATTCCCGTTCTGCAACATGTCGTGCTCGTGTCTTGTAGCTCATATGCAAGTGTGCTCTGCCGCTTGTACTACCGTCTAGTCACGTGCCTCATGCAGCGTACGTGAAAGCTTGATCTCCACTTTGAAGTGGATCGATGAAGTAGCAGAATAAAACGTCGTGGCCACCAGCGCAGTCTTCTGTGGCGGCACATGAGACCTTTGTGCTTTTCGCCGACAGGAGAAACGCCACATTGCTGGCGTCTACGTTATTAAATGGAGTTTTGTCAACATCATATGTTCCTGTCGATGGCTCGAAGTTCGATCTGCAGCATTGAGGAGCTAAGATTCAACACAGAATAGCTAAAGGTCAAGAAGTTTTTTTTTTTTTGCAAATACGGAGACTAAGACAAGCACCACCGAGCTGCACACGTGGGAAAACTCTTGGACTGACGGGATTATCAGGAAACTTGTGCATGCTAAAGGAAACACCAAATCCCGACCACGTAAAAGCTAAAAGGTGTAGGCACCGTGGCACCGGTGAAAGGAAATGAACTAAAGAGCAACGGACTGTTTGAGGTGATCGAGTCCGGCTGTGTAAGTTGCCTGGATCAAAGTGTTGCAGTCGAAATCTGTGGTATGCGGGAATGGAATTACGAGTCCGGGATACTGCAGAACAACACCAGCACAGCTGCTCTAGAAATATTAACTCGGATAGACAGAAAGGAACAGAGCTTTTGACTAATCCCATGGCGTTCTATCACTTTGGCGGAGAGCTGCTGCTGAGTGATACTCAAGGACTCAAAGCCTACCGTCTTCGCATTCGCGCTCTCGCCCGATTCACAGTTTTGGGCATCGCTGCCCGCAAGCTTTGCTGCAATTTTCGCGGTACTAAGTTCATCTGAGCCCTCGATTTTGATCTTCTTCAGGCTTGCAGTCACGTCACTTTCCTCTGCCTTGGTGAGGGTTCCCAAGAGGTCCTGTAGATTTTCCTTCCGTAGCGTGTTTATGATCTCCAGGCAGTCTGCAGATGGCACGCTAACACAGACGTAATGCCAATGCAATTATGTCTTGGCATGCGTCCAGCAGTTCAGCCCACTAGCCACGGGTTGGGCTGCACTGAAGCGCCCCCTGAATGTTATTCGTCAAAAAGGGGGTATTAGAACGTGAACTGCATTGAAAAAAATAAAACCATGTAAAGGCATAATCTCTGCAGGCCCACAAATCGCTACAAGCCTGTTTCTGGGGCTGTCCGAGTGCCATTAATTTTTTCCGGTGGAAATTCACCTTGAGTTTTCTCATTGGCTGTGGGCGCCGTCGTCGTCCGCAGCAAATCTTGACCGGATGCAAATAAATTTGTGCGGAGACTGCTTTTCTGAGATGTCGCTGTGCCAGCGCGAAGGGAAATCGCCGATGAGAAGTGTGGTGCGGCGGCGCTCGCGAGAAGGCCAGCATAACATGCCAACAGCCCTACGTAAGTCATTGCCTGACGACTGGCTTATCACGAAGCAATTGACAGTAGCAGAAAACCAAACAAAATGAGCATTAAAGGCAGAAGGGCTGAGAAAAGGGCGAGCGCGAATGCGTAGGAGTTAGTAGCAACGGCGTGGGTTGTGTGCGCTGAGGTATTGGGGGAATCTCTTCGACGCCTTGATCCCACCATGCAACAGAAGCTCGTTTCGACTGTTCCAGCACATCTATCAACCTTTGGGAGATACACTAGATTATATGATTACTTTTTGACATTATATTTCTTTCACAAAGAAATATACGCCGATAAAGATGTATACGCCGGTTGCTCCGATTCGAGGAGTCACCGGCGGTCAAGGCAGGAGTCGTGTACATAAAGGGGATGGAAAGAGGTGAAGAACACAAACATATCTGGACACGATTAAGGATATGAGCGACCAAGAAAGACACTGTGAAACCATTGGCCCAAAAGAAATGCAATTCATGGTAGCGGAGTCCTGCGCAACTCAGGATAGCGGGCGGTAAGCGCAGGGTGACCTGGTTATTCGAAGCGCTTCCAAGGGAAAAGTTCTCATGTAAACTAAAACACACAACAATATCTTTGTTTAAAATAAATTTGGAAAGAATGAAAATTCCAAAAGACTGGCGCACGCTGTGTACGCGAGCAAAGCGGGGCGGGCGCTTGGATACTTCGATTGCTGTTCAGTATCACCGATATTGCTGACGCTGCTCCTGGCCTATTTCTCAGTCAAATAATCTCTCGACTCTTTACTTCACTTCTCTCTTTGAAAACAAAAACATCGCTTATTAAAAATGGTTGGATGAAACCAATGAGTACCGATTCTTGTTCCACTCCCTGTGTTCCAGGCTGGCTGCCGGCAGTAGCATATAGTTCAGTTAACTACCATCAACGCCGGCTGCTAAGCTGCCTCATCGGACTCACGTATCAAACCGAAAAACTATTCCTTTGAGTCAAAGGCATGCTTGGGATATCAAAGGGTTCAGGATTCATCGTTCAGGGTGTAGCGACTCCATTCACACATGCCGCGTTTCACACTGCGACGCCAAATGCTTCTTGGTGCGTACATCGAATCTCAGTAGTGAATATCTGGTACTAAAACAATGAGTGCTGGAGCTCTTCAAATGTATTAAATGTAGCAAAAGCCTTAAACAGCCGCTGGCTTCGTTCTGAACGTTCACGAGGGACTGACGCTGTCTGCACGCATCTGGGCTGAGAGGAATCCAACCACAACAGGCATCTGACGAATTGAAATTGCCCTAGATAAGGTTGCGTGTAGTACAAAGATGTAATGGGGAGAGAAACGTATTCTGCATTTTTGCCAAAGCTCTTCCTCACCAGCCATTTCCAGTACATATCACGAGAGATCAAAAACCAACTTCCGAACGGTTCAGGAATGTCTTCAAACGCAGATTGTACAACTTTGGCACCTCCAGAAGCTGCTCGTTAGTTTGCTTACTAAGCTCAAGTCCGAATGCTCAGAGCGAGGACCAAAAGGATAGTGGCGACGCTGGGAACTGAGATGGACGCTGCGCCTGCCTCCAATCCCCAGAGGGCATTGTAAAGCTCAGTTCTGCAAGCCAAATTAATGCACATTTGCAGTTTCCTTTATCGTGCCTTGCCATTCTGAAACATATCGTGCTCTTGTCCTGTAGCTCATTTGCGGATGTGCCGCCGCTTGTCCTGCCGCCTAGTTACGTGGTTAGTTCAGCGTACGTGAAGGGCTTTTCTCCATTTTGAAGTGGCTCTACGAAGTAGCAGAATAAAACGTCGTTGCCTTCTTCGCAGCCTTCGGTGGCGGCACATGAGACCTTCGTGCTTTTCGTCGACAGCAGAAACGCCACATTGCTGGCGTTTATGTTACTAAATGGAGGCTTTTCAACACTGTACGTTCCTGGTGTGGGTTCGAAGTTCGATATGCGGCATGGTGGCCATACAATTTAGGAAAGAATAGCTGAAGGCCAAGAATTTTCTCCGGCGAATAATGAGACTGAGACGAGCACCACGAAGCTGCAGATTTAGAAGAACCCTTAACTAGGGGAGGACCAGCCACCTTGTGCATGCCAAAGTAAACATAGAACTCCGACACACGTGCGGTCTAAAGGGTGTAGGCACTGTTCCAGTGGTCAAAGAACAAAACAGCGGACTGTTTGAGGTGATCGAGTCCGTCTGTGTAGGTCGCCTGGATTAAGGCCTTGCAGTCGAACTCCGTGTCATGCGTGAATGGAATGACGAGCCCGGGATACTGCAGCGCAACAGCACAACAGTTGCCGTAAAATCCTCTTGCATACGTAGAAGAACACAGGGTTTCAGCTTTGCCCTGCGGCGGTTCATCCCTTTAGGGGAAAGCTGCTGCTGAACGATACCCAAAGCCCAATAGCCCTATCGTCTTCGCATTCGCATCTTTTCCCGATCCACATGTGTTATCTTCACCTGCAAGCTTTTTTGCAATATTCACGGTAGTTGGTTCTTCTGGGTCCTGTGTTCCGATCTTCTTCAGGCTTGCGATCACCTCATTTTCCTTTGCCGCGCTGAGGCTTCCCAACAGGTCCTTCAGATTTTCCTTCCTTAGCTCGTTTATGATATCCAGGCATTCTGCAGATGACACGTTACCTCGGGTGTAATGGAAATGCAATTATGTCCTGGCATGCGTTCGACGGGACCGTTCACTAGCCGCGGGTGAGGCTGCACTGAGGCGCCACCTGAATGTTGTCCGTCAAGAACGTGGGCATTTGCTGGATTTGCATTGAAAAGAATAAAATTATGGGCAGGCACATTCTCTGAAGGCCAACAGATCTTTAGAGAACTGTGGCTGGGACCAAGCGTAGCGCATTCACTTCTCCACACAAGTAGTTCACCTGTAGTTTTCTCAGTGGCCGTGGGCGCCGCCTTTGTGAGCAGCAAACCCTGGCCGGACGCAAATAGATTTGTGCTGAGGCTGTAGCTCTGAGATGTCGCTGTGCCAGAGCGAAGGGAATGCGCCAATGAGAATCGTGGTGCGGCGGCGCTGGTGAGGGCCAGCGTAACATGCCAACAAGCCTCCGTGAGTCATTGTCTGACAATTGGCTCGATCTTAAGGTAAATGGCAGTACCAGATATCCAAACAAAATGCGCTAGAGGGACGGAAGGGCTAAGAAAACAAAGAGCGGGAATGCGTGGTAGTTTGTGGCAACGATGTGGGTCGTGTGCGCTGAGCTCATGCAGCTCTACGACGCCTCGATCCCACCGTGCAATTACTCAGGAGCTTGTTTCGACTTTTCCGGCACATTTATCAGCCTTTGGGAGATAAGGTACAGTATATGATTAGGCTTTGATGTCATTTTTCTCTCACGGAGAAACGTACGCAAACAAAGAGGCCTACGCCGGCTGCTGCGATTGGAAGAGAGTCACCGGCAGTCAAGGCACGAAATGTACACGTCATCCAAATTAATGAGACAGAAATAGGTGGAGAAAATAAACCTATTTAGAAATCCACAAGGATATGAAGGAGCTGTTAACGCAGTGAAGCCATTGGTTCGAAAGGAAATCCTATATATGGTAGCAGGGTCCGGCGGAGGTCACGATGACGTGGTGTGCACGGAGGGTGACCTGGTTATTCGAAGCGCTTCCAAGGCAAAGTGTAAACTCGAGCTCAAGTCAATGCCTTTGATCGAAATTAATTTAGGGAAGCTAGAAACTCCAGAAAAGTGGCACGCTGTGTACGCTGGCCACATGCTGTGTGCGCTCGCGGACATCGACGGCTGTTCGCTTTCACCGATGCTACCGACGCTTCTACTGGCCGATTTATCAGTCAAAGAATCTGTCGAATCCTTACTTGACTACTCTCTTCAAAAACGGAAAAAGTATCTATCATAAATGCTTGGGTTACATTAATTGCTGCCGATTCTTGTTCCACTTTGACACACGTGTGTTCTCCAGACAGGTTGTCGGCACCGGCAGCAGTAGCACATAGTTCAGTAACTACCACCAAAGCCGGATATTTTGCTGCCTTCATTCCTTTGAGTCAAAGGCATGGTCGGCGTATCACAGAGTTTAGGACCCAGTGTTTAGGGTTTCGCGACATCATTCACATATGCCGCGTTTCCCACTGCGACGCCAAATGCTTTCGTGGCGCGTGTCAGTATTGAATGGGTAGCGCTAAAAGAATGAATGCGGGATCTATTTGAATGTATTAACTTAGCGGAAGGGGTTAAGGACCGCTGGCTTGGCTGCGAACGTTCATGAGCGACTGAAGCCTGCGCTGCTGTGTGGTTGCATGAATAGGAGCTGGGGCGAATCCAACCACAGCAGGCATTTGACGGGTTAAAATAAATCTAGGTAAAGTTACGTGTAGTACAAAGATGTAGGGGGGAGAGTAATGAATTCCGCATTTTGGCCGAAGCTCTTCGCCATCAGCCACTTGCTGTACGTAGCACCAAAGGTCAGAAACCAACTTCCGAATGATTCAGGAATGTCTTCAAACACAGTACAGTACAGTTTCGGTATTTCCATAATCTTCCCTGTCGTTTGCTTGCTAAGCTCAAGTCCTAACGATCAACGCCAGGACCAAAAGAACGGTGGCGGCGCTGGGAACCGAGACGGATGCTGCACCTGCTTCCAATCCCCAGAGGGCATTGTAAAGTTCGGTTCTGCAAATCAAATTAATCAATAGTTGTAATTTTCCTTATCGTACCCTGCAATTCCCATTCTGCAACATATTGTGCCCTTGTCTTATAGCTCTTATGCAAATATGCTCTGCCGCTTGTGTCGCTGGCTAGTCACGTGGCTATTTCGGCCTTACGTGAAAGGCTTTTGTCCTTTTTGAAGTGGACTTATGAAGTAGCAGAATAAAACGTTGTGGCCAGCATTGCAGTCTTTGGTGGCGGCACATGAAACCTTCGTGCTTTTCGCTGATAGTAGAAACGCCACATTGCTCGCCTCTACTTTATCAAATGGATCTTTCGTAGTATCATATATTCCTGTTGAAGAATCAAAGCTCGATCTGCAGCATAAGGGCGATAAGATTCAGAAGATAATAGTTGAGAGTCAAGACGTTTTCTTTGGCAAATACTGCGACTGAGACATGCACCACCAAGCTGCACATGCAGAAGAAATCTTGACTAGGGGATGATCAGCTACCTTGTGCATGCTGAAGTCAGCACAGAGATCCGGAACACCTACGAACTAAAAGGTGTAGGTACTGCGGCACGGGTGAAAAAAATGAAGTAAAAGAAAACGAACTGTTTGAGGTGGTCGAGTCCGGCCGCGTAAGTCGCCTGGATCAAAGCGTTGCATTCAAAATTGTCGCCGTGCGCGAATGGAATTACGAGTCCGGGATACTGTAGCATAACAGCATTCTAATTGCAATAGAAGCCTCTTGCACGCGCAGAACAACACAGGGTTCTAGCTTTGCTTAGCGACGGCTCATCACTTTAGCGGATGAACGATACTCAAAGCCAAAAAGCCACACCTTCTTCGCATTCGCGTCTTTTCCCGAGGCACATGTGTGTACATCTTCACCTGCAAGCTTTACTGCAATTGTCACGGCAGTAGCGTCTGTATCCTCCTGTATCTGGATCGTTTTCAGGCTTGCAGTCACCTCTTTGTCTTCCGCCTTGTTGAGGGTTCCCAACAGGCCCTTTAGATTTTCGCTCCTTAGCCTGTTTATGGTGGCCAGGCAATCTGCAGGTGGCAGGTTCACGCGGGAGAGATGGAAATGCAATTATGGCGTGGCGTGTGTTTCCACAGTGCCTCCCACTAGCCACGGGTGGAGCTGCACTGAAGCGCCACCACTGAATGTCATTAGTCAAAATCGGGGGCATTTGCTCTTGAATTTGCATTGAGAGGAATAAATTCATGTGCAGGTATAACATCTGGAGGCCCAGAGATCTCTACAGATATCTGTGGATGTGGCTAACGTAGCACGATTCGCTTCTTTTCAAAAGTAGTTCACCTTCAGTTTTGTTCTCGCCTGCGGGCGCCGTAACCGGCGAATCTTGCCCAGAGGCAAGTAAATTTGTGCGGAGGCTGTTTTTCACAGAAGTCGCTGTGCTAGAGCGGAGGGAAAGCGCCGATAAGAAGTGGTGCGGCAGCGCTGGCGAGAAGGCCAGCATAACATGCCAACAACCCTACATGAGTCATTGCCTGATAGTTGGCTTATCATGAAGTAAATGACAGTACCCGAAATTCAAACAAAGTGAGCACGAAGGAAGAATGGGCTAGGAAGGCAGAGAGCTGGAATGTGTGGTAGTTTGTGGCAACGATGTGGGTTGTGTGCGCTGAGGTACTTGCGGGAGCTCTACGACGCCTGGATCGCCCCTTACAACTACTCAGGAGCCTGTTTACATTGTTCCGACACATCTGTCAGTCTTTAGGGGTTTCCAGGGTATCTGAGTACTTTGTGATATTATATTTCTTTCACAAAGATATATACGCTTGTTGGTGCGGTAGGAGAGTCGACGGCTTTCAAGGCACGCCTTGCACACGCCGCCAAGATTAAAGGGACAGAGATAGGTAAAGAACATGAAGTTATTTAGAAACCTCTGAAGATATAAAGGAACAGTAGAGAAAGTCATTGTGAAGCCATTGGTTCGAAAGAAAATGCAATTCATCGTAGCGGGGTCCGGCGATGAGCGGAGGGTGACCTCGTTACTCGAAGGGCTTCCAAGGAAAAACCTCCAATGTACGCTGCAAACTACGCCAAAATTTTTGTTTTTAATTAATTTATGAATGCTACAAATACCGAAAATTTGGCCCATGCTGTGTACGCTACCCACACAATGCGTGTGCTGGCGTACTTCGACGCCTGTTCTACTGCAACGGATTTTAGTGGTGCTTACGCTGGCTGATTTCTCAGTCAAAGAATCTTTCGGCGTTTTACTTGATTGCTCTATCCAAAAACAAAACAATGATTATTAAAAATGGTTGGATTATATTAATATCTGCCGATTCTTGTTTCCCCTCGGCACACTTGTGCCCTCCAGGCTGTCGGCACCGGCAGGAGTACCACACACTTCAAGAAGTGCCAACGACAAAGGACGCTGAGCTGACTGAGAGGAATCAGTTAGCAAACCGACAATTTATTACTTTGGGTCAAAAGGCATGCTCGGCATATCAAAAGCACTAGGATTTAACCTTTGGGGTTCGTTCATTCAGACATGCCGCGGCTTCCCACGACGCCACCTGCTTTTGTGATGCGTATAACGAATCTCAGTAATGAATATCTGGCACTAAAACAATGCGTGTGGGAAGTCTTTGAATGTATTAACTGTAATGAAGGACCAAAGAAGCCACTACCGTCGCTCTGAACGTTGTTCAACTTCGACATATCCCGAAGCTCAAGTCCGAGTGACTAGAGCGAGAACCGAAAGAACAGTGGCGACGCTGGGAACTGAGATGGACGCTGCGCCTGCTTCCAATCCCCAGAGGGCATTGTAAAGCTCAGTTCTGCAGGCCAAATTAATGAACATTTGCAATTGCTTCAGTCGCACCTTGCAATTTCCAAATTGGAATATATCGTGCACTTCGTTTGTAGCTCATTTGCAATTGCGTTTTGCCGCTTCTACCGCTGGCTAGTCATGTGGCTAATTCAGCTTACGTGAAAGGCTTATCTCCTTTTCGAAGTGGATCTATGAAGTAGCAGAATAAAACGTCATGGCCACCAGTGCAGTCTTCGGTGGCGGCACATGAGACCTTTGTGCTTTTCGCCGACAGCAGAAACGCCACATTGCTGGCGTCTACATTATTAAATGGAGCACTCTCAACATCATATGTTCCTGTCGATGGATCGAAGTTCGATCTGCAGCATGGAATCAATAAGATTCAAAAAGGAACAACTGAAGAGCAAGAAGTTTTCTTTGGCATATACTGAGACTGACACAAGCAACACCAATTTGCATAACTGGAAAAGCTCTTGAACTGAGGGATGACAAGCCACCATGTGAACACAGAACTCCAACATATGCACAAACCAAAATGTGCAGGCACTGTGGCATCGGCGAAAGCAAAAACAACGGACTGTTTGAGTTGGCTGAGTCCGGCTGTGTAGGTCCCCTGGATCAAAGCGCTGCACTCGAAATTCGTGGAATGCGCGAATGGAATTGCGAGTCCTGGATACTGTAGCACAACAGCATTACAACTGCGATAGAAGCCTCTCGCATGCGTAGATCGCATGCGTAGAAGAACACAGGGTGTTAGCTTCGCGCTGTGGAGGTCTATCACTTTAGCGGGAAGCTGCTGCTGAATGGTACTCAAAGCCTAAAAGCCCTACCGTCTTCGCATCGGCGTTTTCCCCCAATTCACATGTTTCACTACTGCCTGCAAGAGTTTGTGCAATTTTTGCTGCAGTAAGGTTCGCTGGGTCCGTTTTTCCCATTTCCTTCAGGCTTGCAGTCACCTCACTTTCCTGTGCCTTGGTGAGCGTTCCCAATAGGTCCTTGAGATTTTCTCTCCGTAGCTTGTTTATGATGTCCAGGCCGTCTGCAGATGGCAAGCTAACACCCGCGTGATGGCAGTGCAATTATGTTGTGGCATGTGCCCCACAGGACCGCGCACTTGCCACCGGTGGAGCTGCACTGAAGAGCCACCTGAATCGTCTCAAACAGAGGCACCTGCACTTGAACTGCATTGAAAAGAATAAAGTCATCTGTTGGCATGATATCTGCAGGCCCACAGATCTCCGCAGATCTGTGACTGGGGCTAGCGTAGCGCCAATCACTTGTTCACACTAGTAGTTCACCTTCAGTTTTCTCAGCGCCTGTGGGCGCTGTTGTCCGCTGCAATTCTTGACCAGTTACAGATAAATTTGTGCTGAGGCCGTTTTGCTGAGATGTCGCTGGGCTAGAACGAAGGGAAAGCGCCGATGAGAAGTATGGCGCGGCGGCGCTAGCGAGAAGGCCAGCATAGCATGCCAACAACCTGATGTGAGTCATTGCCTGATAATTGGCTTATCATAAAGTAAGTGGCAGTAGCAGAAATCCAAAAAAGTAAGGAAGGACGAATGGGCTGGGAAGGCAGAGACCCGGACAGCGATGTGGGTTGTGTGCGTTGAGGTAGTGGGGGGAGATCTGATCCCACCATTCAATTACGCAGGAGCTTGTTTTGGCTTTTCAGGGACACTTATCTACCTTTAGGAGATACGGCACAGTCTCTAATTACATTATGAGATTAAATCTTTGACAGAGATTTGTACGCCGGCTGCTGCGATAAGCGACAGTGGCGATCAAGGCACGCCGTGCAGAAGCCGTCCAGATTTAGGGGATAGAAATAGGTGAGGAACATAAACATATGTAGAAGCCATCAGAGATATAAAGGAACTGTAGAGAAAGAGACTGTAAAGTCATTAGTTTGGAAGAAAGTTCCATTCGTTTTAGCGGGGACCGGCGAAGGCCACGATAGCAGGCGGTGAGCGGATGGTGACCTGGTAACCCGAAGGGTTTCTAGGGCAAATTTTTTATGTAAACTAAAATTTACTGCAATATTTTGTTTTAAATCAATATAGGAAAGCTACCAGTTCCAAAAAGGTGGCACACTCTGTGTGCGCTGGCCACATGCCATGTGCGCTCGCGTACGTCGATGAGGCGGCAGATTCTTTGACTGAGAAACGGCCAACCGATCTTGCCCATGCTTCTATTGGCCGATTTCTCAATCCAACCATCTATCGGCTGCTTACTTGACAGCTCTTTTTAAAAACAGAAACAGTGCCTAGAATAAATGCTTGAATTATATTAATATCTACCGATTCTTGTGGCACGCGAGTGTGCTCAGCTCCAGAATGGCTGTCGGCACCAGCAGCAGCAGGACAAAGTTCAGCAACTATCAACGAGACCGGATGCTCAACTGCCTGAGAAGATTTGTTTGTCAAAACGACAATTTATTCCCTTGAGTCAAAGGCATGGTCGGCTTATCAAAGGGCTTAGTCTTTAGGGTTCAGCGATAAAGGGCTTAGTCTTCAGGGTTCAGCGATTTCAGTGACACAAGCCACCGCGAAGGCAAATGCTTTTGTGGTGCGTAATTCGAATGTCAGCAATGAATACCTAGCAATAAAACAATGAATAAGGGGACTCCTTGAATGTATTAACAGTAGCAAAGGGCATGAACGGCCACTGGCTTCGCTGAGAACGTTTATGAAGGACTGAAACCTGTGGTGTCGTTTGCTTGCACGTATATCTGCTGAGAGGAATCGAAGCACAACATGCATCTGACGAATTAAAGTTAATCTAGAAAAAGCTACGCGTAGTACTGAGATGCACTGAACAGAGAAACGCACTTTTGCAGGAGCTCATGCTCACCAGTCACTTGCAGTACGTAGCACTGGCGATCAGGAACCAGCTTCTAAACGCTTCAGGACGTGTCTTCAAACGGAATTTGTACAGCCCTGATATTTCCAGAAGCTGCTCTGTCGTTTACTTGCTAAGCTCAAGTCCGAATGCTCAGGGCGAGGACCAAAAGGACGGTGGCGACGCTGGGAACTGAGATGGACGCTGCGCCTGCTTCTAATCCCCAGAGGGCATTGTAAAGCTCAGTTCTGCAAGCCAAATTAATGCACATTTGCAGTTTCCCTTATCGTGCCTTGCAACTCCCATTCTGAAATATATCGTGCTCTTGTCCTGTAGCTCATTTGCGAGTGTGCTGCCGCTTGTCCTGCCGTCTAGTTACGTGCTTAGTTCAACGTACGTGAAGGGCTTTTCTCCATTTCGAAGTGGCTCTATGAAGTAGCAGAATAAAATGTCGTGGCCTTCTTCGCAGTCTTCGGTGGCGGCACATGACACCTTTGTGCCTTTCGCTGACAGCAGAAACGCCACATTGCTGGCGTCTAAGTTATTAAATGGAGCTCTGTCAACATCATATGTTCCTGTTGATGGCTCGAAGTTCGACCTGCAACATTAAGGCGATAAGATTCATCATAGAATAGCTGAAGGTCAAGAAGGTTTTTCTGGCAAATACTAAGACTGGGACGAACAGCACCAAACTGCATATCTAGAAGAACTCTTGACTACGGGATGATCAGCCACCTTGCTCATGCTAAAGTTAACACAGAACTCCGAAACTCGCACAAATAAAAGGGTGTAGATGCTGTGGCACCGGTGAAAGGAAATGAAATACAAAGCAACGGACTGTTTGAGGTGGTCGAGTCCAGCTGTGTAAGTCGCCTGGATCAAAGCGTTGCAGTTAAAATTCTCGTCATGCGGGAATGGAATTACGAGTCCGGGATACTGCAAAACGATACCACCACATCTGCTCTAGAAGCAGTAACTCGGATATAGAAAGAAAGAGAAATTTTGACTTTTCCTGTGGCATTTTATGACTGTGGTGGAGAGGTGCTGCTGAACGATACTCAAAGCCCAAAAGCCCTACTGTCTTCGCATTCGCGCTCTTGCCCGATTCACAGTTTTGGTTGTCACTGCCCGCGAGTTTTTCTGCAATTTTCGCTGCACTAAGTTGATCTGGGTTCTCTATTTGGAGCTTCTTCAGGCTTGCAATCACGTCGCTTCCCTCTGCCTTGGTGAGTGTTTCCAACAGGTCCTTTAGATTTTCCTTCCGTAGCTTGTTTATGATCTCCAGGCAATCTGCAGATGGCAAGCTAACACAAAAGTAATGCCAATGCAATTATGTCGTGGCATGCGCTCCACAGGACCGCCCGCTAGCCACGGATAGATCCGCACTGAAGCGCCACATGAATATCATTCATCAAAGATGGGGGCACTTTAGCGTTAATTGCATTGAAAAGAATATAGTCATGTGTGGGCAGAATCTCTGGAGGCCCACAGATCTCTAGTGATCTATGGCTCGGGCTATAGGAGCGCTGTTCATTTGTTCACATTAGTAGTTCACCATCAGTTTTCTCAGCGGCTGTAGGAGTCGCCGTCGTCCGCAGCAAATCTTGGCCGGATGCAAATAAATTTGCGTGGAGGCTGTTTTGCTGGGATGTCGCTATGCCAGATCGAAGGGAAAGCGCCAACGAGATATGTGGTGCGGCGGCGCTGGCTAGAAGGCCAGCACAACATCCCAACAACCCTATGTGAGTCATTGCCTGAAAATCGGCTTATCATAAAGTAAGTGATAGTGCCAGAAATCCAAACAAGTTGAGCACGAAGAACGAATGGGCTAGGAAACAAAGGCCGGGGGTGTGAGGGAGCTCATGGCAACGATATGGGTTGTGTGCGCTCATGCGGTGAGGGGATCTGTACGATAAGTTTATCCCTCCAAACAGTTGCTCAGAAGCTTGTTCCGAGTATTCAGGGGCATTTATGAGACATTGTGATGGTGTATTTCTTCCACAAAGATATATACGGCGGTCGCTGCGATTGGAGGAGTAAGCGACCGTCAAGCCACGTGCACACGTCACCAAAGTTAAGGGGACAGAAATAGGTAAGGAACGCAAACCTAATTAGAAACCCTTGAGGATATAAAGAAGCTGTAAATAAAGGCATTTCGAGGTCACTGGTTGGAAAGAAAGTGCTATTTGTGATAGCTAGATCCCGCGAAAGTCACTTTGGCGTATGGTGGGAGGAGAGTGACCTGGTTACTCGAAGGGCTTCCATGGCGAAATTCTAATGCAAAACTAAAACCAACATCAGCTTCTGCTTAAATTAAATTTAGGAAAGGTGAAAACTCTAAAAAATTGGCAGACGCGGTGTACGCTGGCCATACTCCATGTGCGCTTGCGTTCTTCGATGGTCGTTCCACTTCTGCCGACTTTACCGATGCTCCTACTGGCCGATTTCTCGATTAAAGATTAACCGGGCTTTCTACTTCCGTGTTCCTAAAAATCCGAAACATGGTCGATTATAAATGGCTGGATTAAATTAATTTCTGCCGAACGTTGTTCCATTCCAACACAGCTGTGTGCTCCAGACTCGCCGTCGGCACCTCCAGCAGTCGCACATACAAAAACCAGCTTCTAAACAGTTCAGGAATGTCTTCAAACGGAACTTGTACAGCTTCAATATATCCAGAAGCTGCTGTATTATTTGCTTCTTAATCTCAAGCCTGAATCATCGAAGCGAGGACCAAAAGAACGGTGGCGACGCTGGGAAGTGAGATGGACGCTGCGCCTGCTTCCAATCCCCAGAGGGCATTGTAAAGCTCAGTTCTGCAAGCAAAAATAATTAGCAATCAAAATTACCTTTATCGTGCCTTGCGAGTCCCATTCTGAAATATATCGTGCTACTGTCTTATAGCTCATTTGCAACTGCGTTCTGCCGCTTGTGTTGCCGGCTAGTCACATGGCTAGTTCAGCTTACGTGAAGGGCTTTTCTCCTTTTTGAAGTGGATCTATGAAGTAACAGAACAGAACGCCATGGCCAGCATTGCAGTCTTTGGTGGCGCCGCATGAGACCTTTGTGCTTTTCGCCGACAGCAGAAACGCCACGTTGCTGGCATTTATGTTATCAAATGGAGCTTTTGCGACATCGTATATTCCTGTCGATGGCTCGAAGTTCGATCTGCAACATGAAGGCAATACGATTTGATACAGAACAACTGGGGGACGAGAGGTATTCCCTGGCAAATCCTGATACTGAGACAAGCGCCACCAAGCTGCACGCGTGAAAAATTCTCTTGACTCCGCGATCATCAGCCACCACATGCATGCCAAAGTTTAACACAGGACTCCCACACATGCACGAACTAAAAGGTGCAGGCACCGTGGCACCGGTGGAAGAAAATGATATAAAATACAACGGACTGTTTGAGGTGGTCGAGTCCGGCTGTGTAAGTCGCCTGGATCAAAGCGTCGCAATCGAACTCCGTGGAATGCGGGAATGGAATGACGAGTCCGGGATACTGTAGCACAAACCAGGACAGTTGATATAGGAGCCTCTTGCATGCGTAGAATAACACATGGTTCTAGCTTTGCTCTGCGGCGGTTCATCACTGTCAGCGGAAAGCTGCTACTAAACGATGCTCGAAGTGTACGAGCCATACCTTCCCCGCATTCGCTTTTTCGCCCAATTCACATTTTTGGACATCGCTGCCCGCAAGCGTTTGTGCAATTTTCGCTGCAGTAAGGTTTTCCGCATCCTCTATATTGATCGTCTTGAGGCTTGCTCTTACGTCAGTGTCATTTGCCTTGGTGAGGGTTCCCAACAGGTCTTTGAGATTTTCCTGCCTTAGCTTGTTTATGATGTTCAAGCAACCTGCAGATGGTAGATTCACACGGTAGTAATGGCAATGCAATTATGCCGTGGCATGTGTTCCACAGGACCGCCCACCAGGCACGAGTGGGGGTGCGCTCAAGCGCCACCTGAATGTCATTCGTGAAGAACGGGGGTTTTGCGTTTGAATTACATTGAAAAAATAAACTCATGTGCTGGCATAATATCTGGAGGCCCACAGATCTCCACAGATTTGTGGCTGGCGCTAGCGTAGGGTCATTTCACTTGGTCACATTATTAGTTCACCGTCAGTTTTCTCTTCGGTTGCAGGAGGCGTCGGCGCAGGATCGTCGTCAGATGTAAATAAATTTGTGAGGAGGCTGTTTTGCTGAGACGTCGCTGTGCCAGAGCGAATGGAGAGCGCCGATGAGAATTGTGGTGCGGCGGCGCTGGCTAGGAAGCCAGCATAACATGCCAACAACCCTACGGGAGTCATTGCCTGAAAACTGGCTTTCCATAAAGTGACAGTAGCAGCAAACCAGAAAAAATGAGCACGAAGGAAGAAGAGGCTCGGAAAATGGAGAGTGGGAATGCGTTGGAGTTTGTGACAATTAAGCGGGTTGTGTGCGCTGAGGTACTTGGGGGAGCTTCAGGAGGCCTTTATCCCCCCATACAATTACTCAGGAGCTTGTTTTGGCTGTTCCGGCACATTTATAAACCTTTGAAAAACAGGTTACCGTATATGAGTACTTTGTGTTACCATGCTTATTCACAAAGATATAAACACTGGTTACTGCGATGGGAGGAGTCACCGGCAGGCAAGGCACCGCGAGCACACACCGTCGACATTAACGGGACGCAAATAGATAAAGAATACAAAACTATTCAGAAGCCTCTAAGAATAATGAGGAGCAGTAGAGAAAGGCATTGTGAAGTCGCTGGTTGGAAGAAAAATGTCATTCGTGGTAGTGGGATCCGGCGATGGCGTGCTGTGAGCTGGGGGTGACCTGACTACTCGAAGGGCTTCCGAGGCAAAACTTCCTGTGTAAACTAAAACACAAGGCAACATTTTGGTTTAAAATTAATTTGGGAAAGCTACAAACTCTAAAAGATTGGACGCTGTTGACGCTGGCCGTACTCCGTGTGCGCTCGCGTATTTCAATGGGTGTTCTACCCCAAACGATTTTACCGACGCTTCTAGTGGCCGTTTCTTCAGCCAGGGATTCTTCCGGCTTCTTACTTGGCTCTTTGCTTCAAAAACTAAAGCAGTGCTTGTTCTAAATGATTGGATTAAATTAACTGCTGCTGATTTTTTTTCCCCTCCTGTGTTTCAGAGTGGCTGTTGGCACTGGCAGCACTAGCACATAGTCCAGTAACTGGAGTGCACGCGCACTGCAGTGGGTTCCCTTGAGTCTCCAGAGGCTGGAAGTGTGGCACAGGGTACTCTGTAGAATTAGCGTAGATTCTGTCCGGAATGAAATGTAGCAGGGGCACCCCGACTTGCCAGGCCGATCCCGTGCTTCGCACCAATCTCGCCAGCAGGAAACTACTCTCCGGACCTCGAGGCGCCAGCCTGTGAGGCTGGAAAGCAGGTCCACTTTGGTGACAAGCGATTTTGAATTGTTTTCAATGGGTATCTCTAAGTAGGACATGTTCCACACAGGTAATAGATCTCTTCCGCTGAGTCAAGACAGACCTAGTACACACACTGCCGCCCAGCAAACTACAGTAACTACCAACGATGCCGGAAAATAAGCCTCCTGAGAGGACTCGCTTAAAAGTCGGACAGTTTATTGGTTTGAGTCAAAGGCATGCTCGGCATATGCAAGGATTTAAGGCCAAGGACTAATGGTTTCGCGACATCATTGACACATGACGCGCTTCACACTTGAACGGCATATGCGTTTGTGGTGCGTACATCGAATCTCAGTAATGAATAGCTAGGACTAAAATATTGCATGAGGGCTCTCTTTGAATCTATTGACCGTACCAGAAGGCTTAAAGAGCCACTGGCAAACGTTCATGATGGGCTGGAACCTCCGTTGCTTACTTGCATGCCTAGGAGCTGAAAGGATTCCAACCACGACAGGCTTCTGACGGCATAAAATTATTCTAAATAAAACTGCGTGCAGTACTAAGATGTACTGAAGAGAGAAACGTATTCTGCATTTTTTGCCGAAGCTCTTCCTCACCAGCCACTTGCAGTACGTAGTACTTCCACTGCTAGACATCAGAATCCAGCTTCTAAGCAATTCAGGAATGTCTTCAAACGGAATTTGTACAACTTCAACATCTCCAGAAGCTGCTCCGTCGTTTGTTTGCCAATCTCAAGGCCGAATCATCACAGCGAGGACCAAAAGAACGGTGGCGACGCTGGGAGCCGAGATGAACGCTGCGCCTGCTTCCAATCCCCAGAGGGCATTGTAAAGCTCAGTTCTGCAAACCAAATTAATCGATAGTTGTAATCATCCTTATTGCAGTCTGCAATTCCCATTCTGCAACATATCGTAATCCTGCCTTGTAGCTCATTTGCATGAGGACTCTGCCGCTTGTGCTGCCGGCTAGTCACGTGGCTAGTCCAGCTCACGTAAAAGGCTTTTGTCCCTTTTGAAGTGGATCTATGAAGTAGCAGAATAAAACATTGTAGCCAGCTTTGCAGTTGTTCGTGGCGGCACATGAGACCTTTGTGCTTTCCGCCGATAGCAGAAACGCCACGTTGCCGGCGTTTATGTTGTCAAATGGAGCTTGTGCAGCATCATACGTTCCTGTCGATGGCTCGAATTTTGATCTGCAGCAGAAAGGCAACAAGACTGAACGCGGAATAAGTGGAGATCAAGAAACGTTCTTTGGCAAATACTGCGACTGAGACAAGCACCACCGAGGTGCACCCCTGAAAAATGTTCTTGACAGGGGGATAATCAGCCACCTTGAGCATGCTAAAGTCAGCACAGAACTCCGACACAAGTCTGCACCCAAAAATTTATGCACTGCGGGACCCGTGAAGGAGAGCGTAGTAAAAAGCAACGGACTGTTTGAGGTGGTCGAGTCCGGCTGTGTAAGTCGCCTGGATCAAAGCGTTGCAGTCGAAATTTGTGGAATGCGGGAATGGAATGACGAGTCCGGGATACTGTAGCACAAACCAGGATAGTTGCTATAGGAGCGCCCCGCATGCATAGAAGAACACAGGGTTCTAGCTTCGTGCTGCAGAGGTTCATCACTTTAGCGGAGAGCTGCTACTGAACAATACTCAAAGCCCAAAAGCCCTACCGTCGTCGCTTTTGCGCTCTCGCCCGATTCGCAACTTTGGATGTCGTTACCCGCGAGCTTCACTGCAATTGTCTTGGCAGTGGGGTTTTGTGGTTCCGTTTTTCCGATCTTTTTCAGGCTTTCAGTCACTTCACTTTCCACTGCCTCGGTGAGGGTTCCCAACAGGCTCTTGAGATTTTCGCTCCTCAGCTTGTTGATGGTGGTCAGACAATCTGCAGATGGCAAGTTAACATCTGCGTAGTGGCAATGCAATTATGTCGTGGCACATGTTTCTACCTGACTGCCACCTGAATGTGATTCGTGAAGAACGGGGGCGTTTGCGTTTGAACTGTATTGAAAAGAATAAAATCACGTGCAGGCACTATATATGGAGGCCCACAGAACTCCACAGATCTGTAACTCAAGCCGTCGTAGCACATTCACCAGTTCACATTCACCATCAGTTTTCTCTTCGGCTGTGGGCGGCGTCGCCGCCTGCGCCGAATCTTCACTGGGTACGAGTGAATTTGTGTGGAGGCTGTTTTGCTGAGACGTCGCTGTGCCAGAGCGAAGGGAAAGCGCCGATGAGAAGTGTGGTGCAGCGGCGCTGGCGAGAAGGCCAGCATAACACGTCAACAACGCTACGGGAGTCATTGCCTGACAATTGGCTCATCATAAAGTAAATGACAGTAGCAGAAAACCAAACGAAATGAGCACGAAGTACTGAAGGGCTAAGAAAAGAGAAAGCTGGAATGCGTGGGAGTTAGTGGCACCCGTGTGGTTGTGTGCGTCGAGGTAGTGGGGTAACCTCCACGACGCCTTGATCCCACTATACAATTAATCAGAAGCTTGTGTCGACAGTTCAGGCACATTAATCAACCTTTGGGAGACAAATTTCACTGTATTATTACTTTGTGATCTTATATTTCCTTCACAAAGAAGCATACGTCGACAATGATGTATACGGCGATCCCTGCGATTGCAGGAGTCACAGGGAGTCACGCCGTCTAAGTTAGCGGCAGAGAAATAGGTGAAGAACACAAACCGATTTAGAAACCATCAAGGATATAAACGAGCTGTAAAGAAAGACACTGTGAAGGCCCTGGTTCAAAAGGAAATGCAATTCGTGGTAGTGGAGTCCTGCGTAGGTCACGATGGTGAGCGGTGACCGGAGGGAGGGCTTCCCAGGCAAAACATCTCGTGTAAACTAAAACGCACAACAACGTCTTTGTTTAAAATCAATTTAGAAAAGGTGAAAACTTCAAAGAATTGGCACATGCTGAGTACGTGGGCCACACGCCGTGTGTGCTCGCCTGCTTGGATGGCTGTCCAGTTTTACCGATACTACCGACACCTCTACAGGCCAATTTCTCACTCAAAGAATCTTCCGGCTTCTTACTTTTCTGCTTTGTTTAAAAACATAAACAGTGCGTATTAAAAATAGTTGGATTAATTCAATTCCTGTCGATTCTTGTTCCACTTCCACACGCCGGACTGGCTGTCGGCACCGTCAGCAGTACCACATAATTCAGTGACTACCATCAAAACCGGATACTGAACTGGCTGAGAGGACCCACTGATCAAACGGAATATATGTTACTCTTACTCTATAGGCATGCACGGCATATCAAAGGGTTTAGGGCTCAGGTTTCAGGAGTTCGCGACTTTATTCATCGGCACACGCAGCGTTCACCGCTGCGGCGCCAAATACTCTTGTGGTGTGTGAAATGACTCTCAATAATGAATGCCATGCACTAAAACAATGCCTGATGGCACTTATTAAATGTATTAACTGTAGCGAAAGACGTATACGGCCACTGGCTTCGCTGTGCAAGTTCATGAAGGCTGAAGTATGAGATATTGTTTGCTTACATGCACGCGCGCAAAGAGGAATTCAACCACGACAGGCATCTGACAAACTGAAATTACTCTAGATAAAGTTACTTGTACTTATTGAGTGGCCATATGTGTATTTTACAGGCAGCATCCACCTGGCTAATGAAACCCACGCCTGGCAGGCCTATTGGCTGCCATGTTTGGTATTCTTTGCTGTTCCTAGCTCGAATTCTTCCTCAGGTACATAGGAACTCAGTGGTAAGTTGCATGCGCATGCACGGCCAGTGGCGCCAGAGAGATGAAAGATTGCATGCACCCCGGACAACCACCGAGCAAAATAGAGGGGAAGCTTTCAACGTGAATTTGGCTCTACGCCTCTGCAGTCCATTAAATCTTTTAATAGTTTTGGGCTCACTATGGTAACTTGCCATCGTCAGTGACATTAAAAGGCTGAGATAATCTCTGAGTGCCAGTGCCGTTGGGAAGTTCACTGCCACCTGAAGGCAATGTATCTTGCTGAAGACCAAATGGTTTTCCAGTCTTCCCGGAATATATTTTCACATCCAGTTTTAAGCATACAGGCGCTGAAACGTACGTTCGGTGTTGTTCATGTCAATCGTTTAGTTTTCTTTCCGAAATCTATGCCATTGACTAGCTGGTGAAAATGGACTTTTGCACGTATCGCATGTTCAAGTAAAGCTGCACTCCTGAGACTGCGAGTTCAAGGAGAAAGGCGCTTGTGCATGTGCGTGATTATTGATTTATGCCTGCATGTACATGTTCTGTGCATGCACGTAAATTGCGTCGGTGTATGTAGACACGTGTACAGAAGATTGTGCCTTTCATCTCATTTTTGTTTTCCTACACATGCGCTGATATGACCCGGGATTCTTTTCCAGTTTCGGAAACGTGTCCAGTGGCCGCTGCCCCTGCTCTTGCTGCTGCTGCTGCTGCTCTTGCTGCTGCTGCTGCTCTTGCTGCTCGCCGAGTCCATTTTCTGGTTCATTTGTGCACTAGGGCACATTGCATGCTGCAGTTTAAGAATTAAACCTTTCGTCTCTCCTGTTCTTGCTGTTGACGCCGTTTTCTTGCAATCCCTGTTCATTTTCCCCTGTATCCCACCCATTTATATCTCAGAAATATTTAGTGAACCCATGACGATTTGAATGAATGCAAGAGTTGATCTCAAATCGACGTGACAAATGCTAGCTGCTGTGCAGCAACTAAGACCCGCAGCTACAGGCAGTATTCGAGATCGCGAAGGACGGTAGTGCTTGGATTGGCTCGAAGGAATTCATTTTCTTTTTGGTTCTTCTAAAATTCAAGCTTTTTAACAAGAAAAGAGCTTCTGTTTCTGAAATGCATGTGTACAACCGCAATTTGACGAATTTGGTTTATTTGGCTTTAGGAAACTACACTAGAAGCATAACTGGAGAAAATTGCATATATATTCTTGTTTGAAAATGACCTAAGTTGGAAGAATTGTACTTTCGAAAGATCTGTTGAAATAATAGTTGACGAATAATCATGTTCCGCACAAATCGACACGAGCCTGTTGAACCCACACATTAGTGCTTTCTCAGGATTTCAAATATTCGATTTGATGTATACTAAAGCTATTTAGCGCCCACTGGAGAGGCTCTGGGGATGAAAATTAGGGTTTGGAATGAGAGGTTTTGAGGGTCTAGGATTTAGAATTAGGGTTTTGGATGAGCGCTTTCGATGCCCGAGAGGGGCGTTTGGCGCAGTCGGTAGCGCGTGGGTCTCATAATCCCAAGGTCGCGAGTTCGAGCCTCGCAATGCCCAGTTGGCTTTTTCTTCCTTAGGTTCTTTTTTCCCTTTTCTTTTGTTCAGTTTTCTCCTTTGAGGCTTTTTGTAATGCTTTTAGAGTTATTAGTGCAGATAGACTGAGAGCACGCTGCCGGCCAGGCTGCTCGGATATCATTCATTGCAAAACTTCGTTTGTCTGTATCACATCGCTTTTGTAAATCTACTCAAGCTGGAAATTACACAAAAAGGTAGGCCTTGCGGGATATTCAGAGTCTAGGTTTTAGGGTTTGGCGTTTAGGGTTTAGGGTTTAGCATCTAGGGTTTAGGGTTTGCATACCGAGCATTGCGAATGCACTCCACGGCCACGAAGAGAGGAACAAAGCGGCAGACAAGGCGAAACGACATTGAAAATAAATTGGAATAAAGTTAAGGAAGAAAATAAATAGACTTCTTCTCCTGAAGATAAAGACGTTTCAATTCGTGTGCAGACACGCCAATAACGCTGCATTTGACCAGTGTGCACATCGCGTCCGCCACCTGCAGTCGTTACCCCCAAAAATAGGGGGTTTTTAGCCCTTGAATTCGCTAAAATGGTTTTGATTTTATTTTATTTGTCGTCTAAGAGCTGATTGGAGAAGCAAAGGGAACGAAAAGGCTCCATTTTGCGGTGCTTCCTGAACCTGTGCGAGCTGAGGTCACTGCGGGACTGCTGCCGCCCAGCCTTTTGGTTGCTTTACACTGCATTTTGCCGCCTTTTAAATTTGTTTCCTTATTTTCGAATTTGTTGTTTATTATTTATCCTTTGTTTTATTTCTTTCGAAGGTGTTAGGGCCCAGGACTGCGGGTTTGTGCTGCTGGCTCGTGCTCTTTGCTGCAACGCCGCTGCGCAGTGGCTCTGTATATCTTTACGCGTTTAGTGCCCAGGGTTCTCTTTAAGGGTTTAGGGTTTAGGGTTTAGGTTTTAGGTCTTGGCATTTTGCCGCAGACACTGGCCGATGGTGCTGCAGCCCGCGCGCCCCACGGCGACTCACACACCCAGCGCTAACAACTAAATGAATGCCGCAAACCCCAAGCCCTAAACCCTAATCCCTAGCTTCCAAACCCCAATTTGAGCAGAAGACAACGACAGAAGCTGCCGCAGCAGCGTCCAGCACTCACCAGCAGCACCTATTGCTGCTCAAAGCTAACCTCCAGCCATTCCCTTTGGAGCTCCCTCTAGACTGCTGCTGCTGGTGCAGCAGCAGCTCCTCAGGCAATGGCTTCTCAAGCAGCGCTTAACTCTGCTTGCACTGACTGCAGCAACAGTAGCAGCAGCATCAACAGCAGCAGCAGCAACAACGGCAGCAGCAGCAGCAACAGCAGCAGCAGCAACAGCGGCAGCAACAGCGGCGTGAAGAGGTGTGGGGGCCATTGGAACTTCAGGGCGGCAATTAGAGGTCTTCGATGGGTGTACAACCGGCTGAGCTCTCCCCTGCTGCTGCAGCTGTTGCTGCTGCTGCTGCTGCTGCTGCTGCTGGTGCAGGAGCAGCAGCTGCGGCTCCTTTACCTCCACGGGAGCAGCGCCATCGACGCCCTCAACTCCTGCGGTGTACATACACCTCACACTGCGACTCAGAATCTGTGGGGTTATTCTCATCGCTGCGAAGCAGCTGCTGCAGTTCGGAGCGGCAGACAGCCTGCTGCTGCTGCTGCTGCTGCTGCTGCTTCCGGAGCTACAACGAAGAAGAACTGGTCACAGCTGCTGCTGCTGCTCCTGCCCGATTTGGCTCTGGTGCCTGAAAACCCACTGCACCGGAAGCAGCAGCAGCAGCACGACCAGCAGCAGCCGCAGAATGATCAGCAGCAACAACAGCGGCATCAGCCGCAGCAGCAGCCCCAAAAACTGCAGCAGCAACAGCAGCAGCGCCACTCAGCTACGCTTTTGCCATATGAGCAGCAGCAGGAGTGTTTGAGGCTTTGGTGGCTTTCCATGCTTGCTGCTGCTGCTGCTGCTGCTGCTCTTCTGTCACAGTTGCTGCGCCTTGTCTCCAGCTCTCTGTGGCTGCTCCTTGGTCTTATCTCCAGGCCTTTCCGTGTAACGCAGCAGCAGCAGCAGCAGCAACAGCAGCAGCAGAAGCAGCTGCAGCAGCAAATAGAGGACAGCCCCACCGAGCGCTCCATTTCCGAGAGCAGCATCGCTCCCTATTGCTCCCTCAGTGGGAAGCAGCAGCAGCAACAGCAGTCACAGCGGGCTCAGATGAAGCGGCAGCAGCAGCAAGAGTCCAAGCAGCAGCAGCAGCAGCAGCAACAACAACAAGAGCAGCAGCAGCAACAGGAGCGTAGGGCTCTCCGTCGTCGGCACTTCCGCCGCGAGCTGCTGCTGCGGTCTTCTCCTATAACTGTGTCTCCTGTGTCTCCTGAGTGCAGCAGCAGCAGCACTCAAAGTCCCTTTTCGGTGGAGCAGCAGCAGCAGCAGCGGCTGGGCAAGCAGCAGCAGACGGAAAGCCATCCGCAGCACGAACCGCCCCAAGAAAATCACCCGCAACATCAGCTGCAGCAGCAGCAGCAGCAGCAGCAGCAGGGCTGCAACGACTGCCAACAAACTGGCAGCTGCTGCTGCCCCAAATGCCTCGCCCGAAGGCAGGCAGCTGCTGCTGCTGCTCAGGGGACAGAAGCTGTGATTGGGAAGCTCGTTAAGCGGAAGAGCAGCAGCAACCTGCTGCTGCCAGAGTGCAGCAGCAGCAGCAGCAACTGCAGCAACAGCAGCTTCCCGAGCGGTGGCACTGCTGACACCGCAGCGAGCTGTCCATCCACTACCTTCGTCCCTTTTGCTGCAGGGCAGTGCTGCTCTTCTGCTGAGGCAGCAGCAGCAACAGCAGCAGCAGCAGCAGTAACACCACCAGCAGCTCCACCCTCAGGGGGCTTCAGAAGAAGGGCCCGTTATTTTTATATTGGAGACTCAAAGGACTCTTCAGACGTCGAATGGAGCAGCAGCAGCAGCAGCAGGAACAGCAGCAGCAGCAGCAACCGGCAACGGTACAGCGAGAGCAGCAGTGACAATGACACCAGCAACAGCAGGATCAGCAGCAACAGCAGCCGCAGCAGCACCAGCAGCAACGGCAGCAACAGCAGCAACAATAGCCGCAGCATTTCGCGCTGCAGGACTCCACAGGGTGGCAGCCAGCAGCCTGCAGCAAACACTTCTGCAGGCAGCAGCGCAGCAGCATCCCAGCAGCAGCAGCAGCAGCGGCAACAGATGCAGCAGCAGCAGCTGCACCAACATGACACGATGGATTTGTTGCAGCGGCAGCTGCAGCAGCAACGGAAACAGCTTCTGCTGCGGCTGCAGAAGCAAGCTCGGAGGCTGGGAGAGCAGCGGCCCTTCGCGCCGCAGCAGCTGCAGCGAGGGCCGCAGCAGCAACAGCTGCAGCAGCAGCAGCAACAACAAGAGCAGTGGCAGCAGCAACAGCAGCAACAGCAGCAATTGCTGCTGGAGCAGCAAGAGCAAAAACAAGAGCTAGAGAAGCGGCAGCAGCAGAAGCAGGCAGAGACCGAAGAACAGCAAACGCTGCAGCAGCAGCAAGAACAAAAACAACAGAAACAAGAGCAGCAGCAGCAGCCGCAGCAGCCGCAGCAGCCGCTGCAGCAGCCGCAGCCGCAGCAGCAAATAGAGCAGCAAATGTTGCAGGGTGAAGAAGCAGAGAGAAAGCGCGAGACAGAAAGGCTCAAGGCGCTGGTGCTGCAGCACAAAAAGAAGGAGCTCAGCTCCTAAGCCCTAAACCCTAAACCTTTAATTTTTGTTTATTTTGTTTTTTGCTGACGACTCCCCACGAGAGCTACTGCACTGCAGGCTTTAGCATCGTAAACCCTAGCCCCTAAACCCCCAACCCGACGCAACAGCCTACACCCCAAACCCTAAACCCTAAACCCTAAAATCGAGACCCTAAACCCAAACTTTGCGAGTGGGCATTGCGAGGCTCGAACTCGCGACCTTGGGATTATGAGACCCACGCGCTACCGACTGCGCCAAACGCCCGACGCTTGTGGGCGAAAATTCTAAACCCTAAACCCTAAATGCTAAACCCTAAAGTTCAAGCCCTAAACCCTATCCCGTAACTCTTCGCAGACCTAGTTTTTGCATCTGTCCACAGCGCCCAAGAGGCAGCAGCAGTCTTGTCCTTAACCTGAGCCCGCAGCGCCCACCATTCCGCGCTCAGGGAGGGTTTAGGGTTTAGGGTTTAGGGTTAGGTAGTCCCTTCGGGCGTTTGGCGCAGTCGGTAGCGCGTGGGTCTCATAATCCCAAGGTCGCGAGTTCGAGCCTCGCAATGCCCATTTCGTATTCTTTTTTTTTAATTTCTTTCTGCCTCCTCTTTGTCTTTTGCTGCCTCCCCTGATTGTTCACCAGCTAGCTAGCTAGCTAGCTGGCTCCCCAGCTGGCTAGATAGCTAGCTAGCTGGCTAGCTAGCTGGCTGCTAGGTAGCCGGTTAGCCCGGTGCGGTCCAGCAACGCAGCTAGTTAGCCACCTAGATAACTAGCTAGCTAGCCAGCTAGCTAGCTAGCTAGCTAGCTAGCCAGTGCATCCAGGGGCCTGCTTTCTTCTCTTTGCTAAAAGATACGATTTGGGTTTTGGCTTTCCTTGTCAGCTGCCACAGCCCTAGCTTAGAGCTCACTATATCTAGCTGTGGCTAGCTGTGGCTAGCTGTAGCTAACTGCAGCTAGCTGTAGCTAGCTGGGGCTAGCTGGGGCTAGCTGCAGCTAGCCAGATATGGCCATACCCGCGTTGGCAGCAGTCTTTGCCAGCTGCGCCCTAATGAACCCTAAACGCTAAACCCTAAACCCTAAACCCTTGCTCGAAACTGCCGGCTGTGCGTGCCTTCTAGGCTCAGCGTGGGGCTTCTGCAAGTCACTGTGTAGCCGTCGCTAGCTAGCTAGCTAGCTAGCTAGCTAGCTAGCTAGGTAACTAGCTGGCTAGGTGGCGGCGCGAGCAGCGAGCTACAGCTAGCTAAAGCTAGCAAAACTACCTGCGGCTAGCCATGGCTAGCTGCAGGGTTTAGGGTTTAGGGTTTGTAAAAGACGAGGGACGGGCTCTGCTGCTGTCTTCGTTTTCTTCAGGAAGGGGACCTAAAAACTGCGTTCAGGGTTTAGGGTTTAGGGTTTAGGGTTTAGGGCGTAGGGTTTTGGGGCGGGTCACTGACGCGCCGACAGAAGGGGCGTCGGCTTCAGAATTTAGGGTTTAGGGTTTAAGGTTTAGGGTTTGTGGGGTACTCAGTCATGTCTGGGCATGACGTTGCAGTCGTTGGGCCTTTGAAAAATTCAGTGAAAAACATTTTTAAAAGGATAATCTAGGGTTTAAGGTTTAGGGTTTAGGGTTTAGGGTTTAGGGTTTCGGGTTTAGACCTTAGGGCTTCCCAACTGATCACCACGGGGGGCCCCCTGTCGGCAGCCCCTCCCACGGAGTTGGCTGTGAGCGTGTAAGCCTTTAGAGTTTAGGGTTTAGGGTTAAGGGTTTATTTTTGAAAGTATGTGGATTGGTCGCTTTGGATTTAGGGTTTAGGGTTTAGGGATTAGGGTTTGTCGTCAGCCAGGGTAGGGCCCCCTCCGGTCTCAACGGCGCTGATGATTCTTCTCCTGCCTTCTCTTTTTTTTGTACCTGGGGTTAAGGGTTTAGGGTTTAGGGTATGGGGTTTAGGGTTTAGAGGTCAAGAGGACGAGTGAGACTCAAAGGCCCGCGGCCTGCGATGTTTCTGCCTAGGGTTGAGGGTTTAGGGTTTAGGGTTTAGGGTTTGTCTTTCGTTTATTTCGCCTCCAACCCTAGGCAGGCAGCGGGTTCCCCGAACCCCTGAGCCCCAAAACCCTAAACCCTGAACCCTAAACCCTAAACCCTAGAATGGATCCTTTCCGGGCGCTGCCCCTGCTGCAGCTGCAGCAGCAAGAAGCAATTCAGTGTTTAGCAGCATTTCAGTCGGGGGTTTTCGTGGGATGCGAAAAGGGTTTAGTGCTGCGGGTAGCGCTTGGGCCCTTGGAGGAGGATGCAGTGGAGGTCAGCCTAGGGTTTAGGGTTTAGGGTTTAGGGTTTGCGGGTAGGGCCTAGGGTTTAGGGTTTAGGGCTGTTAAGCGCTGCGTCTACGGCTTGCACCGTTGGCGGCGTTTGCCGACGGGGCAGCCCATGGGTGTCAGTCTAGGTTTAGGGTTTCATGTTAGGGTTTAGGGTTTAGGGTTTAGGGTTTTGGGTTTGAGGCGGGCATTCAGGCCACAGCCACCGTCACCGCCAAGCTGCAGCTTCCCACCAAAAAGCCTGTGCAGTCCGTGGCGCTAATTGAACGCATTTCCGTTGTAGTGGCTGTCTCAGGTGAGGGTTTAGGGTTTAGGGTTTAGGGTTTAGGGCGTAGGGTAAGGGGTTTAGGACTTCGGACCCAGAAGTGTGCGGCTTGAAATAGAAAACCGCACCACGCGAAGGGTTTAGGGTTTAGGGTCTAGGTCCTTTGACGAAACACTCGCACACCAGGACAGGGGGTGTAGGGTGTAGGGTTTAGGGTTTAGGGTTTAGGGTTTAGGGGTGTTTTGAGCAGACGGCTACGTGTACCTTCTGCCTTTTTCTCTGGACTCTCCCGGCCATGTGTTAACAAAAGGTGAGGGTTTTTTCCTAATTATAAATTTTAATCCTTTTTAATTTTTTAAATGTATTTATTATTATTTGCTTATTTATTTAAATTATTTATCCATTTAAGTTTCAATCACCCAACGAATTAGCTGATTTGTTTGCTCTCCATTTGCTGCTAGGGTTTGGGCTGCAGGGCGTAAAGTTTAGGGTTTAGGGTTTAGGGTTTAGGGTTTAGGGTTTGCACCAAGCCCAAACACGCAGCAAGAACCGCGCGCGCGTGGAACCAAAGCAAAGAAAAAACACCAAATTAATTAATTAATTAATTGAAAATAAATAAATAAATAAATAAATAAATAAATAAATAAAATTAAATTCATTTGAATGCGAAGTTGCTGCTGCTGCAGGGGCCTCTTGCGCCGCCGTTGCTGCAGCAGAAACCCTCGAGGGTTTGGCTGCGGTGTATGTGGGGTTTAAGGGTTTGGTCCGGGTGTACGTACACCGCAGCGTGGACTTCGTCTTGGCCAAAGAAGTTCCTTTAAATCCAATTAAAGATATTTTCCAGATCTTTTCTTTCAACAACAAACTTCTTCTCGCCACCCACCACGAATACCTCGTCCTCGACCCCGAAACCAAGTAAACCCTAAACCCTAAACCCTAAACCCTCGGGGGCCTCTGCTGCTGGCCTGCCGCGGCCTCTGCGAAGGCCTCTCGGGGCGCGGCTCGCCCGTGAAGCAGCAGAGTGCAGCAGCCGCGCAAGCAAACCCTAAACGCCAAACCCTAAACCCCGAACCCTAAACCCTAAACCCTCGATGGGGACCGTTTCTCCCCGGGCATTGCTGCGGGACGAATTCCGGGGCCCGCAGATTTGGCTTCGAATAGAGAAGGCGGAGAAGCAGCAGCAGCAGCAGCAGCAGCAGCAGCAAGGGGGAGTTGTTGGGGTTTCGGTGCATGCAGCGCGGCGCAAGACCTGTTTGGGCTGAAAGTGCCAAACCCTAATTTAGCGAGTTCCTGCTGCTTCCTCTTTTGCCCCCTGGGGGCCTCTGAGCTGCTGCTGCGGGGAGACCAGGGCCTTTTGATTTCCATTTGTCTCCAAACTTTGCTGCCAGCAAACCGCAGCACTTTGCTGCTGCCCAAAGACACTGCTGCAGCAGGTTCGTCTCTTTCTTTTTCGTCTCCTTTTGCTGCTCCTTTTGCTGCTCCATTTGCTGCTTCATTTTCTGCTCCTTTTGCTGCTTCATTTGCTGCTCCAAGGCGTCCCTTCTTCTCCATTCCTTCGTTTTCTTTCCCCCCCCAAACCCTAAACCCTAAACCCTAAACCCTAATTTGGCGTGCAGCGGCCTCGGGCCCCTACCTCGTGGCCCTCGAAAGGGGCGGCCGCGTCTGGGCCAGCAACTGGAGCAGCCCGGCGCTGCTGCTGCTGCAGCAAGTGTGTCTTGCTGCACCAATTGTTGCTGCTGCTCCCCTTCTTACGAAGCAGCAGCAGCAGCAGCAGCAGCAGCAGCAGCACAAAAACCCTATTATTGTTGCTGCTGCCAACACGCTCCAGGTGCTGCTGCCCGTGCCTTTCAAACACCAGGTAACTGCCAGCTACAGCGACGCTTCAGGGTTTAAGGTTTAAGGCCTAGGGTTTAGGGTTTAGGGTTTAGGGTTTAGGGCTTAGGGTTTAGGGTTTAGGGTTTAGGGTTTAGGGTTTGTCTGCAGCTCTGGAAACTGCTTATGGCCGGCCGCGTCGCCGATGCGCTGGATCAGCTCAACGCTAACTTCCCCGTAAACGACCCCAGACGCGTAAACCCTAAACCCTAAGCTCTAAACCCTAAATTTTATGCCAGGGGCCCTAACTCTTAGACCGAAGTTCTTCATTCTAAACCCTAAGAAGAACTCGACGACGCTGTTTCTGCGATTTACCTTTGAGCCCTTCTTACGAGAAATCAGAGCGAAGGGTTTAGGGTTTAGGGTTTAGGGTTTAGGCTTTGTGTTTGTGTTTGTTTCTTTTCGCCCTCCACCGTAGACTACAGCAGCAGTAGCAGCAGAGGCAGAAGCGGATTTGATTTTAGGGTTTGTTCCACCATCCAGAACCTAGACATGAGGGTTTAGAATTTGTGGTTTGAAACTAGGGTTTAGGGTTTAGGATTTAGGGCTTAGGGTTTGCGTGCAGGCGGAGGAGCTGGGCCAATTCCACCTGCTGGCCGGCTGGAGCCGTTTCAGCTCTTTGAATTTCTCTGCAGCTTTTCAGCACTTTGCACATGCGCCCCTGGACCTGGGTCATTTGCTTGGTGACTTCTAATCCCTAAACCCTAAACCCTAAACCTTAAACCCTAAACCCTAGGCAAAAGGGCCTGCAGCGGCAAGGGGCGCCCGCGTCAGTGAGCCCCACGGGGGCCGCCGGCGGCGAACAGGCCGCCTCAAGCGCGGCCTGGCAGAGCTGTTCTCAGGGTCTAGGGTCTAGGGTTTAGGGTTTAGGGTTTAGGGTTTGTGAGCGCAGCTTTCTGGCGGCGAGTGTGGCCCTCGTGGCTGCAAATGCCTTTGCTGGAAGAGACCAAAGAACTCTTCGCCTCCACGCCGCCTTCCCTGGTGCCTCCCCCACGCGGACTGGCTGAGTTCGGTAGGGTTTAGGGTTTAGGGTTTAGGGTTTAGGGGTTAGGAGGGCGCTGGAGGCGTAGGGATTAGGGTATAGGGCGCGATAAGTGCAGGCTTTGTTGAGGGCTTAGGCCTTGGGGTTTAGGGTTTAGGGTTTAGGGTTTAGGGCGCTGACTGCTGCTGCTACGGCGTGCCGGTGCACCCCAGAGTTGCGGTTCCTCCAGGGTTTGGGGCTTAGGGTTTAGGGTTTAGGTTTTGGAGCTTGCGATCAGTGACGGACACTTTGGTGAAAGATAGAAAGTCCACGGAAACCCCAGGCCAGGCAAATGCGTCTCAAGAAGTCTTGCTAGAGGCAAGCCCTAGCTGCAAACCCTAGCCCCTAATTCGTAAACCCTAGTCCCTTAACCCTAAACCCTCGACTCCAGATTTCAATCGGAGAAATGCCACTTCAGCTGCTGCTAGACTGGCAAGCAAGGCGGGGAGGTTCGCGAGCGTCAAAGCCTCGCCTTGAGGGTTTAGGGTTTAGGGTTTAGAGCCTAGGCTTTAGGCTAAGGGTTTAGGGTGTAGGGTGTAGGGTTTAGGGTTTAGGGTTTGGGGTGCGTGCAGATTGCCAACAGCGCCCTTTGCTCTTTCCTGCTGAAGCAGAGGCAGCTGCTGCGCTCGGACTACAACGGTTACTGCAAGTTCAGCATCAGCAGCAGCAGCAGCAGCAGCAGCAAAAGCAGCAGCATTGCTGCTGCTGCTGCTGCTGCTGGGGCCTCTGAAGACAGGCAAAAGCAGCTTTTGCTTCTGGAGGCCATTGACACGATTCTTCTCAAGCTCCTCGTAAGTCCTCTAAGCCCTCAACCCAAACCCTAAACCCTCAAACCCTAAACCCTCAATTTGGGCGCTTGGGGACCCTCTGTGTATTTTCCTTAGGGCTGGCCCTAAGGTTTAGGGTTAGGGTTTGAGTCTAGGGTTTGTGGTTTGGGTTTTTTTCTAGGGTTTAGTGTTGAAGGTGTGTTTGGTGTAGGTAGAAGCAGATGACCCTCGGTGGCAGCAGCTGCTGCTTCCTCCGGAAGCTCTGCAGCAGCAGCAGCAGCAGCAGCAGCAGCAGCAGCAGCGAGAGGAGCAGTTCCTGGGGTGCACTTGCAGTGTGGAAGACTGCCGTTTATTTTTGCTGTATTTGGGCCGCACAGATGCCCTAGCTGCGTTGTTGCAGGTTTGCTTCAAACCCTAAACCCTAAACCCTCAGCTTAGGGTTTTGGGTTTAAGGTCTGCTGCAAACCTTAAACCCTAAGCCCTAAACCCTCAGCAGAGTCTCAGCCTCAAAAACTGCTGCAGCGTATCCAAGCCAGTCCGCGCCCGAATGCCCAGCGCTAGCTGCAAGACTGAGCCCCAAACCCTAAACCCTAAACCCTTATTTCGGAGTGGTTGTGCTGCTGTGTCTCTGCAGCACTGTGGGCAAACTGAAGAGGCCCTTGAGCTCCTGACGCAGCAGCAGCAAGGCATGTCTCCTTTTGCTGCTTTTGCTGCTGTTGTTGCTGCTTCTTTTGGCCCTTTCCCGCCTCCCCCTTGCGTTATTTCGCGAGGGTTTAGGGTTTAGAGTTTAGGGTTTAGGGTTTGTTTTGCATGCAGACTCTGCAGGCTCTCCGGCAAAGGCAGAAACCGCATTGTCCCCTTCGGATCAGATGCTGCTGATTCTGCAGCAGGTGGTGCAGCAGCAGCAGCAGCAGCAGCAACAGCAGGAGCAACAGCAGCAACAGCAGGAGCAGCAGCAGCAGCAGCAACAGCAGCAGGCAGCGTTGCTGCGGCGCTTTGCTCCTCTCGTGCTGCTTGAGAATCCAAGGAAGAGTGAGACAAACCCTAAACCCTAAACCCTAACTCGCAGGTGGCCAGGCTCGCCAGCTGGTTAGCGCTTAGGGTTTAGGGTTTAGGGTTTAGGGTTTAGGGTTTAGGGTTTGTTTTGGTGTGCAGCGATAGAGCTTTTCATGCAGAAGAGCTGCAGCCCGCTGCCTGCTGCTGAGGTGCTGCAGCTGCTGCAGCAGCTCCCGCCGCAGCAGAAGCAGCTGCAGCAGCAGCTGCGGGAGCTCTACCTGGAGCATTTGCTGCTGCAGGGTTTGCTGCACGACCCTCAAATAGAAACGGAGTTAGCCTCCATCTACATTGATCGAGGTGCACAAATCAGGGTTTAGGGTTTAGGGTTTAGGGTTTGGTGGGAGCGCCCGTTTTTTGTTCGGTATTTTTTTCTTTGCTATTTCCCTTCAATGCCATTTTGAACTCTACGCCCTAAACCCTAAAACCTAAATCGTAAACCCTCAAGCTGCCAGTAAACCGCTCCTCCTCAGTCTGAGCTCTAAACCCTGAACCCTAAACCCTAAACCCTAAACCTTAAACCCTAACAACTTACAGTAGTCCCCAAAGTGTGCCTGTGTGCTCAGCGCTGGCAGCAGCAGCAGCAGCCGCAGCAGCGCCAGCAGCCGTGCCAGCAACAGGGACAGCAGCAGCAGCAGCAGCAGCAGCAACACCCGCAGCAGCGACAGCAGCAGCAGCAGCAGCAGAAGAGCAGCGCAGTCAGCTACGGCGATTCCTGGAGCAGCAGAGCAGCTACGATGTCCAGAGCCTTCTTAAGAAAGTAAACCCTAAACCCTAAACCCTCGATCCCAAACCCTGGTGCTGGAAGAGCTGTCGTTCTCTTATGTTGCTGTTGTTGTTGCTGCTGCTGCTGCTGCTGCAGGTGGCAGGCTCGGAGTTGGTAGAGGAAAAGGCCATACTGCACGGGAAAGCGGGAGAACACGAGTGAGCTGCAAAACCCCAAACCCTAGACCCTAAACCCTTGCTCTGTTGCGCCCCTCTGGCTCCGCAGCTACCAAGCCCCAAACCCTAAACCCTAAACCCTAGACTTCTGGGCGCATGCAGGTCGGCGTTGCTTTGCTTTGTGAAAGAAAGAAAAGACATTGCAGCAGCAGAACGCTACTGTGCTGCAGCAGAGCAGCAGCTGCTGCCGCTGCTGCTGCAGCTGCAGCAAACCGAGTATGAAGAGATGAAAAAAAACGAAGAGCTGTGGCGAATCCCAATTGCAAAGGCGCAGCAGCAGCAGCGGCAGCAGCAAGAGCAGCAGCAGCAAGAGCAGCAGCAGCAAGAGCAGCAGCAGCAACAGCAGCAGCAGCAACAGAAGCAGCAACAGCAGCAGCAGGTCTACGCAGGTAGGGCGAGGGGGAGGTTTGAGCTCCAGTGAAGCACGAAAGTTCAAACCCTAAACCCTAAACCCTAAACCCTAACAACTAGAAGAGCCCTGTGGCCGCCCAGCTTTAGGGTTTAGGGCTTAGGGTCTGTGTTTTGCGGCTGCAGCCAACAAGCGCTCTTGCGGGCTGCTGCTTTTGTTGCTCAAGGTAACCCCAAACCCTCGGGCAAACCCTAGGCCGCCAAAACACCAAACCCTAAACCCTCAGACCTTACTGTCAGCACTGGAAGGCTTGGGGTTTAGGGTTTAGGGTTTAGCGCCTGCAGGTGTGCGCTTCAGGTCTTGCTTAATTGCTGGAGGGAAGCCTCAGCCGACGCAACAGCAACAGCAGCAGCAACAGCAGCAGCAACACCAGGAGCAACACCAGCAGCAGCAACAGCAACAGCAGCAGCAACAGCAGCATCTGCCGCAGCGCCGACAGATGAAGGCTTAGGCAAGGCAACTTTGGCGGGAGAGGGGGCAGCAGCAGCAACAGCAGCCAGCGCTGCTGCCCCAGCAGCAGCAGCAGCAGCAGCAGCGCCTACAGCAGCAGCAGCAGCAGCGCCTGCAGCAGCAACAGCAGCAGACTTTTACTTGCAGAACGCTTTGCTGCTGCTGCAGCGGCATGCAGGCGCGCCGTGTCTCTCGCTGCGCTCTGTGTTTGGGCTGCTGCCGGGGGGTTTGCTGCTGCAGCAGCTGTCTCCCTTCATTCGTGTGTCGCTGCAGCAGCAGCAAAACGCAGCAGCAGCAGCAGCAGTTCACGAGAAGCTCTGCAGCGCAGACTACCTCACTGTCTACACGCAGGCAGCAGCAGAAAAAAGCAAGTGGATCGAGATCACCCAGGAAACGTAAACCCTAAACCCTTTAAACCCCAAACCCTAAACCCTCTAAACCCTAAACCCTAAACCCTAATTGCTGCCCAGCGCCCCTTCGCCTGCTGCTGTGCCCATTTGGCTCCCCGCTTCGGCGCCCTTCTGGGCCCTCCTCAGCGCGCTCCCCCAGAATCTAGGGTTTAGGGTTTAGGGTTTAGGGTTTGTGGTTTGGGGCTGCAGAGCCTGCCCGCAGTGCGCGCGGCGAATTGGCAGCCGCGCTTTTGCTGCTCTTCCCGACGGCCGCTGTTTGCATGTGCAGTGCTGCGCGGGCTACGAATGTACGCAAACCCTAAACCCTAAACCCTAGGCTTTCGAGGGGCCAGGTCTGAAGTCCGAACATTTAGCACGCCACACGCTGAACCCGCAACTCCCCAAACCCTAAACCCTAGACCCTGAAAAGGCCAAAGCCCAGACGCCAAACCCTAAACCCTAAACCCTGAACACGCCAAATCTAAACCCTAGACACGCCAAACCCTAAACCCTAAACGCTAATTGTGCAGCTGACAACGCGTCAGTTGCCCAGCTGGCCCCGAGAAAGGCACGCAGTCCCTGAAGCCAAACCCTAAACCCTAAACCCTAAACCCTTGTTTGGTGTGCGCCTCGCAGCCTTCACCGCCACCCCTTCCTCCAGTGTGGGGGGCTGCGCTCCCCCGCGCTAAACCCTAAACCCTAAACCCTAATCCTAGGGCTTGCCAAATCCTTGCCAGCTCCGGCTGCTTCACCAGTTCTCAAACCCTAAACCCTAGGGTTTAGGGTTTGAGAATTGGCGGCTTCACTCTAGGGTTTAGGGCCTAGACTTTTAGGGGTGTAAAGCTTGCTTGCTTCGGATTCCTCGAAACCCTAAACCCTAAACCCCAAACCCTAAACGTGCTCTGCATAGTCCTTAGAATTTAGGGTTTAGGGGCTAGCCGTCTCAACCCACAATACCTGCAGGGGCTGGCTAGCTGACTGGCTAGCTAGCCAGCTAGCTAGCTAGCTAGCTAGCTATCTAGCCAATTTGCTGGCTAGTCAGCTAGCTAGCTATGCTATAAATGAGGCTACGTTCCAAATAGCTGACCAGCGGAATGGCTAGCTAGCTAGCCAGCCAGCTAGCTAGCTATCTAGCTAGCCAGCTAGCTAGCTAGCCAGCCATTCCGCTGACTGGCTAGCTACGCAGCCATATCTATTATTTAGTAGGCCCAGGCCCAGCGCAACTGTGATGCCGACTTCTGGCCTGCTGGCTAGCTAGCTAGCTAGCCAGCTAGCTAACCAGCTAGCTAGCTAGCTGGCTAGCTACCTGTAAAGATGACTTTCCCTAAGTAGCTAGCTAGCCGGGAAGCAGCCACCGCCGGAACTGACAAAATACAAATGGCTGTAGAAACGAGAAAAACCAATCTGCTGCTGCTGCTGCAGCTGCTCCCCGCTGCAGCTGTTGCTGCTGCAGTTGCTGCTGCGGCCTGCAGCTGCTGCTGCAGCGGTTGCTGCTGCTGCGGCCTGCAGCAGCCGCTGCAGCGGCTGCTGCTGCTGCGGCCTGCAGCAGCTGCTGCAGCGGTCGCTGCTGCTGCAGTCTGCAGAAGCCGCTGCTGCTGCTGCTGCGGCCCGCAGCGGCAGCTCCTGCTGCTGTTGCTGCTGCTGCAGTCTGAAGCAGCCGCTGCCGGAAAGAATCCAGAACAGCAGCAGCAGCAGCAGCTGTTGCTGCTGCTGGAAGCATTGCAGCAGCACCACCTGCTCTCTCCCCCTGCAGCAGCAGCTGCTGCCTCTGCAGCACCTTGAAGCTAAACCCTAAACACTCTTCAGGCCGCAAGGCGGCGGCCCCAGTTCGTCAAGCCCGTGTAAACCCTAAGTTAGGGTTTAGCACAGGGGCCACCTAAAGCCCACGCAGGCGCTGTAAACCCTAAACCCTAAACCCTCATTGCATCTCCTTGGGCGGGTCGGGAAGGCCGCCGCGACTTTTCTCGCAAGCGGGCAGAAGCCCTGTTTCCCGAACCCTATCCCTTCGCATCAAACCCTAAACCCTGATTTAGGGTTTAGGGGAAATGGCTGTGATCGCAGTCACATACGCGACGTCGCCATCGGAGTTTGGTTCCGCGTGCACCCTCCGAAAACAAGAAGCCCTCGGATCTGGGGCCAAACCCTGAATTAGGGTTTGGAAACCCTAATTGAGGGCTTCGGGCAATGCCGGAAGGCTTAATTAAGGAGGAGTTCGCGCATCAGTGCCGCGTCTGTCGCGGGAGCCCCCGAGGCGCGCGTTTGGCGCAAACCGTAATTGAGGGCGTTTGGGCAAACCCTAATTTAGGGTTTGGGGGAAGGTCTTTTTGGTCATGATGGCGTAGAAGTCCTCGAAGGAAATCTCTCCGCCTCCGTTGGAGTCCGCCCTTTCCACAACGCGCAAACCCCAACTGCGGGCGTTTGGGCAAACCCTAATCTAGGGTTTGGACAAACCCTAATTTAGGGTTTGAGCAAACCCTAATTCAGGGTTTGCGCAAACCCTAAAATAGGGTTTAGGGGAAGGCCTTTTTGGTCATGATGGCGTAGAAGTCCTCGAAGGAAATCTCTCCGTCTCCGTTGGAGTCCGCTCTTTCCAGCATTTCCCGCAACTCCTCTTCACTCAAACCCTCGCCAAGTTCTCTCGCCACTCTTTTCAAGTTCTTGAGAGTTATGGACCCCGTCTTGTCGTCGTCGAACAAGTTGAAGATCTTCTGAATCCCCTCGCGACTCTCCTTGTCGCCCTGCGCGCAAACCACGATTTAGGGTTTAGGGTTTAGGGTTTGCGGCTTAGGGTTTAGGCTTTGCGGTTTAGGGTTTAGGGTTTGCGGTTCAGGGTTTGGGCAGCCTCAGGGTTTAGGGCTCAGCGAGGAGCGCTTGCTGCACACAGGCTTCAGAAGCCGCGTGCGGAGCCCGCTCCTCCCCAGGGTTTAGGGTTTAGGGTTTAGGGTTTACGAGTTTGGCGGTGATGGCGTCGAGGAACTCCTCGAAGTCGACGGGGCCCCCCCCGTCTCTGTCGAGCTCCGCTATCATCTGAAACACCGAAGGGTTTTTGGACTCAAACCCTAGGGTTTGCATGGCGGCTTTGAGTTCTTTAGGGTCTACAGTTCCGCTGCCGTCAGTGTCGAAGAGAGAAAAAGCCTCGCGGACTTCTTCTATTTCATCTGCAGTCAGTCCGGGCCTTTCGACCCGCCTGCGGGGCCCCTGGGGGGCCCCCCCGAGGCCTCCTGCGCGCTGCATGGCGAGGGTTTAGGGTTTAGGGTTTGGGCTTTGGGGTTTGGACTTTCGGGGTTGCGGGGCCGCACGCCGCGGGAAGCGGCAATGATCTCGCAGATGCAAGGGCGGTTCACAGTGCACGGAATAAAAGATTTAATTTAAACCCTAAACCCTAAACCCTAAACCCTAAACCCTCGAATCCGGCGCGCGCTTACACCGCAACCCGCGAGCCGGTCGGCCGCCGCTACCTGCGCACTTGGGGTGTACAGCCACCTCGATCGCACAATCTCGAGCTGATCAACAAATGCCAATTTCATTTCATTTCATTTCTTTTCTTTTCTTTTATTTAAAACACAAAAAGCGACACTTTTCAAACTCGAAGTCGCGCCAGACGCGCGGCCGCCCGCCGCACGCGCACCAGCCCAGAACCGGGGCCCTGCGCAGCAGCAGCAGCAGCAGCAGCAGCAGCAGCTGCTGCTGCTGCTGCTGCTGCTTATCTTTAAACAACTTTACTCTTTTTGATTCGCTTTTCTCAAAACCCTCGTCTTAAAAGCAATTCTTTTCCTCCAGTAGACTCGCACGCGCGAGCCGCCGCCAGGGGGGCCCTAAGCTGCCTTCCTCTGCAGTGTTCGGCTCCGCGGACGAGGGTTTAAGGTTTAAGGTTTAGGGTTTAGGGTTTTTCGCAGCAGCCGACGTCTCAGGCCCTCTCGACAGCTTCGGAAGCCTTAACAGCAAACCTGGAAAAACCCCAGCCCCAAACCCTAAACCCTGCTTCCTCTCCGCCTCGAGGGTTTACGGTTTAGGGTTTAGGGTTTAAGAGCCGCACCTGCGGCGCTTTGCGCTGCGCTTCTCGTCCGCCTCTTGTGGAGTTCTCAGTCGAGGGACGCTGTCTCTTTGGCGGCTGAGGGTTTAGGGTTTAGGGTTTAGGGTTTTAGTCATCGTAAGAAATGCCCTGCGATAAGTGTGAAGCCAAGTTCACAAAGCTCGTGACGCCCGACGTCAAAGAAGGTAGGGTTTAGGGTGTAGGGATTAGGGTTTAGGGTTTAGTTCTTTGGGCTTTCAAGAGGTGGTGCTAGGCAATGCATGGGTGTCTTTGGACAGGGCTTCACACGGTTTAGGGATTAGGGTTTAGGGTTTAGGGTTTAGGGTTTAGGGTTTGCTGCGTGCAATTCAGGGTCAAAGCGCATAGTGGGCGTCAATAAACTCATTGAAAAAGCGACGAAAAAGGACAAGTCAGCGATATAGGATTAGGATTTGGGGATTAGGGTTTAGGGTTTAGGGTTTAGGGTTTCGCAGCTGCATCCGAGGGTTCACGGTTTGGGGCTTAGGGTCACGAGTAGGGGTTTCATTCCAACCTTGCTTTCTGCTGCTTCACCAGCAACTACGCTTTAGGGTTTAGGGTTTAGGGTTTAGGGTTTGTTGTTTTCAGGTTGGTGATTGTGGGGTCTAAGTGCAAAATCTGCAAGACCGCGCTGCACATGAAGGGAAAGTACTGCGCTCCGTGGTAGGTTAGGGTTCAGGGTTTAGGGTTTAGGGTTTAGGGTTTGGGGCGTTTGCTGTGTTACTCTAGGGTTTAGGGTTTAGGGTTTAGGGTTTAGGGTTAAGGGTTTAGGGTTTGTCTGCAGCGCCCACGTAAACGGCCGCTGCTGGATGTGCGGCAAGCGGATTGTAGATGTGAGCAAACACAACATGAGCCTCGTCTAAACCCTAAACCCTTGTCCAAATCTTAAACCCTCGTCCAAACCCTAAACCCTCGTCCAAACCCGAGTCGTGACGGTTTGTCAGGGGCGTTGACTGTTGTCTATAGTCGGCGCTTTTCTGTAAACCCGAAGCCCTTTTGAAATCTCTAAACCCTTTTGTTGCTTTCCCAAACCCTTGTTTGTGTTTTTAAACCCTTGTCTTGACCCAAAACCCTCAACTCGGGCTTTGAAAACGAGGAACTCCCTCAACTCCAGTTGGCAAATTTTCCTGAAACGGCGCAAGGCTCTCAGGGCGTAGGGTTTACGACCGAGGGTTTAGGGTTTAGGGTTTGGGGTTTTGGTTTCGGTCCTCAAGGGCCTGTAGCCTAGAGTTCAAGGTTCAAGCACACAAGTGCTTGAGTCTAGGGTTTAGGGTTTAGGGTTTAGGGTTTAGAGTCATAAAGCCCGTGGCTATTGACCTTTTGAATGCGGAGCCAGCCTGCTCAAACCCTAAACCCTCAGCTGTCCGGCTCACAGTGCCCGAGGGTTTAGGGTTTAGGGTGCACACATGAGGTAATGGCTAGCCACAGAGCCGTGCAAAGGATTTAGGGCTTAGGGTTTAGGGTTTAGGGTTTAGGGTTCACACCCGGGGTAGTGGCTGGCCAAAAGGCCGTGCACCGGGTTTAGGGTTTAGGGTGCGGCTTAGGGTTTAGGGTTCAGGGTTTAGGGTTAGAGTTTGGGATTTGGAACTTAAGGCTATGCTTTAGGGTTGAGGGTTTAGCTCTAGGGTTTAGGGTTTGGGGTTTAAAGCCTACCCCACAGCTCTATGTGGGGTTATTGGCCTGCAAAGTAGGCCACCCCACGGAGGGGGTTTAGGGTTTAGGGTTTAGGTTTTAGGGTTACTAAACCTCCCGAGTGCCTGTGTTTGGCTGAGTTCCCTTTAACAGCTTTCCTAAACCCTAGCTCCTCAGGAGTGAAAACCCTTAAAGTCCTGAACCCTCGCTAAACCCTTGGTGGTTTGTTGTTTCTGAGGGTTTGCAAGCAGAAGAGTTAGGGTTTAGGGTTTGGGGTTTAGGGTTCAGTGCTTTAGGGTTTTGCGTTGTGTAAATAGCTGTTTTTCGGGTTTCCGCACTGGGATTCAGGTTGTAGGGTTTAGGGTTTCGGGTTTGCGGTAAACCCTAACTGCTGCCAGGCTGCCAAAGCCCCCGAGGTGGACCGTTGGCGCGCGACAGCCTAAACCCTAAACCCTAAACCCTCGCTTTCGTTTTTAAGAAGTTGCACTGAGACAAAACGTTTGGAGCAAATAGGCCGAAGTGAAGAGGGCTAGGGTTTAGGGTTTAGGGTTTAGGGTTTAGGGTTTAGGGTTTAAAGCTGGGGTTAGACGGGGGACCAGGGGGGCCGGCGTAGTCTGCGTTCGGCATCTTCCGTCAGCGTCGCTGTTGGATTCCGCGGCTTAAACCCTAAATGCTAAACCCTAAACCCTAAACCCTAAACCCTAAGCCCTAGAGAAGGCCTCAAGGGCTGCAGAGTGACTGCAGCAGCAACACTGCCCACTGGTGCTGCCGGTGCAGCAGCAGCAGCAGCGGCAGCAGCAGCAGCAACAGCAGCAAAACGCATCGCAGCGGGAGAAACAAAGGCAATAGCTTCAGCAGCAACGAGAGCTGTTGCATGTCTGACAGTGGTAACTTGTGCAGCAGCAGCAGGAGCAGCAGCAGCAGGAGCAGCAGCAGCAGGAGCAGCAGCAGCAGTGGCGCCGTCCCACCAGCCCCCTTGTACAGAATGCACGGGCGAGACGGTCAGCAGCAGCAGCAGCAGCTGCAACAGGAGCAGCAGCAGCTGCAACAGCAGCGCCTCCAGCAGCAGGAGGAGCAGCGGCACTCGAAGCAGCAGCAGCAGCAGCAGCGGCCGGGGTGTGTCCTTCCGCAGCAAAGTTCAGCCTCATACAGACAACGTGAAGATAGGCAGCAGCAAGACTGGCAGCAGCAGCGGCAGCAGCAGCAGCAGCACAGGCAGCTGTCGGCGCCGCAGCACGAGCAGCTGCTACAGCTCCAGCAACAGCAGCAGCAGCAGCAACAGCAGCAGATGCAGCAGCAGCAGCAACAGCAGCACCAGGGAACCGATGCAGCAGCAGGAGGGCCCTCAACCAAAACTCGCCCCTCGCAATCTGCTACATACAGCAGGGGCTGGGAAGTCATAGAGGTAAGCATCGAACTAGGGTTTAGGGTTTAGGGTTTAGGGTTTAGGGTTTCAGTATGTTGTGGCATGCGGCCTTCTCGTGTGACCTACTGTCTGCGAACTGCTGCTGCTGCTGCTGCACTGTGTGTTGGCCCAGCAGCAGCTGCTGCCCGCACGTCCCGCGTTCTTTTCCTGCTGCAGCCATCGCTGCTGCTGCTGCTGCTGCTGCTGCAGGTTTTGGGCAATTTGATCCCTGAGCGCCGCAGCGGCGCAGCCTCTTGTGTCTATAAGAACTGTTTGTTCGTTTTTGGGGGTTACGGGGGTTTGTCTCGCCTGGGGAACCTGTTCAAGTTTGATTTCAGTAAACCCTAAACCCTAGACCCTAAACCCTAAGCGCTGGGCCTGCAGGCGTCGGCCCGCCTCAACTGACAGAGAGCTAGCGTGCTTCGCAGTTTGGAGCTTCGGGTTTGTGGGCGGCAGCAGCAGGGTTTAGGGTTGGGGAGTACGGGCTCGGGCCTAGGATTTAGGGTTTAGGGTTTAGGGTTTAGGGTTTGCGCAGGCACGTCTCGCTGGCGCGAGATCAAAGCCCCCGGCTGCCCCAGCCCCCGCGAAAGCAACGGCGCTGTTGTCTTAGGCTCGAAGATGTTTATTTTTGGAGGTTATTCGGGGACTCACTGGCTGAACGACTTGCACGCTTTTGATCTCGGTAAACCCTAATTTGGGGTTTAGGGTTTGCGGCGAACGCTGCGGGTTGGGGGCCCGGCGGCTGCGCTGCGCGCACATGCGGCGCCCCGCTGCCTCGAACCCCTAGGGTTTGGGGCTCAGTGTTGAGGGGCTAGGGCTTAGGGTTTAGGGCTTAGGGTTTAGGGTTTGAGATCTGCAGAGAAGGAAGAATGGACCGAGGTCCCGCACTGGGGCATGAAGCCTTCTCCCAGATTCGGGTAAGCCCTAAACACTAAACCCTAAACCCTAAACCCTAACCGGTAGCTGGACTTGGATTTATGGAGGGTTCGTTCGTCGAGTCAAGGGCTGCAGCACCGCCTGCAATCGCCTAGGGTTTAGGGTTTAGGGTTAAGGGTTTTCTCGAAAGTAAACCCCAAACCCTTGACCCCAACGCCGCGCAAGCTGGGTGGGGCGCTGCACCCTCCTGGCAGCAGCGCCAAGCTCCTAGGGTTTAGGGTTTAGGGTTTAGGGTTTAGGGTTTGTTGCAGGTACGTGGCAGCTGCGAATTCTCTGAAACCCTCGATTTTGCTGTTCGGGGGCTACGACGGCAGCAACTGGTTAAATGACTTAAATGAATTTAATCCCCAAACCCTAATGTGGAGTCCCATAAGCCAGCGAGGGCTTATACCCTCGGGGCGCAGCTGCCCGGCCTCCGCCATGCACGAGGTAAACCCCAAACCCTAAACCCTAAACCCTAGTTTGGGGTTCCGCGCCGTGCCCTACACCCTCACAAGCACCGCCAGGGGCCGCAGGTTGCAGGAACGCTCCACGCAGCAAACCCCCAACTCCGGAGTGCTAGCGGTGGAAACACTAGTTAGGGTTTAGGGTTTAGGGTTTAGGGTTTGGTGCGGATGCAGCAAGGACTGTACCTCTTTGGTGGCTACAACGGCGTGGAGCGATTGAGCGACCTTTTTAGGTTAGCTGCAAACCCTAAACCCTAAACCCTCGGCCCTAAACCCTAAGCCTTCGTTGATTCTGCAGACAAAGCAAGACCCACTCCCTGCCGCGTGTGCCCCTACGCCCCAAACTAAGGTTTAGGGTTTAGGGTTTAGGGTTTAGGGTTTAGGGTTTGCATGCAGATTTGATTTGATAACCGAAGTATGGACTGTTATTACAACGTTCAGTGGGCCCCCCAGGGGGGCCCCCCAGCCCGGCCAGTTTTGCTGCTGGGGGCCCCCCACTGCTGCTAGCGGCGCTAGCGAAGCAGACGCAGCAGCAGCAGCAGCAACTGCTGCTGCTGCTGCTCCTTCGGTGGCAGTGCAGCCGCTGCAGCAGAGACGCAGCGCCGGCCCCAGCAGCAGCAGCAGCAGCAGCGGGGGTTGCTGCTACTGCAGCAACAACGGCGGATGCGGCGGCGGCGGTCGCCCGTACACAGCGTACAGCAGCAGCAGCAACAGCAACAGCAGCAGCAGCAGCAGCAGCAGCAGCAGCAGCAGCAAGAACACTGGGGGCCCTGCTGCTCGCTACTTTCATGCTGCTTGCGCCAAAGACGGAAAGCTTTTCGCCTTTGGGGGATATTCAGGACACGAGAGGCTGAACGACTTTTATGAACTCGACCTCGGTAAACCCTAAACCCTAAACCCTAAACTGTAAACCCTAGCGGGCCAGGTGAAGGCTGTACCCCAGCAGTGACTTCAGGCCCCCTTAGGTTTCACCAACGCGCACAAACCCTAAACCATCAGTCTGAATTCTTGAGGTAGCAAGCTTCAAACCTCTCCGCTTGCCAGGAACCCATCAGGGTTTAGAGTTTAGTGTTTAGGGTTTAGGGTTTAGGGTTGAAGGCTGAAGGTTTCGCGTCTGCCTCTCGACTATGTTTCTTGCATTTCTCCACTGTGCGAGTGGGAACTCAGTAGCCTGGACAGAAGTCCCCCCTTCAGGGTTTAGGGCGCAGGGTTTAGGGCGTAGGGTTTAGCGCCTAGGGTTTAGGGTTTAGGGTTTAGGGTTTGCGCAGAAACGTACGAGTGGCGCTACATCGACGGCGGGCGGCTGCTGCCTTCGGGCCGCAGCTCAATGGTGGGGGTTATTTTTAAAAACAGTTTTGTGGTGTTTGGGGGTTACGACGGGAGGGAGGTTTTGAGCGACTTCTACAGGTTTCCCTTGGGTAAACCCTAAACCCTAAACCCCAAACCCTAGGTGCCAAACCCTCGGGCCGCGCGCCGCGCCCGCGGCCGCCCCCCAGCGCGCCAAACCCTAAACCCTCGCGGGGCGGGGCCCGCGCAGCAGAAGGGCTCTGGGCGTCCGAGGCCCAAACCCTAAACCCTAACCCTAGACCCTAAATCGTTGTTTGCTGCAGACCCTCTCTCCCCACCCCCCTCGACGCTCCTCAGCAACCTGCTGTCTCTTCAAGGCCCAACTCCTCTTTCCGATGCGGCCTTTTTGGTTGAAGGCAAAATCATGCGCTCGTCCAGAGCCCTACTTGCATGCAGGTAATCCCTAAACCCTAAACCCTAAACCCTAAGTTCCTTGTTCTCAGCCGCTAGCCGCCGAAGCAGTAGTTATGTGAAAGCCGCTGCGGGCGGGGTTTGGGGTCTGTGCATGTCTCTTGTGGGGGTTTTCGCGAGGGGGCTTAGGGTTTAGGGTTTAGGTTTCAGGGTTCAGGGTTTAGGGTTTGGGGTTTGTCTGCAGGTCAGAACACTTTCGCGCTTTGTTCTTTGGAGGGCTGAAAGAGGCCAACGACAGAGAAAACAAACCCATACCCATTGAGGGCATTCGGCACGAAGTGAGAGCTCGGCAGTCAGGGTTTAGGGTTTAGGGTTTAGGGTTTAGGGTTTAGGGTTCTGGGTCTAGGACCTAGGGTTTAGGGTTCAGGGTTGAGGGCATGTTGAGTTCTCGTTTCGACGACCAGTAGCTTCACTGTTCAGGTAGTAGGGCTGAAGACCGAGGGTTTAGGGTTGAGGCTGTGGGGTGGAGGGTTTAGGGTTTAGGGTTTAGGGATTGGGGTTTGGGGTTTAGGTATTTGCGGCCCTGCTCGATTACCTCCACACGGATTTTCTCCCCGCTGGTCTCTCTTGGCCTGTCTTGGTGGAGCTGATGGTAGCAGCAGAACGAGTGGGTGTTGCTGCTGCTTTTGCTGCTGCTGCTGCTACTTCCGCTGCTGCGCTAGCTGCTGCAGTTGCTGCTGCTGCTGCCTTTGCTGCTGCATTTGCCGTTGCTGCTGCTGCTACTGCTTGTCTTAGTGCTGTTGTTGCGACTGCGGACTGGTTTCCGAAGTGACTTCGCGGCAGCTTTCTTAGTTGCTCCTGCTGCTCCTGCTGCTGCTCCTGCTGCTGCTCCTGCTGGTACTGCTATTGCTGCTGCTGCTTCTGCCGCTGCGTCAGCAAAGTCGCACTGCTGTTGTTGTTGCGCGAAACGCTAAACCCCCGAAAGCGTTGCGTGCGCAGTGCTGGCGGCGCGTGTCGCCGCCTCGCGGGTTTAGGGTTTATGGATTAGGGTTTTAGGGTCTAGGGTTTAGGGTTTAGGGTTTGCTGCAGGTTTGCGTCGAACGCCTGAAGCTGCTTTGCATCAAAAGACTTCGAGCAGCAATGTGCATTCAGTCGGCGGTGCAGCTTCTTTCAGCAGCAGACCAGTTGAGCATATTTGAGCTCAAGGAACTTTCTCTCGACTTCTTGGCCCTGCACGACGAAGAGGTGAGGGTTTAGGGTTTAGGGTTTAGGGTTTAGGGCTTGCGGGTTGGGCGCGCGGCGGGCCGCCGGGGTGGCGGGTGGCCTGGGCGCGATTGGGCGTCGAGAGGCGGAGAGGCAGAGCCGAGGGTTTAGCGCTGGGGTTTAAAGTTTAGGGTTTAGGGTTTAGGGTGTAAAATTTGGGGTTTACGGTTTGCAAGGGTTTGTGGCTGTCACAGATCCGCCTAAACCCTGAAGTGCTGAGGCCGCTCACTAAGGAGCTGCTGCTGCAGCTGCTAGGTCACCGTTGCCGCTGACGCGGCCGTGGGGTGTACGTACACCCCAGTGGTGCTGCTGCAGCAGCAGCAGCAAGAGAAACGGGAGCGACAGCAGCAGGAGCAGCAGCAGCAGCGGCAGCGGCAGCAGGAACGGGAGCAGCAGCAGCAGCAGCCACAACCGCAACAGAAGCAGCAGCAGCAGCAGCAACGGCAGCGCTAGCTGCTGCAGCAGCAGGCAGGGGGCGCAGCTGCAGCGGCGGTAGCAGCAGCGGGTTGCTGCTGCTGCTGCTGGCTTTTATTTCGTGCTGCTGCGGATCTGTGTACAGTGTCTGTACAGCTGCGTGTCATTGTCTTGTTTGGAAAAGCTTGCATGCATGCATTTGCTCTCAGATATATATATATGCCTATGTATAGGAAGTGTTGCAAAGTATATAAATACCTAAATATAAATAAATATATATAAATATAAATATATATATTTATATTGATGTATAAAGAAAGCCCAAATAAGTGCAACTCGGCGTGATGCGCATAATATGAAGAGTTCACAAATGCGCAAAAATACAAAAAGTATTCCAAAATAAAAATAAAAAGAAATGTAAATGTAAATGTAAATATAAATATATATATATGTATCTATATATGTATATATATATATCGAGGAGTTGAAGAAAAGGCACTTGTGGTTGAAATTTGTTTTTCGGAAAAGCTGCTGCAGCAGCAGCAGTGTCGGTACAGCTGCGCATGCATGCACTCCGCAGAGCAGGAAAAGTGGAGAAGTTTGCGGAAGCTCCCAGGAAATGGAAATACAAATATAAATAAAGGGAAAAGAACAAATTAGTTGAAATAAAAGAACAAAAGAGGGAAACAGAGGAGGAATATGAAGGTTTGTTTGCATGCGTTCGCCGAAGAAGGCGCTCCGCCGTGACTTCGAAAACGGCGGAGAGTTTGCGTTTGTTTGGAAGCTCGAGTTGAGAAGTTTGTGTTTCTTTCGAAATTAATTTCGAAAATAATCCAAAGAGTGCGCTTTTAAGTCCTTAGCAGCCCTAAATGATGAAAAATGGTTCGACCTCTCGCGCGCGAGACGGCCGGTGGATCAGGTGGAGTTGCGGCTCCAGGCCGGGGTGTACGTACACCCCAGCAGCGCGCCCGGCGGATCAGGTGGAGCTGCAGCTCCAGGCCGAGGTGTGTGTACACCCCAGCGCCGCCACGGAGCGCCCGCCGGCTGTCTGTACACCGCAGAAGCCAATACGTTCATGTGGAAGTGTGCCTCCACGTAATGTATTCTGCAGTGGGTGTGGGGTGTACGTACACCCCGTGGGGTGTACGTACACCCCGTTCGTGTCACGGCAGCAGGTCTCGTGCCCAGAGCTCCCAGGTGTACAGACACCTGCGGACTCGCCGCGCGCGCGACTCGCCGCGCGCGCCTCCCGCGCTTTCTGTCGCACTTTTATAGTTCCAAAGAAATGCATTTCTTCGGGGAATGCAAAGCTGTTGCAATGCATGCGCAAGTTCATGCATGCAAAGCCCCAACTCGCGCCTCCTGGCCGCCAAGTTGCACTTCGCTGCTGCACTGGCAAGTGGCCACAGACGCGCATGCACTGGTGCATGCAGCAGCACCGGTGGCTGGCTGCTTTGCTGCAGCTGTACAGACACCGGAAGGGCTGCGAGCGCCCAAGTTTTGTCTCTTGTCCCCCAGCTCCGACGCGCGCAGCAGCAGCGCAGCAGCAGCAGCAGCAGCAGCGGCAGCGCCGCTCGCAGCGGCAGCGGACGCAGCGGCACACCCAGCAGCAGCAGCAGCAGCAGCAGCAGCAGCAGCAGGTACCTGACTCCTCGCCGGGTGTACGTACAGCTGCCTCGCCAGCGGCGGACTCTCCAGGCTGCAGCAACCGCAGCTCGCAACGGCTGGCGAGGACTCTCCGTGTGTTTCGCCAGCTAGCTAGCTAGCCAGCCAGCTAGCTAGCCCAACAGCTAGCTGGCAGCAGGCCTGGCTAGCTGTCTGAAAGCCGCACGGCTGGCTAGCCACTTCAGAGCCAGCCAGACAGCTAGCTGCCCCTTGGGCGCGCAAGTCTCCTGCCTGCGTGGCTACCTCCCTGGCCGCGGCCCCAGCTAGCTAGCCAGCTAGCCAGCTAGCTAGCTAGCTAGCTAGCTAGCTAGCTGAGACCCCAGTAATGTGGGGTAGCTCAATGTGTGGAACAAATCCACCCCTCAATGTACAGCGGCCGACCGAGGGCTTCAACGGCGCGGGGTGTACGTACACCTCGCGCAGCAGAACTTGGTTTTCGTCATCCGCCAAACCCTTACCACTAAACCCTGTTTTAGGGTTTAGGAACGGGTTCGGCAGCCCTGAACAAGGTTACCTTTACTCTATCGTTTAAAACAGCAGCGAGGCTCCAGGGTTTAGGGTTCAGGGTTACAGCTCACAACATAGCTGCTTCCCAACCAGCTAACTAGCTGGTCTTCCCGCCTGGCTAGCTAGCTAGCCATTTTTAGCTCGCTGGCCAAACAGCTAGCCACCCACATTGTCAACTGGCCAGCTGGCTAGCCAGCTAGCTGGCTAGCCAGCTAGCTGGCTAGCTAGCTAGCTAGCGGTTCCGCGGGCTGAGCAGCCGCGTGGCTAGCTGGTAGCGAAGCTGGCAGGCAGCTAGCTGGCTAGCCGGTGCCTGGCCGTCTCTCTAGCTAGCTAGCTGGATGGGCTGCTGGCTGGCGTGCTCATCTAGCTAGCTAGCTAGCTAGCCAGCTCGCCAGCTAGCTTGATAGCAAGGCGATGTAGCTAGCTATCGAGGCAGCTAGCTAGTAAAGTGGCTAGCTAGCGAGATAGCTAGCCAGCTAGCTAGCTAGCTTGCTAGCTAGCGAGGTAGCTGGCTAGCTAGCTAGCGAGGTAGCTAGCTAGCTAGCTAGCTAGGTGGGCGGCAACTGTAGTCGGCCTGGTTACATCTGGATGTATTCTATTTTGCGTTTAATTGGCAGCTGAGGAGTTGACGCCCACATCGCAAACCCTAAACCCTCAACCCTGAAACCCTAAACCCTAAACCCTAAACTTTACGTCTGGCGTGTTCTGTGGCAAGGGGTTTAGGGTTTAGGGTTTAGGACAAGGACTAAGGGTTTGAGGGTTTGTACTCTGAGAACTAGAGAATTTGTCCCTGATATCCATTTGCAGCTTCCTGCTTCTGAGTTTACTGCAGCACAAACAGCAGGTCTTCAAGATTCGCGGCTAAGGGTTTAGGGTTTAGGGTTTAGGGTTTAGGGTTTAGGGTTTAGGGTTTAGGGTTTAGGGTTTGGATACTTTGGGTTCGCGCCTCGGGGTTTATATTATAGGCTTTGTTTCAACTTTCGCAGTGATGTGCGTTGCTGAATAATATAAATAAAAGTAAGCCTTCATTCTAAATTCATTTTCATTTAATTTACTCAATTTAATTTATTTTCATTTATTTACTTTTTTATTTATTATAATTTAATTTAATTTCTACTTTTCCAGTTTTCAGCTTTTTACCTGCGTACGGCAAAGGGAGGTTTAAATGGTGTTGAGGAGAATCCACCACCAGCCGGTCTTCCAGCGTCTGCACAAACCCTAAACCCTAAACCCTAAACCCTAAACCCTAAACCCTGAACGCTACACCCTAGATGTGAAGGCTATGTCGTGTTCAGGCAGGGCTACTAGGGTTTGTCTGGGGCCCAGGGCTGAGGGTTTAGGGCCTAGGGTTTAGCGCCTAGGGTTTAGGGCCTAGGGTTTAGGGTCTACGGTTTAGGGTGTAGGGTTTTCTAGGGTTTAGGGTTTGCCTCCAGGGATATCTGAGAATATGCAGCTCCCGGCAAAAACACCTGAGGAGCAGCGCAAACCCTAGACCCAAACCCTAAACCCCAGGTCCTCCGCCCTGAAAACCTGAAACGCAGCAAGGGTTTAAGGTTTAGGGTTTAGCGTTTAGGGTTTAGGGTTTACTTTAACCAGCAGGGTTTCACACTGGTCTGTCGTAGGGTCTTTGTCGCTCAGCCCCAGATAGACATCTTCCGCGCCAACTTTTTGAGAGAATAAAACCTGCAAACCCTCGAGGGTTTAGGGTTTAGATCCTACGGTTTAGGATTTAGATCTTGGGGATAAAGGTTTAGGTTCTAGAGTTTGGGGTTTCGCACTGTTGCTAAAGGGTTAAGAAAATGTCTGGGGGTTTAGAAAACCCTTGTAGGGTTAAGCTAAACCTCTAGGGCAATTAGTGCCAGGGGCGCGGCGAGGGTTTGGTTTCTTAGGGTTTAGGGTTTAGGGTTTAGGGTTTACTTCATATCTGGGCTCCGTCCTATTGTCTCTCAGCTGCTTGAAGGTGGCCCCTTGAACGAGGTCTTTTTCTTTCCAAATATCAAACTCTTCCTTTTGGCCTACCTGCAAAATTCTAAACCCTAAACCCTAAACCCTAAACCCTAAAGCTTGTGCAGTGTGCACGGTTTAGGTTTAGCTGAGTCGCTGCCGCTGAACTTTCCCCACTGGTTCTAAACCCTAAACCCTAAGCCCTTTCCAGGCAGCAGCTAACCTTCGCCTTCACTTTAACATTGGGTTTTGCTTTGCTTTTGTACTTCTCTGTTGGCGGCGACGGTTTAGGGTTTAGGGTTTGGGGCCCCCCGAGGTGACCTTGCTTCGCGGTGTCTGGACAGAACAGATCTGCCAGTGCCTGGATGTCGCTGACTCCAAAAGAGCCCATTTTGACTTCTTTTCAACCCCTCTAAACCCTAAACCCTAAACCCTAAACCCTAAACCCTAGGCTGCCCCGCGCGAGATTGAAAGCAGGTCACCCCAGCAAACCTTCACGATTTGAAACCCTGATCTCAGAACGCGAGTCCTTCCTTCTTCTTTAAAAACATAAAAATAAATTAAAATGAAAATAATTAATTAAATGAATTAAATTAATTATTTTTTTCAACTCAAGAAGCCTCAGATGCGACTGAGACCAGCACCACCCCTATGGGCTGGCCTCCCCAGCCGGCGCCGTGGCCCTCGCCTGAAACCCTAAACCCTAAACCCTAAACCCTACTAATGAATTAAATGCTTATTTAGCAACTTAATAAATAAAAGAGAATAAAATTAGTAAAATCAAACCCCATACCTTAAACCCTAAACCCTAAACTCTAAAAACTACCTAAACACTAACCACTAAAACCCTAAACCCTAAACCCTAAACTCTAAACACGCTGAAAAGCGTAAATCGGCTGTATAGACGCTCGGTCGCTAGTTTGGCGAGAGTCCAGGTGTATGTACACCCGCCAAGGCCGAGTGAACTGGCGGATAAAACGAAAAGAGAAAAAGAAGGAAATAAATCAAGGGTTTAAAAAGTAATTAAATCGAGGGTTTAAAAAGTAATTAAATCGAGGGTTTAAAAAGGTAATTAAATCGAGGGTTTAGAAAGTAATTAAACCGAGGGTTTAAAAAGTAATTAAATCGAGGGTTTAAAGAGCAATTAAATTAATTAAATCGGGAGTTTTGGAAGTAAATAAACCGAGGGTTTAGGAAGTAATTAAATCGAGGGTTTTGGAAGTAAATAAATCGAGGGTTTAGGAAGAAATAAATCGACGGCTTAGCATTAAGGTAAGTCGAGGATTTAAGAAAAAATAAATCGAGGGGTTAGGAAAAAATAAAGCGAGGGTATAGGAAAAAATAAAGCGAGGGTTTAGGGTTTAGACTTTGTTGTCCCTGCCGGGGACACAGCTGAGAAAGTAAGAACAGTTTTAGCTGCCGCTAATTCAAATACTGGGGCAGCTAGCCAGCTAGCCAGCGCACTGGCCGTGGCGAACCACGCAGCTAGCTAGCTAGCTAGCTAGCTGGCAGGCTAGCTAGCCAGCTGGCTAGCCAGCTGGCTAGCTAGCTAGCTAGCCGACGCGGTTTCAGTCTACGTAGACAGCTACTAGCCACCTGGCTAGCTAGCTGGCTGGCTAGCCAGCTGGCTAGCCGGCTGGCTAGCTAGCTGTCTAGCTAGCTGGCCAGCCCTGGGTAAAGGGCGCAGCGCCCCCCAGAAACACTTGTCGCGCTAATGTGTGTGCAGGCCAGCTAGCCAGCAAGCTAAATGGCCAGCCAGCTAAGCAGCTAGCTAGCTAGCTAGCTAGCTGAGCTAGCTAGGCAGCTAGCTAGCTAGCTAGCTGAGCTAGCTAGGCAGTAGCTGGCTGAGCCAGCTAAGCAGCTAGCTAGCTACCTAGCTAGCTGGGTAGCTAAGCAGCTAGCTAGCTAGCTAGCTAGCTAGGCAGCTAGCTAGCTCTACGAGTCCTCAGGGAGGCTGTTTAAATCTAAGGGCTGAAACGCCACTCCGTCTCCTTTGTAAAACTTGTTTTGGAACTCCACCCTGAAACCACATGCGCCCCAAACCCTATACCCTAAACCCTAAACCCTAAACCCTCGTTTCAACCACAGAAACACTGTGGAGCCTGCATCACTGGCAGCAAAACGCTTGGCCCTAAACCCTAAACCCTAGTGCGCAGCACACAAGTCAAGCCCGAACCCCGCAGGCCCTGCACCCCCGCAGGCAGCAAACCCCAAACCCCAAACCCTAAACCCTAAACCCTGACGAACCACTGCAGCCTCAGCGCATGCAGGAAGCACTCGAGGGCCTCCATTGCCACCATGACGAAAACAGTGACGCAAAAGAAAATGGGAAACAGGAAAACCAGCTGCAGCAGCACAGCAGCAGGAGCACAGCAGCATAAGCAGCAGCAGCAAGTCCTTTTTATCCTCTCACTTAGGGACAGCTCATTTGCGCCCCCTAGCTAGCTACCTGGCTAGCTAGCTAGCTAGCTAGCGAGCTAGTTAGTTAATTAGCTGTCCCTGGCTAGCGAGGCCCTAGCCTGCTTGGGGGGCTTGCTAGCCAGTTATTTAACTGCTTGGCTAGCTGGCTAGCTAGCTACCGACTTGGTTAGCTGGCTCAGCAGCTCCGGCGGCCTACGTCAATTCTCAGCTAGCCGCCTAACTGCCAGCTAGCTGGCTGGCGAGCTATTCGCGACCTAGCTGGCTACCTGGCTAGCTGGCGAGCTAGCCAGCTAGCTAGCTAGCTAGCTAGCTGACTGTCTCGCTAGCTGTCTGTCTCGCTAGCTATCTGTATCGCTATCTCGCTCGCCAGCAGGCTAGCTAGCCAGCTGTCTGGCTAGCGGGCAGAACATCTGGCTAGATAGCTGTGTGTCTAGCCAGCTGGCTAGCTACCCATCTAGCTGGCTAGCTGCAGAGCCAGCGCGCTCCCTGGCCCTTGCCATGCAGCGAGCTATCCAGCCAGGCAGCTGGCTAGCTAGCCAGCTAGCTGCCCAGCTAGCCAGCTAGCCAGCTAGCTAGCTAGCTAGCTAACTGCGGACCTTGAAGGCCATTTGCGTGACGGTTTGGCCCGGGAGAAAAGCCGCGCCCACAGTCTTGTCGAAGAAGACGAGGGCGAGCTGCTGGTGGGCGAGAGAAAGGGCCCAGAGCCTTAAGTAAGAAGCTGTGTTGCTGACAGTGCCGAGCACGAACTCAATAGCTTCCACCAAAGTGTGCAGCCACAGCTGCGCCAGCTCATCCTCTGCTGCTGCTGCTGCTGCTGCTGCGGGGGGGGGCGGCGCTGCTGCTGCTGCTGCTGCACCAAGTCCCACGCGCCCACGAGCCCGCGTTCCCGAGAACGACCCCGGCAGCTCCAGCTCCCGCTGCGCCGCTGCAGCGCAGCCCAGCTCCACCTGCTGCTGCTGCTGCTGCTGCTGCAGCGGCTGCTGCTGCAGCGGCTGTAGTTGAATCGAACTCGACTCCAAACTATTCAAAGACTGAAATCCTGGAGGCGGTCTTTTCTTCCGCCGTACGTACACCTCAAACAGCGGCTTCCCCAAAAACATCACAGGGAGGCATAGCAGCATCACCAGACGCAGCACCTGCAGCAGCAGCAGCAATAACAGCAGCAGCAGCAATAGCAGCAGCAGCGGCGGGTTGAACCCCAGGCTGCAGACAAGAGATTGTCGTTGGCGGGCAACCTGGTGCGTCACGGCAAAGCACGGCTCGCTGCTAAGCAGGGTTTAGGGTTTAGGGTTTACGCGTTCAACTTGGGGCTGTTGGTCGAAGAGTTTGAGCTCGCTGCTGCTGCTAGGGTTTGCTGCGAGGAGGAAGTCAATGAGGACTGCAATGAGGGAGGGTTTGTTGTAAAGTTGCGAAGGAGCTATCCATTTTAAAACAATTAAAAAACACAAAAACCCCACAAGGCAAACAAAAAACAAAAACTGCGGCAAAACCACCAGCAGCAAATTCCGCCAGTCCCGAAACTCCACGCAGTTCAGCACCGCCAGAAACAGCCCCAGACACATGTGCAGAAACCCCACCTGCAGCAGCAGCAGCAACAGCAGCAGACTGCAGCAGCAGCAGCATTGACAGCAGCAACACCAGCACAGGCAGACTGCAGCAGCACAGTTGTCAGCAACAAATTTAGCAGCAGCAAAGAGAGCAGCAGCAGCAGCAAAGCAGCAGCAGCAGCAGCAGCGGCAGCAGCAGCAGGCGCTCACGATAACAGCAAACTTCATCTTGAGTGAATTTAGAAACAGCAGTTCATTCGAAGCTCCTCTCCACGCAGGATCAACCCCAAACGGATAGGGCCCCTCTCTTGACTGGAAAAGGGGCCCCGGGGGAACCCCCGGGGGGCCCCCAGGGGATCCCCCTAAGGGGGCCCCCAGGTGGCCCTCCACGGGGCCCCCCAGGTGACCCCCCGGGTGACCCTCCTGGGGGGCCCCCAAGGGGCCCTCGTGGGGGCCCCCGGGGGGGCCCCCCAAGGGGCTCCCAGGGGGGCCCCCAGGGGGGGCCCCCAAATGGTACCAACGGGAATTAAAGAGATTTAGACCCATGCTAAAGACTTCGTTGTACATACAGCCGGCGAAGATGGAGTGTAAAGCCATTAGCAGCAAAAGGTGGCTGCAGAAAAGAAAAAGAAATTAGAAGAATTTAAAAAGAATTTAAATAGAATTTAAATAGAATTCAGGCAGAATTTAGAAGAATTTAAAAGAATTTAAAAGAATTGAAGTACTTTAAAACGAATTCAGAAAGAACTTAAAAGGAACTTTAAAAGAGTTGTCCTTTTGAATTTAAATTCGAAAGGCAGGGAAACATGAAAATGAAAAAGAAGTCAAAAAGAAATTTGAAAAGAGACAAATAAAAGACAAAAAGGAACTAAAAAGGGGAGAAAAATGAATCCAAAAAATACCAAAAAGGAGACAAAAAAAAACAAAAAGAGATAAGAGGGAATTAAAAAAGGGACGCATAAGAGGCAAAAAGGAGACAAAAAAGAATTAAAAAAGAGATGAAAAGGAATCTAAAAAGAGACGAAAAGGAGCTTAAAAAGAGACAAAGGGGAGACAAAAAGGGGTTTACTAAAATGTCTAAAAGAATTGAAAAAGAGACAAAAAGAAACATAGAGAGAGGACAATTAAGAGGAGAAAAGGAATGAAAAAATAAACAAAAAAGAAACAAAAAAGAAAAAAGGAAACAAAAAAGAAGCAAGAAAGAGATAAAAGGAACTAAAGAAGACAAAAGGGAAATAAAAAAGAAACAAAAAGGGGGCAAAAAGGAAACAAAAAGGAAACAAAAGAAATAAAAAGAAAAGAAATAAACAGAAACAAAAAAGACAAAAAAGAAACAAAAAAGGAACAAAATTAAAAAATAAAAAAGAAATAAATAAAAGAGAAAAGGCGGACCGGGCGTCGAAGAGGAGGCGCAGGAGTTCGTCGGTGAAGACTTTGCTGCTGCTGCTGCTGCAGCAGCAAAGTGCAGCAGCAAGGGCCAGCAGCAGCAGCCCGTGGCCCACGTCTCCAAACATAATTCCAAAGAGAAAGGGAAAAACAGCAGCAGCAAACACTGCAGCATTTAACTCTCTGTAGTTTGCAACTCCGTAAGTTTCAACTAAGTTTTGAAAAGGACTCATGAAGCTGCAAACTCGAAAATATGTCGGAGCCGAAACCACGCAGCCCCCGTGCACCAGCAAAAACGCCGAAGTGCTCTGCGCGCAAACCCCAAACCCTAAACCCTAAACCCTAAACCCTAAGCCTGAACCCGCGGGAGCGGGAACGCTCCCGAGGGTTTAGCCGTGTGCAGCAGCTGCTCACATTCACGCGTCATCAGCAACCAGGAGCTACGATTTGGGGCATAATCGAAGGCTTACAAACCCTAAACCCTAAACCCTAAACCCTGAGGCGCGGCAAATGCGCACTCACACCAGAAACAAACCCCACTACCACTCACAAACCACCACTAACCTACAAAAAAGACGAATGCCTCCAAACCCCAAACCCTAAACCCTAAACCCCAAACCCTAAACTCCAAACCCTAAACCCCAAACCCCACACCCTAAACCCCAAACCCCAAACCCTAAACCCCAAACCCTAAACCCTAAACCCTCGGACCTTTTCGGCCGCGACTTGCGCGAGGGTCTGTCGAAAGGCGGCCTCGTGGCTTTCTGGAAACCAACAATCTGCTTGAAGAGTTGCATCAGAAAAAGCAAAAAGATTGAGAGTTGTATATACAGCTCGTTCTCTAAAGACGAAGCGCTGCAGCTCGGTGATGAGGGGGCGGCGGCGGAGGCCTGCTGCTGCTGCTGCTGCTGCTGCTGCTGCTGCGCTGCGGTCGCCGGGCGCCGCCGCTGCTGCTGCTGCTGCTGCAGCAGCAGCAGGAACCAGCGGCAGGTTTACCGCAGGCACGGACTCCAAAAACACTCCTACTTCGTTCAAAAAGTACTGCTCATATGCTGCTGCTGCTGCTGCTTTGTCCCGCAGCAACTGCTGCAGCTGCAGCTGCCGCTGCTGCGCCTCTTCGCCGCTGTGCGGCCACGCGTACGTGCGCGCCCCCATCGCCGAACACACGCACTTCACCTGCGCAAAACCCTAAACCCTAAACCCTAAACCCTAAACCCTAAACCCTAAACCCTAACCCTAGGCCCTAAGGGACAACTGGGGTTTGAAGAATTCTCAAGTTCCCTTGGGGTTTGGTGCTTGTTTTGTCGCGGGGTGGGGTTTGTGCGGCTGGAAAGGGGTCGCAAGGGTTTACGCGTTTGAGGGTTTAGGGTTTGTGAGGGTTTGGGGTTTCCAACGCTCTAGGGTTTTCAGGCGTTTAGGGTTTACCTTCTCCATAAAGGCAGACCCAGTTGCTGCACCCTGGAAATAAGTTACGAATAAAGACTTGGGCTCCGACGAATTCGGCTGCTCAGCAAAGCCCCAAACCCTAAACCCTAAACCCTAAACCCTAAACCCTAAACCCTAGCGCCTGAGCCGTTTGCTCCTGACCTTCACTGCGCCCATGCACAGACCTACACCCTGTTGGATTAAGCGCTCAGGGTTTAGGGTTTATAGCTTAGGGATTAGGGTTTAGGGTTTACGTGGGTCGCAAGTTCTTCCTCATCTAATCTTTTGAAATGTGTAAATGCATTCCCACGCGTCGAGCGAAACATGGCCCGTGCAAACCGCTCCTGCGGAAAACCCTAAACCCTAAACCCTAAACCCTAAACCCTAAACCCGAAACCCCCTGCATCGTGAGAGTGCTACAGTTCTGCATGCGCCTCCAAGCTGCACCCAACCGCCGCCATCCGACCCCGCGGCGTGGGCCCGCAGCTAGGGTTTAGGGTTTAGGGTTTACCTGGTCTTTTGCAAAGATGATTCCCGCGACAGAAGAAAAGACCAAGTTGCTGATGTCTGCGTTTTCTAAAGGAAAACCCCCAGTGCCCAAAAGGCGCCTGGAAGCAGAGTAGGGAAAGTTTTGCTGCTGCTCCTGCTGCTGCAGCTCCGTCTGCAAGCTGCTGCTGCTGCTGCTGCTGCTGCTCAGCTGCGTCGGCCGCCGGCGGCGCGCTGAAGACGAGCTGTACATACACCCCAAAGCGAGCAGCAGCAGAGCAGCAGCAAGCAGCTGTCTATAGACCGCGCGCATTTTGTTTGGTTTCTAGCTCGCTTCCGCTCACGCCACCGAACCGTAAACCCTAAACCCTAAACCCTAAACCCTCGGCCTCAAGCCGGGGAACTGATGGCTAAAAGACTCGGCGTGCACCTGCAGCAGCAGCAGCAGCAGCTGTTGCGCACGAGCAGCAGCAGCAACAGTGGCTGTGTACCGCGCGTGGGAGTCAGCTGCGACTGCTCTGGGAGTGTTGGTTTGCTGCTGCTGCTGCTGCTGCTGCTGCAGCGTGTTGCTGCTGCTGCAGGCGCTAGTAGCTGCTATTTCAACATCCTCAGCAGCAGCTGCTGCTGCTGCTGCAGCTGCTGCTGCTGCTGACCCGGGATCAAGTCGCCACGGGGAACGAAGCGAAGACCTCAGCTGTGAGGCAGCAAATGAAACCACCGCCAGCTCCTCTTCCTGAAGCGCAGCACAGCAGCAGCAGCAGCAGCTACAGCAGCAGCAGCTACAGCAGCAGCAGCAGCAGCAGCAGCAGCGTCAAGGGGCAGCAGCAGCAACAGCCAAATGTTCGGCTGACTGGCAGCTGCTTTTGCTGTTTCTTGCAGTGCTGCAGCTGATGTAAACCCCACGAAGACAGCGCGCAGCAGCAACAACAGCAGCAGCTGCAGCAGCACGGGCGGAAGCAAGAGCAGAGGAGCTGGGGCTTGTACGGTTTAGGGTTTAGGGTTTAGGGCTTACAGCGGCGATTTTCTCCCTCTTGAGGTCTTCATTGTTTTGGGCAAATCTGAGGAACTGTCCGTACACCTTATTGAGCATGTCTTCTACTTTGTCGAGTACATACACCTGGGGCTTGGCTGCTGCTGCTGCTGCTGCTGCTGCTGCTGCTGCTGCGGGTCCGCCGCCGGCCTCGACGTCGCGGGGGTCTGCTGCAGCGGCGCTGCTGTGGACTGCTGCTGCTGCTGCTGCTGCTGCTGCGTCTGCTGCTCTGTCCAAGTCATGAGAAAGCTGAATTAATTTAACTCCAGATATTTCTTCTATTTTCTCTTTCAGAAAGCTGAATTAATTTAACTCCAGATATTTCTTCTATTTTCTCTTTCAAATAACGCAGCATCCTCTCCAGCTCTTCCAGCCGCTGCAGCTGCCGGCGGTACCCCCGGCACAGGCTGTGGCCGTTCATCTGCAGCACACGCACAAACCCTGCTGCTACTGCTGCTGCTGCTGTTGCTGTTGTTGCTGCCGCTGCTGCTGCTATTGCTGCTGCTGCTGTTGCTGCTGTTGTTGTTGCTGTTGCTGCTGCTGCTGCTGCTGTTGCTGCTGCTGCTGTTGCTGTTGCTGCTGTTGCTGTTGCTGTTGCTGCTGCTGTTGCTGCTGTTGCTGCTGCGAAGGCAAGCTCCCGAGGTGCTAGGGGCAACGCCTAGTGGTGCGCGCATAGGATAGGCTGATTGAAACCTTCAACTCTAAACCCTAAACCCTTACCCTAAACCCTAACCCTAAACCCTAAACCCTAAACTCTAAACCCTTACGTCTTGAATTTGCACTTTTACGGCGGTTCCGATGGCGGTGATGAAATCCCTCGCCCCCTCCTGAGGCAGCACCAGGGTGCCTAACCTCATTCGCTGTACGCACCCACGAACCCCAAACCCTAAAGCCTAAACCCTAAACCCTAAACCCCAAACCGCGCTCGGCTCAACGGCTATCTATTTGCACACACTATCTGCTCCTTGCGGTTCCTACCTCGGATCTGAAGATCCCCATCTTGGCTGCAAGTCTATAATGGCTGCTGCAGCTGCTGCTGCGGTTTTGCCGTTGCTGCTGCTGCAGCCGCTAGTCCTGCCGCTGCAGCAGCAGCAGCTGCCGGCGTTGTTGCTGCTGCTGCTGCTGAGCAGCAGGCAGCGGATTTCTGGGGCGTTTCCGATGACACTGCGACTACCTGTTGCGTTTACACTGCTGCTGCTGCTGCGTGTTCAGCTGTGAGGCCTGCTGCGCTGCTGCAGGCTGCACAGACATGGCTATGCTTGCTGCTGCTGCTTGCTGCTGCTGCTGCTGCTGCGGTTCTTGCGAGCAGGCGACAGGAACAGCAGCGGGGGGAAATCTAAGTGTCCCCGCTACATGTAAGGAAGTGTTACAATCATGTATTTCCGCCGTTGCTGCCGTTGCTGCTGCTGCTGCTGCCGCTGCTGCTGCTGCTGCCCGTCATATGCCTCACTCCGCCGGCTGGAGATACCGCTGCTGCCACGGCTGCTGCTCCTGCCAGCTCTGCTGCAGTTGAAAAGGTGTTTTAGTGCTAAATATAAAGAAACTCAAAAGTTTCAGTGCTGCTGCTGCTGCTGATGCTGCTGCAGCTCGCCACTGCTGCGAAAGGCACTGGAGCGGCAGCAGCGGCCACTGCGCCGCTGCTGCTGCCGCCTCCTAGCAGCAGCAGCAGCAGCAAGCTGTTGTCGTAGGAACTCCGAAGCCCCAAGACGCTCCCCTTTCCCTTAAGTTCGACAGTTGGTTTCCTTGGGTGCGAGCCCTCGGGTGTCTGTACACTTCGCGTCGTTCCCCCATTTGCTGCGGCGGCTGAACGCAGACAGCAGCTGCTGCAGACAGCGCAGCAGCAGCAGCACCGGCAGCAGCAGCAGCAGCAGCTGCCGACCCGCAACTCGCCTTCTGCTGCGCAACAGCAGCAGCAGCAAGCCCCCACTAGTCGCTCCCAGGGCAGCAGCTGGCTCGGGCGTGGCTCGGGGGCGCCCTCGACTGCACACCTAGCTGCAGCCAGAGCCTCAGCAGCAGCAGCGGCAGCAGCAGCAGCAGCAGCTGAAGATGTACCGCAATCTCTACGACACCGACTGCATCACCTGGTCCCCCCAGGGTCGAGTGTTTCAAGTTGAATATGCAAAGCAGGCGGTTACTCAGGGGACTTGCTGCGTGGGGCTGCGGTCGGACTCCTACGTGGTAAACCCTAAACCCTAAACCCTAAACCCTAGCAAAGCTTGGCTGCGCGCAGCCGCTCCTTCAAACCCTCGACTCCCCGAGGGTCCTCCTACTGAATGCTTCAGGGTTTAGCTATTGGAGAGTTTCGGGTGAACTTAAGCCCTCGTTGCCTCAGGAGGTCGAGTTGGGCGGTTAGGGTTTAGGGTTAAGGGTTTAGAGTTTAGGGTTTGCGCGCAGGTGCTCTGTTCCTTGAAAAAGAGCCCCTCGAAACTTGCTGGGTACCAGCAGAAGCTCTTCTGCATCGATGAACATGTTGGAGTTGCAATCTCAGGCATTACCGCTGACGCCAGTAAACCCTAAACCCTAAACCCTCGCCAAACCCTAAGCTTGTCAAACCCTAAACCCTCGCCGAGCTGTAACGCCTGTCCCCAGTGACCTATCTCCCGCATTTCTGGTTCTCTTAAGGCGTAAACCCCAGCACCAAAGCCCGCAGCTTGCAGCCTAGAGCCTGATGTCTGGGGTTTAGGATTTAGGGTTTAAGGTTTAGGGTTTGGGTGCGGGCTGCAGAGGTCCTATGCGAAATTATGAGGAACGCCTGCCTCCAGCACAAATTTACTTATGACACAGAGAAGCCAGCGGCAAGGCTTGCGTTGCTTGTGGCTGACAGTGAGTTTCGCGAACCACTACTTAGGGTTTAGGGTTTAGGGTTTAGAGTTTGTTGTCTCCGGCGGGGGGTTCTGCAGAGAGACCCTGCCCGTTGGTTTCTAGGGTTTAGGGTTTGGGGTTTCTGCTGAGACTTGGGCGTGCCTGCCGCGCCAAACCGCCGGGTGGTGGCGCAGCAAAGTGCTCAAAAGCCTAGTCCAAACCCTAAGCCCTAGCCCAAACCCTAAACCCTCGTTTGAGGTTTCTGCAGAGTGCCAAAGCAACACCCAGCGCAGCGGCAAAAGGCCCTACGGCGTGGGGCTTTTGATTGCTGCATGCGATGCTTCGGGGCCGCGGCTGTTTCAGAATTGCCCCTCGGGAAACTATTACGAATACAACGTAAACCCTAAACCCTAGCTTAACCCTAAACCCTAGCTAAACCCTAAACCCTAGCTAACCCCTAAACCCTTCAACCCCCCCAAACCCTCGGGCGTCGCTTCTTCAGCCCGGACTTTCGGAGGTGGTTGGCAGCAGCAAGCTGCAGGCCAGCTGCGGAGGGCTTCCTCTAGGGTCGAGGGTTTAGGGTTTAGGGTTTTGTTCAGGCCGTTGCCTTCGGCGCGAGGTCCCAAGCTTCAAAGACATACCTCGAGAAACACTTCGAGACTTTTCCCACCGGCAAGTTAAAAACCGTAAACCCTTGTAAACCCTATTTTGCAAACCCTAAACCCTTGTAAACCCTAATTTGCAAACCGTAAACCCTTGTAAACCCTAATTTATAAACCATAAACCGTTGTAAACCCTAATTTGGAAACCCTAAACCCTAGCCTGCAAGTTGCTGCCTGCCCACGCCCTGGGCAGAGCCTAGTGGGATCTCTCCACGGCCCACTGGCTCTTGTGTGGGCCGCGAGCCACTCATCTAGGGTTTAGGGTTTGGGGTTTTTGCAGCTTCGCTGGATGACCTGCTCCTGCATGGCGCGAAGGCCCTAAAGGCGTCTATGGCCGCGGACACCGAGTGAGCTGAGGCTCAGGGTTTAGGGTTTAGGGTTTAGGGCTGCCCACACACGGCTTAGGAAGCCCGTTGCCGGAGTTGAATGGGCATTCGAGTTGAGCGGTTAGGGTTTAGGGTTTAGGGTTTAGGGTTTAGTGTAAAGACTGTAGGGTTTGTGCTGCCTGCAGGCTGACAGCTGAGTGTCTGTGCGTCGGGATTGTCGGCCGCGGGCAGCCTTGGCGCGGTGAGGGTTTAGGGTTTAGGGTTTAGGGTTTGGGATCTAGGATCGCGCAAGTTTCACGGCAGCAGAATGTGGACATTAGCACACTCCCCAATCCGAGGGTTTAGGGTTTAGTGTTTGCGGCTTGACGGCTGTGCTGCAGAGCTCAACCATGAGGAGCTGCAAACCCTCGTGGATCGTCTCACGGTGCGGTGGTGATTTAGGGTTTAGAGTTTAGGGTTTATATTTTAAACTGGAGGATGCAGTATTCTGCAAAGGCATCATACTGATGAGGCCATGGCCTAGAGGGTTTAGGGTTTAGGGTTTGGTGCTTGCGGTGTGGCTGCAGAACGCTGAATCTAGCGGCGACGGCGGTTCTATGGCTGTGGATATGCCGGAGTAAAGCTTCGGAAAATTTGTTGAGGGTTTAGGGTTTAGGGTTTAGGGTCTGAAATTTCAGCCAGTGATACAGCAACCCAGAAAAAACTCTACCGCTCCTGAGGGAGCCGATTATGATGTCTCTTTCGAGACGAACTCAAAATCCCAAATACTTTGTTTTAGCGTTGACTAGTTTAGGTTTTGGATCTAGGAAGTACGGTTTAGGGTTTAGGGTTTAGCGGAGATCCAGCGTTCTCTTCGACCCAGATAGAAGTGTGCAGAAGGGGTGTAGGGTTTGGCGAAAGTTCACTTTCTGCAGCATGCGCTTAACGCAGTTTTTGCAGCGGCAATTTTTGTTTGGAGTAAAACTGCGGTAGGGTTTACGGTTTAGGGTTTAGGGTTTCAATTCAGATGGGACAGGAGGGCCCCTGTGGGGCCCTTTTGCCGGTGCTGGGGCTACTTCCGTCCCAGTGAGTGTTTGGCAGTTTGACCCGCTCTTTAGAAGTTTCAGCAAAAGTTCAAAAAGTTCATTTTAGTTTTTTTCTGGTCAGGGTTTTAGGGTTTAGGGTTTGGAAAATGGGGAAGGTGTCGAAGGCCCGCAAGCGAAAGGGCCGCCAACAGGCTCAGAAGTCCGACGCAATGGACGAAGACAAACCCCAAAACAGCGGAAAGCTTTCGGAAACTGCGAAAGTGAGCAAATTCAAATGCTAGGGTTTAGGGTTTGGCGCCTTTTTCTAAGCACTCCTATCGAGGCAGCAGCAGATCCATTGCTTCGATTGTGATTAGCGCCCGCGGGTCTAGCGGTCAGCGAGGGTTTACGTCTAGGGTTTAGGGTTCAGTCTGGGGTTTAGGGTCTGGTGACGAGGGTTTAGGGTTTGGAATCTGCAGGGCGAAGAGGAAGGAGCAGAAGGCACAAGCAGCCATGCCCTCTTCAAGGTGGGTACTTTGTTCCATTTCGGCTTCCCTGAAACCCTAAACCCTAATTTTGCCCTTTTTACAAAGCTATTTTAGCTGTAAACCCTAAACCCTCGCCTCCAAACCCTTTCTGAACCCTCAAACCCTGAGCGTGTTGTGGTTCAGCGCCACGCTTCTGAGAGAAAAGCAGTGAAGCAAAAAATCGCGGTTTTGAAGCAGCGGCGGAAGAAGCTGCGGAAGAAGTTCCCGAAAGAAGCAGCAGAAAAACGTGAAATAAACAAGAAGATTAAAAGTTTGATAAAAGAAATAACAGACAAACATGAAAAAGAATTAAAAGAATTGGGAATTATCAAGACAGCTGGCGCTGACGAACTCAAGGATGAAGACATCGACATCGACAACTAAAGCGGCACGTGCCGTTCCGCTGCAGCAGCAGCTGCAGCAGCAGCAGCTACAGCAGCAGCGGTAGTTGCTGCAGCGGCTGCAGCAGCAGCGACAGCGTCTGCAGCTGCTGCGGCAGCAGCAAAAGCAGAAGCGGAAGACTCTGCAGCTGCTGCAGCAGCAACAAATGCAGTAGCGACAGCATCTGCAGCTGCTGCAGCAGCGGCAACAGCAGTAGCGAGAGCACCAGCTGCTGCAACAGCGGCTGCAGCAGAAGCAACAGCAGCTCTGGGCGTTTTGTTTCTCGCCCCAGATCTGCCAGTGCAAGCTCTCACTTTTTACAACTCATACTCTTTTAGCAATATTCTCAAACCCTAGGGTTTTAGTTTTATGCTGTTAGATCTTGGCCTGCTCTTTTGTCAGAACATTTTTGCGGGGTGCTTGCTGCAACGCATGCCAGTTTCGCATTTTCGGCTAAGTTTCTAGACTATGCACTGTGAACTTGAAGCTTGAAACGCGGCAGTTTTCTGTAATCTAAATCATTTAAAGATCGCAGACCTAGAGAATCGCCTCAGGTTCCATTTAGAGTTTAGGGTTTGGGGTTTAGGGTTTAGGGTTCAGCCTTGCGGGAACTGAAGTGCTACGGAGTTCGTTGGAGGCCGAGGAGTTCAGTGGCCTTCAGTTCTTTTCATATACTTTTTCTTTTGACAAATTGCCTTAGGATTTGGGGCCTAGGTTCTTACTTCTCCGTGCAGTACTTGTTTACGTTTAGGGTTTCAATGGGCTGGCTTCTCTCTTTAAAGTGGTTTCGCGGTCGCCTTTCAATTAGCTCAGTGAGCCCTCGTCTTACAATATCTTTAACGGTTTACGAGCTCTAAAACTTGAATTACAAACTGCTTTCTTGCTTCGCCACTGTTCTTGATAAGAAACAAGGTGCTGCAATATGTACGAATGCTGCTACTGGCTGCATTCCCTGTGTTTTAGCTGATGCAGAGCTGTCCAATGTTCTGAAATTCATGAATTTCAAGCTAAGTGCTTTGGACTGCAGTGGGATACAGTTTTCATGTCTTTGCTGCTGCAGTGGCACCCAGTGTTCTGAAATTCATGAATTTCAAATTAAGTTCGTTTGTCAAGTCTGCAGTGAAACCTCCCCTGCAGCAATACAAGTGAAAGGAGAACCTTGGCTTCGGGATAAGGTTTCGGCGTCTGCAGCTTGCGGAAACGTGAAAACAGTCCTTGAAGACCTAAACATTTCTCTTTAATGGGTAGAATAGGCATTTCTAAGATAATGGTAGCTGTTGTTCAGATATTCAGGGCAGTACTTGCGTTGGCACATAAAATTGCAGAGAACTGAGGCATACAAGTATGACTGTGTAGGGCCATGCGCCTGAGCTCATACAGCTTTTGCACCTGTGTGCAGCCAAACTAGAATGTCATTAAATAGACATTCAGTTGCAAGTACCTTATTTTGGAGCCTAAAGTTGTCTTTGACTTGAGCTTTCCGCATTTTCTGGCCTTGGCTGAAAGCAGGCAAGTATGAGGGCCTGCCAGGCAAAAACGCGATTTGTCGCACTTTTGCCTACCGCCCTGTGAATAAGTTTGTAGTTCAGAGGTGCTGCTGCCTTTTCTGCTTGCCCTACATACCTGGCTGGTGCATCTTTGGAGTGGCCGCAGAACCTTAAAGTACACACTGGCCAAAATGACACATGGGAAGGCAAAGCGGTGATATGCAAAATCGGGGCAAGATGGCGGCAAGCCCAGGGCCGCTGGGCTGATATGAATGTTGCTAAAACGTTTATGCTGCCGGGTGTCTAACTGACTTGGTAAGAGAAATATCTGGGATCGTAACTGAGAAATGCAACAGCCTGCCACCAGACGAGCCCTACAGCTGCTACATGCGACTGGGGCTTGAAAGATCAGTGAATACAATTCTTTGAATGTGATATTTTCTCTATAAAATTCCCTAAAATCTCTTCAGGCTCTTCAGAGAGAGATTTTCGTTGGAAACACAACGGTGGCTTGTGACTATCGACCACCGACAACCAGGAGCCAACGTCAATGCACCTGAAGCCCTGTCCTGTAGCGTAGTTTTCACGGCAGTTGTCTTAGCTCAATATCATCTATTTAACAGATGAAGGGAGAAAATGTTGTAGTGATTCGAGAAGACCTGCGAATAGCGGCAGCAGCAAACGGACTGCCTCTGCGCATCAGCCGCTGTAGTCACGTAGGTGACCTTCATGCTGACAGGCATCCTTTTACCGCCTGGTTCTTTACTAGATCGGTGTAAACTGGCCGTACTTTTTTCATTGTTATTACAAACACAGAGCCAACAATTTGCGCTCCATGACTGCCTAGCATTCCCTGCAACACACTGGGGGTTGAAGTGTGTAGGCAGTCTGCACAGAGCGCTTCCTGTTTTTGCTCATCTCAACTGAAGAGCTCAACAATTAGTTGCTTCTCACACGATGGCTGCCCTCACTCCGCGCCACCGGTGGATGGTGGCTCAGGTGGTATCTTCGTTCAAACTGGCAGAGTATGAGCCCCTTGTCGAGGCACTATTTCGGGACCAGTTTGCAATTAAGATTGATCCTTTCCTCAAAGGCACATCATCCACGCAATATCTATTATTCTCTTATCAAGCCGGCACTCATCCGGCTTCTCCACGAGCGGATATTCCAGGCAAACTCATATGCTCAGGTTAGGTTATCGCTGTCTGTGTAGAAACCGAGTTAAAGCATCAGCAAGAACTTACAAATTAGTCGGCCTACTCTCCTGCAAGGCATTATTGGGTCCCTTTAGGAAGAGGCAACAGTGCGCAAGGCTGCAAATTTACAACTGTGATCACAAAGACCAATTGTAGCAAGTGCTGGCTGCCAGTTCCACCACAAACGGTAGTCACTAGCTGCATCTGCGCTGCAGAGGGCGTCTCGGAAGAGGCAGGCTCTAAATATGTTTACTTTCTTCGAACAATTCCGTTCGGGAAGTCTTTGAACTTGAGCACACCTGCCGATGCAGAGCTGGCCTTTGGAGAGCTTCCTGAGTTGCCTCTTCAAGCTTTGCACACCACATTGTCAGGGATATTTCTTCCTACTGTAGAACACTTCGATAAAGCGGACTGGTGAGCGAACTGAGCTTGTAGTGCCTGCAAGATGGCAAGAGCACGGCAGCGAAAAGTTCCAGGCTAAGGATGTAGGAAGCAAGCAGCAAGCCAAAAGCAAAGAATCATACAGGGTCATTTAGCCAGAGGAGCTTTAAACATGATAGTATCCATTCCGATAGTGCAGAGAAACGATAACTGTTCTATGTTTAATTTCTCCGGAGCTGCAGAGCATGCGAGTGGCGCCAATTGTACTTGTTCAAAGCACAATATGCAAGCACATAGTAGTGCCGGCATTGACAAAAATATACACTAAGAATTGGAGATGAATATCTGTAGGCGAGGGTATGCTTGCAAAGGTGAATGCTCACCTTTTTCTCAGGAAAAAATGCACAGACGAGCAGCGTAATGAGTTTCTCGCCTGCACGCGAACACTTTGCAAAGAGCTGGGAGAGGCGATTGATGCTCTAGCTCATGGAATTCAACTGAAACAAGCAGATCCGAGGTAAATAAGGCAGCATGGTTTGCAGGCAGTTGCGCCTCTCTCTCTATGTTATTTGGCGTCCTGTTTCTTCCGCCTTATGATTAAAAGAGTTGTTATTACGGTGATGGAAGCGGACGCGTCTAGCCCTGGTGCCACGCCGTTATCCTTCACAGGTTCTCTCTGGCAGACATAAGAATGGACTACATTGCAGCTGCCAAGAACCCTGACATTGTGGCTCATTTTGAAGAGCTCCTAGATGACTGGTGCAAGGAGATCGAACGGTATTTAGAAGCATCACTTGACAAAGGTGCAGCTATAGCCGACAATGGTCCCCGCAGCGAAGTAAGCATTGACGCATATCCCCTTTTGTTTTGACAGCCCCACTTATTTTGAAACATTCAAACGTCTCTGAATTAATAGAGTTCCAGATACACAATGCAGCCGTTTTCCACGTGCATGTTGAAACGGAATCGTAGATTGAAAACTGGAGGGGCAGAATGAGAAGGCTCAGCTCGATCATTCAGCAGCTAAAGAGCGACACCTGCCACACAGTGTTTCAGGTGCTTCATGCTGTTACAAAGGTACGCTAGTACTACACGACGAACTCTGAGCCTCTTCTCCCTTGAACTCCACGTTCTTTCTCACGGAGTGCCACTCCATGCTTGTTTTTGTTAAGTTCGCTGCGGCAATGCGCGGTGTTTTTCTGCACCACAGTTAGCCTCAGGTGTGTCGCCAAAGTCTCGACAATCCGTTTTCCACACGATGAGACGATGCAAGCAGTTGGACGTGGCCATCACAGAGGCCTTTAGCGAAGCCAAGGACAACGTGAAGTATTTGGCGACACTGGAAAGGTTTATAGACCCCCTTTACTCAGGTTTGCGCCCCCAGCTGCAACTCATACCTGCCTGGTTGCTTTTGGTCCTCTTGCCACGCATACTGATTGCCTTCAAGTAACCTTCGAATAGCAGCGGCATTTGGATCGCCTTCCTACAGGAAACCCGGCAAGCATCCTTGAAAGCCTCAGCGCGCTGATGAGTGCAATAACAATGATACATTCCATCTCGCGGTACTACAATACGACTGAACGAATGGTTTCATTCTTCACGAAGATAACCAAGCAGGCATGTTGCTACTCCTCAATCCTTAGAGTGCCTGAAAATTCGTAATGCAAGCAGATAATGCAGTAGTATGCACCTAACTTGTGATGACGGACTCTGTTTCAACCTAGCTGCTGCGTAGATTGCCTCCAGATGATTAAAAATTGCCGTTCATGGCTCACTGGTGGCGACCACCATGAAACATTGTGGGAAAGAGAGCCTGAAGTCATAATTCCAATGCTGCAGTATTGCTTGAAGTTGAACGACGCCTACCATGAACAGTATCACGTAACAAGGGAGCGGCTAATGGCCATTTCAAAAGGGAAGCAGCTTGAAGTTTCCGATCAAGATATATTCAGCAGGATGGACCTCTTCTGTCGGCGAATTCAGAAGCTGATATCTATGGTAGGTGTGCACTGGCCTATACCAGATGAAGGGATGAGCGCAACTCTGTCGCCGCGTAGGGCCAGCGACCTCATGTGCAAATGCTGCTCACGTGGAATCCTTCCTGCTTCAGTAAAGCTTTTACGTGTACTTGGCTCAGTACCTTGACACAAAATCTGGCGCCTGTTTTGCGTGAATGTTCTCAACGTATGGTTCTGTGTTTGTGATGGTCTAGCGATCGCGTTTGCTTGCTTGTGATGGTGTTGCCAGTATTCGACAATTCAGCAGTTCAACAACATTGCTGATCAGAAGTTTGAAGGAATGGATATATATGTAGACCGCTTCAAGGTGAGCTGCCCGTCTGTTTTGCCATGGTTGATTCAAGGGAAAGACCAAACACTAGCTGCACTTTGTGGCTGCGGCTGCTTGTAGCCAGGTTCCTAAATGCTACGAGAGTACTGCATCCTTGTTCGTAGTTGTATATTTTCAATGGAGTGGTTACAATTGCTTCCTGTGTAACGGCGTCCGTTCTTGCTCTTTCAGGGTATTTTTAATGATTTCAAGGTCAAGCGGCACGATCTCCTAGACTTTTACAACAACCGCTTCGACCGAGACTTTGTGGAATTTTCTGTCCGTGTTTCAGACTTGGAGAGCAGCATGATTCCGCAAATAAATGAAGTAAGTACACTCTTAAGCGACTCCAAATGCGTTGCTTGTTATCATTGGTTCGCCCTCCTTAGCGCGTAAACAGCCTGTGGCGCACTGTACTGCAGATTTTTGAGACCACGTCTTCAATCGACGAGTCGCTGCGGCTGCTCCAGAAGTTGCAAGAGACTGTATTCAGTGAGAATTTGAAAGCGGAGTTAAAGGGCAAAATAAGCCTCATCATCCACCGGTACAGCATTGAGCTGGTACAGGTACGCAAGCATGTCAGCCCACAGCTCGCTACTTTCCGCGGCCATCCATTGTGTTGAGTGTAGTGGCTAGTTCATGCTTAATGTGCGCCTAGATCCAAGAGGAATACGAACGGCACAAAACGAACCCCCCACCGAGCAAAGACATGCCACCGATTCCCAACAACATAATTTGGGCTCGGGATCTCTTGAAAAAAATTGAGGTAACTCTCCTCTGTCGGTACGAGAACCGGTGTTGCTGTCGCAAGAAGTACTTCAACGTGCATACGAACTCTACATGCACAGGCACACAGGCGCACTGTACTTAGATTGGAGGTACGGATAGCTACGTGAGCTGTGTGGCGTTCGTAAATGTACCGGCTCAATTTGCAGGACCCCATGAAACAGTTTCAACTGTATCCATCAGCACTATCTACGAAAGAGGGCAAACGCACAATCAAGCTATACAACAGAGTATGCCCCGCTCATTAAGTACTTTCAATTGCGCACACCAACCAACAAAGCCTTCCTGGCAGTCCAGAGGCTTGAATTCGGCAAGTGTCTCCTCATGAGTACATACATTGGTTTAAGTGACCTATGCTGGTGTCAACCATAGGCAGGAAAGGGGCCTAACAAAGTAGCTCGCTGAAGTTCCTCTCTTTTGTTCAGGTAGCTGAGACTTTAGTCGAATATGAACTGAGGTGGCACCAAGCTTGGACAGAATGCGTCCAAGCCACGGCTGCGGGCTTGAATAACAACATCCTCGTCCGGAACCCCAACACTGGCAAGTTGTCGATAAACTTTGATGGCGACATCGCACGGCTTATTCGGGAAGCCAAAGTACTGGAAAGAATGAGCATTGACATACCCGAAAGCGGCCGCATCGTGTTCCTAAGAGAAAAACAGCTGAAGGGATGCTTTGACGAGCTCAAATTTGTTCTTGATGTGCGCAAGTTCCGCTCCGGCCTCCTTTTGCACAGCCTGCTACGAAAACTCCATCAGTACCATGGGGCCCAGACGTGCTCCTCTGCAAGAAAACAAAGCTGTCAGAAGCAGACGATTTCTGCACACTGAAATGCTTCTTAGCTGCTGAGGCTGTTGCCGACAGACTGAAGTTGCTGCAGTGTGCTGCGTTGCGCTTCAGGAGTACCAAAGAGTATCCTCAGCAGTTCGTCCTGTAACTGCAGGCCTTCTACAAATGCATCTCGACGGCTTCGAGAAGCATCTGGCGCCCGGGTTATCTAATCTGACTTGGGCATCCCTTAATATAGAAGGGTTCTTGCGGTCTGCGACCGCTGCTTTGGAAAAGCTGGATTTGTTGGTGGTGACAGTCAACGACATTATAGAGAATAGAATAGAAAACAACATCAAGGTGGGATTAGAGCGTCGTCAAAAGATAAATGTTTCTGGATTTTGCCCACTGTTTACGGAGGTCTAAGGCACAGTGGTCGGGGTTTGCGTCCAACTTGTGAACTGTTTCTGCGCATGTCGTTAATGCAGTCACTTGCAGAAACACTCCTAGTAGACCTCCCAGCTGCGGGTGAAGTGATATCTCTAAATCGTTTCGTGGAAATGCAAGAACACCACGTCGCGAAGTGCACAGAGCTGCTTAATGCTCGCTCTGTAGAAATCGAAAACGCTGTTAGAGACCTACTTGAAGTCATTCAGAAACAGCCCTTGGAGCTGGCTAACTCTGTAAGATAGCGCATTTCGCAGCAACGCAACAGCGAGTTGCGTGCATTTATCTACAAAGCTGGTAGGAATTGTTGTTTACACCGAGAAAGCTCAGTTTTTTGGAATTTAGGGCTTTAGACGTGAACGGTGTAATGTGGTGGCAGCTTGAGCGGTCTGAGTGGCACTGCAGGCGTCTTTTACAGAGGAAGCCGAGAAACTTAACTCACAATACGAATGGAACCTGTATAAGGCCATTCTACTGGCCACTCGAAGATCGTTTGATTTCCTCAGGCGCCATATGTATTCAGCGCCAAACTGTAATCCTTTCAGCCCTTCCGCATCTTATCCGCACAGCTTGGCTATGATACGTTTTTATTATATATTCATAAAGATACATTTATGCGCGTATATACGTGTCTATATGCTCCTACATGGATCTACGAATAGCGTGGATCTACTAGCGTATGCACGTATGTACATGCATGTATATAAAATCGCACTATACTCTATATGTATGGTTTTTCGTCGGCATTTACGTGTGTTTACATAGTGTGTATTTATATGTGCTCATGTGTATACGTCTGTGTACGCAAACGCATCGTACACATCCATGCTTTTGCATGTATGAAAATATGAATAATTGCAGAGTGACTAAATGCATTGCAGCCCGAGGCTACTAAATGCATTCCGGCCAAAGGCAGTGGGCAATACTCCCGACCGTAACCCAACCTCATGTTTTGCAGGCTCAGTTTCATCAGGGTGCGCCGTTAACGCCATTTTCGAGGTTGATATTCAGTTGGACGGGACGGGAGTGAGGCTTCAGCCGTCGATCGACGACTTTCAGGAGGCAATAAACAGGTCGGCAGTGGCGATCTTAAATTGTTCAAAAGGTATTCGCCAGTGGGGTGCAAGTGATACAAGGGACGGGAGTGAGGCCGCAGCAGGCCCACGCTGTAACGGCTTCATTGACCGCATGACAGGGGAAAGGGACATCCAGAAAGTTCTTCTGTGCTTTCTCGGATCGATTCAAAATATCCGAGACGAGGTCGCCAAGTACCTCGTTAAATTTGACGTGAGACGCAACGTCACCGACGTACAGTTAATGTGTTTCGGTATATAAAGTTGATGCGTAGTTTACGCTGCTGCTTAGCACACTGATTAGACCATTTGTCAGAATCTCTGGCGAATCCAGAATACGCCAGCACAAGTGCCGCTCTGCTTCTCTATTTATAGGCTTTCAAGTGGCTCTGGATGGAGCCTTGCAAGGAGAACTACTTAGCCTTCGCGAAGCAGAATCCATCATTGGAAGACTTTGAAAAAAAGCTGAAAAGCTTTCGAGACGTTGAAACACAACTGAACTCAATGGAGCAGGCAAAACCGATTGGAATGCTTCTTATAAACAGTTCGGCGCTTTTCCCCCAGGTACTGCTAGCTCCACCGTCCTTGTTCCTACGCCCGAATATTACTTGTAATAGCGATTTGCCTTCGCGTGCTGAGATTGCAAGACACCAGTTTGTTTTCCTGCATCGCAGAGAGACAAAGGGGGCTCTAGTAATTGCAGTATGTTTTAGGGCGTGTGCCAATGTAGGCCGTTTGAAATTTTGTGTGACCTTGTTGCGTGGTAATCAGCTAATAGAGCTTGCCAGAAAGTGGAACGTATACTACCTTAGCCAATTACACGTCAGCGCGAAAGAACGCTTAGAGAGACTAATGGAGCAAATTCGACAGGGGTATAAAGGTCTCCATCGTCCGGTGGCCGACATAGATGCCTTGCGGCACGTCATGGACACACTCACGTCGATAACTCAACAGGAATCGGGTAGGGAAGCATCCGTACTATTCCTGTGAAGCAGAAGCTTGATTACCTGCCCAGTAACTCACTGCATATTTTTCCACCGCCCCTTAATCTGTACGCTTGTGCGCAACTGATTCCAGACATAGAGACACAGTTCGAGCCGGTCTTCACGATGTACAGCATGATCGACCGCTATCTTCCAAGCAATGTGGTACTTATTGACAAAGACGAACAAGACCAGAGGCTTCTTCTGCGTTCCTCATGGTCAAAGTTGATCGAGGAAGCTCAGGAAGCACAAGCGCGCCTGCAGAAAATGCAGCCAACGTACAAGAGGGAGCTCATTCTTAATATTAATGCCCTAAAGGCAGACTCGAAACAGTTCAGGGAAGAGTTTACGAAGAATGGGCCTGCATGCCCGGGCATTAGACCCAGGTGTGGAGCAGCATAGGCCACGCGCACCTTCAGCTTCGTTGTATGCGCCTATATTCACTTCTCTGCACAATGAACCGTATGTGAATCAAAGTTCTAACGCATGCATACACATTTGTTTCATCCGTTTTACGTATAGTTACCGGGTGCGGCGTGTGCGTGGCTGTTATTTTAAAGGGCTGCAGTGGAGCGTGTCAAACGGTTCAAAGCAGAATGTGATGTAAGGACCAGGAAACAGGAAGTCTACTACGCAGGGGAGGAACTCTTCGGCTTTCCCCACCAGGCGTATCCGGAACTCGAGCAGACAAAAAAGGAGTTAGCGAACTTGACTCTGCTCTATGACATTTACGTCCAAGTAAGCAGAACAACATTGGCCGTGACTTAGATTCTTTTACCCCAGAAGCATCTTTATGAGAAATCAATGAACTTGAATTGATAGAAAAAAATCAACCCATTTTGCCAGAGCCACCAAGTGTTGATTAGCTACCGGTGCGCAGGTCATAGATACTATCAAGGAGTGGAAGGATATACTTTGGGCAGAAGCTCCCCCGCAAATACCCTACATGACGGAAAAGATCCAGAACTTTTCAGACGCCTGCAGAAAGTTGCCCAAACAGCTGAAGACCTCTGACGCCTTCGCTGAGCTGAAAAAGGAAATAGACGACTTTACAGAAGTGCTTAAGCCTTTCTGAAACTGAAATTATCTATCAGGAATCGCGTATAGCCTATTCTGTAGAGCGAACACTGGGCCCCGAAGCCTTGAGAGGGCTACCTCAATTTGTATGCTGCACAAAGTACATCGTGTATGAATCAATCCCGCAAAAGAGCTCCACCTGCCGCTTCGTTAGCACCTGCTGTGGTGTTCAGGTTTTGCCGCTTTTGAAGGAGCTGAGCAAACCGTCAATCGTAGCACGTCACTGGAAGCAGGTAGAAGAAGTGATTGGGAAACCCCTTGGTACTGAGAACGAGATGACGCGCTTGCAAGCACTACTTGATGCAGATCTGCTTCAGTACAAGGTGCATGACGCTTCGGCACTGCCGTTTGAGGCAGCCAATCTCGGAAGATCACTGTGAAAATCTTGTTTTTTTGACTCAACATCAAGTGTCCACGTCAGTGTGACTGCCACGAGCACGTGGTTTTTGCCACTTCAGCCAGCAGTGGACCATTCGCCACTACTGCGTATTTTCTTTGCTATGATACCACTGTAGGATGACATTTTTGACATCTGCGAGTCAGCAGACAAGCAATTGGTGATAGAGGGAAAACTAAAAGACATTGAAAACATGTGGAAGACTAGCATGCTTGAATTCGGCAAATGGAAATCACGGTGGGCGGCAGCCATAGCGAACAGTACTTCTGATCCTGCCCTTTCAACTGCTGACCGTCTGGCTTGGAAGCCTTCCACGTGCTTGCAAGGCATTCATAATGTGTGTCTTCCAGCGCGGAAAGTGTAGTCACCCATGTCCTTTTGTGCAATGGCATTTCTTTAGAGATTACAACTGCATTCTGCAAGGAGGGCGCGTGGCAGAGATTCAGGAAATGCTTGAGGAGTCTCAGATGACACTCAACACAATGAATGCCATGCGCCATGTCGCACCTTTCAAAGAAAGGGTAGTCAACATGCTCACCACACTCTCAGATGTCGCAGGTTGGTCCCAAGAAGCAACCATTAGTATTCTTGTGTTTCTGTTCCGATTGCACCAGAAGCCAACGTCCCATGTCTTCTTCACGGTAGAGTAAGCACTGTGTTGCAGACACAATCGAAAGCTGGACAAAAGTTCAAGTATTGTGGACATCACTGGAGCCTGTATTCACTGGAGGCGATATCGCTAAGCAGATGCCTGGGGAGGCCAAGAGGTTCCATGCCATTGACAAGGACTGGGTGAGGCATTTTCTGCACAGTGGCATTTGCTGCGGTTGCAGTGATCACCAGAAACTGGAGCTTCATGACAACTGTCAGCTACCACCCAGGTGTCTTCCGGCTGCGTTTGCAGACGAGGATTATGGCAAGAGCATCCGAGACTCTCATAGTAGTAGAGTGCTGTCAAAATGAGCTTCTGAGACAGCTACTCCCTACGTTATTCTCTGGTCTTGAGAGCTGCCAAAAATCGCTAGAGTCGTACCTTGAGGGCAAACGCAATAAGTTTCCGCGCTTTTATTTCGTGTCTAATCCTGTACTTCTGAAGATCTTGTCTCAAGGATCGGACGCAGAAACTGTTCAAGATGACTTGGGAAAGTTATTTGACGCCATTTCGAGAGTAGGGAACTGTAGCTTCTTTTTCGTGTGCTTTGTTGATTCCTTCAAATGAGGGCACCTAAGCTACACCTGGGGAGGCGAAGTGTAGAGATACTGGATGGCAGGACTGTCGGGCGTTCGAGCGTGTGATGAAGGTTGAATTTGACAAAGCGGATCGAAAGAAGATCACAGCTATTAAAAGCGTAGCCGGCTCAGCAGAAGAAGTAGTTCTTCTGAGTAATCCTGTGAAAGTGGAGGGAAACATAGAAGAGTGGCTTCGTTCGCTGGAGTCCCAAATGCAAAAATCAGTTCGAAGGGAATGTAAATACGCTGCTCATGAGTCTGGGTCCATATACACGCAAATGACGTTGCGGGAGTTCTGCGACAAGTACATTGCCCAGGTGGGCTGCTGACCATTTCGATGTCCAGTATGAAACAGCCTTTGTTCCTACTTATTTGGGAAGTCCGATTCTGTCACGTGTTAGACGATGCTAGCTGGCTTTCGGACTTAGGATGGAGACGGTTGTATGCACTTGGTGCAAAGCTCAGGTCTCGCTACTAGGGCTTCAGATGGTATGGACAGCGGACTGCCAAGAAGCCTTAGACAAGATGTCTAAAGAACGCGACCGCACAATAATGTCGCAAACAAACAAAGTCTTCGCCACTATGATGGCAGATCTGGTGCAATGCTGCTTGTCGGACCTTGGGACTAGCCTCAACCGCACAAAGTACGAAACGCTTGTTACGATTCATGTTCACCAGGTAAAAATGCTCAGAGAGGAGACTTTTTCACTAATATTTTAAGCGTTTGGGCAAACGTTGCAAATTTCTCTGCCTCGTACCCCACTGCCCAATACAGCATCTCCAACGAACTCCGGTTTTTTCCCTGACGCACCGCAGTAGTCTGCAAGATAAAGGAACGAATTAAAACTTGGCAACAGCGAAGGATTTGTATGGCCAAAACGCAAAGGCCTACTTTGTTGTGCCCATGGAAACGGCGCTTTGAGTCGCGGTCTTGTTCCTTCCGGTTCGCCAAATGTGCAGCGAGATGTGTTCGCCGACATTTGGAAGAAAGTCAAGGAGCACCGCCTCAAAGATTCAAGTGACTTTGAATGGATGAAACAAACCCGCTTATACTGGAACAACGAGTCAGAAAGTGCAGTTATCTCAATTGCCGATGTCGAGTTTTCGTACTGCTATGAGTATCTTGGGGTCAAGGAGCGGCTGGCGATTACTCCGTTGACAGATAGGCACGTCTGTTAGGATGCATTTGTTCGCTAGTAAAACAGCCACGGACTAACATGAGGCATGTGTGTAAACTAAATGGACAAAAGCAGCTGTTATCGAGAAGCTGCTACTGTTCTAAAACTCAGGTGCTACCTTACGTGCTCCCAAGCGCTGGGCATGTTTTATGGTGGAGCTCCTGCTGGCCCTGCGGGAACGGGAAAAACTGAGACAGTAAAAGATATGGGAAGGACTCTAGGTGTTTTTGTGGTCGTCACCAACTGTTCGGACCAACACCGTTTCACTCATATGGCGAAGATCTTTAAGGGTCTATGCCAGAGCGGTTTATGGGGCTGCTTCGACGAGTTCAATCGAATCGACTTGGAGGTCTTATCAGTTGTTGCAATGCAGGTCTGTAGGCATGCGTAAAGCAGCGCACAAAGACTATCGATAGGTTGATTCGCTTAAGGCTTCAACAGATGCTATACAGCATCATGCGGACCACAATTTTTCTCATCACCGTTATAAGCGTATGTGCGCTTGTGACCTCAGATAGAGTCTATAACCATGGCAAAAAAACAAGCTCTAAAGTCATTCTTGTTCCCCGGAGAGTCGGCGCCCATCAAGCTAGTGCCAACCACAGCATACTTCATTACCATGAATCCGGGGTATGCGGGAAGGCAGGAACTGCCGGAAAACTTGAAAGTTTTGTTTCGAAGTGTGTCTATGATGGTCCCCGACAGACAGATAATCATAAAGGTGGGTTGCATATGACAGCTTCATGAGCTTCATGCATAAGTCTGGCAGTCGATTTGAAGCGCCCTACAGGCATTAAACTCCGCTCCTTCGCAACTGAGAAGTGTGAACTTTTCTTTGGATAGGTCTTCTACGTTTGTGCACTGTTAATAAAAGTAGTAAGGCCAACTCGTCGTAAGCGTTTAAGTATAGTCTATTAGGACAAAACCGTATGTTGGCGTTCCTGCAGGTCAAACTGGCTTCGGTAGGGTATATGGATATTGACAACCTTTCAAATAAGTTTAAAGTGCTCTATGGCTTGTGCGAAGAACAGCTTTCAAAACAGAGACACTATGACTTTGGTCTGAGAAACATCTTGTCCGTGCTTAGAACAGCGGGAGCTACAAAACGCAGCGAGCCGGATGCGGACGAAGAAATGCTGCTCATGAGGTATGTGGTAGCTTGCACCCTGGAATTAATTTCTGGATCGCTGACGATCCCGCAAAAAAATTATAAAGTACTTTGGGGAGAGATGCGTACAGAACTCTTCGTGATATGAACTTATCCAAGCTGGTTGCGGATGATGTTCCCCTCTTTCTTTCGCTCCTCTCCGACATTTTCCCTCGTCAATCCAATCCGCCAAAGACAGTATATCAGGAGATCGAAAACGCAGTCGTGCAGGAGCTACAGAAACGTGGGCTCGTTCGTACTGATGAATTCTTTCTCAAAATTATGCAGCTTTACGAGGTACGAAAAATATGGAGTTTGGAAAGGTTTGCTGGCCATCTTCAGAGCCCCTTTTTAGGGTATCGGTTGTCCGCAGTACACTGTTGCGTTCCTAATGCAGACGTCTGTCGTCCGTCATGGATTCATGCTGGTTGGCGACTCTTGTTCCGGGAAGACAACAATTGCAAATACACTCACAGCGGCACTAACCGCCACAGGGCAGCAAACACGAATTGTGACGATGAACCCAAAAGCAATCACTGCCCAGCAGATGTACGGCGTCAAGGATGCAATATCCGATGAATGGACACCAGGTATATTTGCCTGGATGTGGTCCCGTTACAACAATCGGGCGTTGAAATTCAATACCTGGATAACGTGTGACGGGCCCGTAGACGCCATTTGGATTGAGAACCTCAATACAGTTCTGGACGACAACAAAATATTGACCCTAGCAAACAATGATCGCATCCCAATGACGGAAAACACTAGGTACAGATGCAGGGTTCAAGCCTTCGTCACTAACAGCTACCCAGTGCCGAACGTGCCCGTCAGTTCTACAGTTTGCCCTATAAAACGCTCCCTGGCAACAATGCAACGCACAGTTGTCCCGTTGTGCCACTTTTTTACTGCATTCAGGATCGTGTTTGAGGTAGAAAATCTTAACAACGCATCTCCAGCTACTGTGAGCCGAGCTGGGATTATCTTTGTTTCTTCGTCGGATTTAGGATGGAAGCCATTAATTCAGAGCTGGCTGGAGCGCCTTTCTGTAGAAACGGCTGAAGGACCTCAGAAGGCGAAAATAATGAGAGAACTTTTTGACAAGTGAGCAGCTTTTTTACAGTGTCTTTATCGTTGCACTTGCGTGCAGTTGTGTCACACTGCGAAGTGGGACCAGGACTTGTTATTCCACAGACTGCTTGAAATCATCCGTGTTTGTCTCTGGCGGCATGGTCAGGTACATTTCCTCATCCCAAGTGTACGACTTTACCCTTCGGGAGTGTACTCACGTGATGAAGATCACGCCGGCTGTGATGACTGTTCAACTGTTGAACTTGCTAACTAGCATGCTGAATTTCTACGAGACAGCCAGCGAAGGGTTGACCCCACAAGATTATGAAAATTTCATGGTGTACGCTGTAGCTTGGTCTTGCGGGGCACTATTTGAACCCGATGACAGACAGAAGTTCAGCACATTTTTGCATGACCAAATGCTGTCGCCTCATCAGTGCGATCCGGGACTCACAATATTTGACTATTTTGTGGACCCGAAGACAAAGAAGTTTCGGAGATGGAAAGCACCTGATTGGACGCCGCCCAAAGGCCCTTTTTCCTTCTCTTCCATACTGATACCGACTCTAGACTCGGAAAGGTTCGGCAACCGGGACACGATAAGCAATAACCACGTTGATCAGGCATATATATGTACGTTCTCCCGTAATGAATTTCGCTTCTACCCAGCATTTGTAATTTGATCACAGGGCCGAATATATCATGAATCATATGACGAAACTGCCTCAATCAAGGAACCCTCCATCGTTCCAGTCTGTTCTGTTGCTGGGTGGTCCTGGGACGGCCAAGACATCCACAGCGCTCATGTTTCTAGGAAAGCTCGATGCCAACGAAACCTTGTGGAAACGGGTCAACCTTTCGTCCGCCACGCTTCCAGAGCGATTTCAACAGACTATTGAATCGAACCTAGAGCGCAAGACAGGAAAGACTTATTGTCCTCCCGGCGGAAGGCAGATGATCTTTTTCTTGGACGATATGTCCATGCCATTCGTTAACAATTGGGGTGACCAAGTGACGCTTGAGCTACTGCGTCAACTGATCGAGCAGGGAGGCTTTTATTTCCTAGAAAAAGACAAAAGGTAGCTCTTTCCCTTATTCTCAGCGACCGGACGCTGTTCCGCTCTACCAGAAGTTAGCGCATTTATACAGGACCGATGCTCAGTGCCGGTGCGTTGACAGGGGAGATTTCAAGTCAATCATTGGCCTCCAATACATTGGAGCGATGAATCATCCAGGGGGTGGTCGTAATGATATTCCAAATCGCCTGAAGTCTAAATTCTTCTCGCTAAACATGATTTTACCTTCATTAGTATCAGTGGACAATATCTACGGGTCGATGATCCGAAGCAGAATAACCCTCAAGAACGGTGCCACTCCTCTGGTGAGTATTCCCATGCCTTCATAAATTTGGAAACGTCATTTCGTCAGTCATGCCTTGCAGCTGATACTACGGGCTCATTAAGTCCCAGTGACCATCGGCATGTCGTTCAGGTCATTGAAATGTCGTCGAAGCTCACTCAGGCAACAATAGATGTATGGCTCGAAGTCAAAAAGTCTCTTTTACCCACACCGAGCCGTTTCCATTACATATTTAACTTACGGGACCTTTCGCGCGTATTCCAAGGAGTTTTGAACTGCCCTCTGGAAGCTGTGAACACTTGTGAACGCTTCCTTGGCTTGTGGAAGCACGAATGCACCCGTGTTTTGGCAGACAAACTGTGCCGGAAGATCGATAAAGACCTTGTGGAAAGGGCGATTAATGATGCTTGCACTAAGCACTTTGGCGTCACGCTACAAAAGAGCGTCTCCGAGACACTTTGGTAATTCTAAGTCCCAGCCTCACTGCCCCCAATGCAGGCATTTACAAAACCCACCCGGAATGCAGCCCAAGGCCTGAATAAATGTAATTCAAGTATCATCAGGACAGCTGAGTAGCTTTCCGCGTATTTTAACCTCTACACAACCTCCAGCAAGCCTCCAAACAGCAGCGTTCACCGTCTGAGTTGCTTGCAGGTTCGCTGACTTCCTCCGGGAGCCGCAGGAAGATGAATCTGGGGAGCTCATGCCTGCACAGAAGGTCTATGAGCCTGTTCCTAATCTGCAGTTGGTCCGAACACGAGCAATGGAATACCTACAGAGATATAACGAGCAAAATCCCGCCAAGGCAGCCAATTTGGTTTTATTCGATGATGCCCTTGCTCATCTGATGATCATTTCACGAATCATCCAGGTGGGGTAAACATGTTTGGCAGATAAATAGGCTGAATTCCGAAATAGTAGACATAGTGTTTGTTCTCTTGCTGCATCAGGAACAGCCTAGTGGTAATGGTGTTTTCAGATGCCGCGTGGATCAGCAATGCTGGTAGGCGTTGGAGGCTCTGGAAAGCAGTCGCTGACTCGTTTGGCCTCCTTTATCGCCGGTCATGACCAATTCCAAATCGCAATTACCAAGACGTACAACGACAACGCCCTATTTGACGATTTCCGGAGCCTGTACATAAATACTGGTCAAAAGAACTTGCATACGACATTTATTTTGACGGACCTTGAAATAAAGAGCGACGGATTCCTCGAATACTTCAACTCTTTCTTGTCCACTGGGGAAATCTCAGGTCTTTTCGCCAAGGACGAAATGGATGGTATGTTCTGCGACATCTACAATAGCTTTCAAGCCCCCAATCTGCAATTTACGGTTCGAACCTTCGCCTCCACGTTTATCTTCCACATTCATGGCCTTTGAGGTGATCTCTTCCCTGGATGAAAGGGTGCGTTAAACATATCATGTGCATGCATCTAACTGGCATTTTTTTTGAGTGTCTCAGCGATGGTAGCTGACAGAAGAGCAGACTTCGTCAAAGAGTGTCCCCACTTGGAAGAGACCATGACAAATATGTACAACTTCTTCCTAGACCGCGTTCGGGCAAACTTGCACGTCGTTCTTTGTTTCTCTCCACTCAGCAAAAAGTTTTCAGGTCAGTTGTACTGCTGTCTGTTAAAGCAGAAAGTAGAAAGTGGAAGCAGACAGCGGATGGTTGCGTCCTGGCAAAAGTTCGTTTCAGTCTCAAGCAATACTGTTCGCAGCCTGGCCTCATATACCCCATGAAGCAAGATGTGTTTTTTTAACTTTAAGGCTTCCTAATAACTTCGTTTTGTGGGTGTCAGAGAGGGCGCAAAAATTCCCTGGGCTTTTCAGCTGCACAACAATTGATTGGTTTCTACCTTGGCCGGAAGCAGCCTTAGTTGCGGTTTCATCAAGCTTCTTGGATAAATTTGAAATTGATGCAAGTTCTGAAAAGAAGGGTGTTCTGTACAACGTCATGGGCAATCTGCACAACAATGTAAGCGGCAGTACATCAGTTCCACTGTGAGGTTGTTCCTAGGGCTCTGAGAGGACAACTTCCGCCTGGCGTCACTTTATCTTAAAGTGTAGGGCTTGCGCTTACGACATTAGTCTCATGGGCAATCGCGGACTCTTTTGTACAGAGCACTCAAGTGAAGTTGTGCATGCATTTGCTTGCTCCGGGGTTTTAGGTTAATAGAATTTGCGACGAGTATTTTAGGCGCATGAGACGGCGAGTATACGTCACGCCAAAGTCCTACCTCTCCTTCATTAATTTCTACAAGAAGGTTTACACTGAGAAGTTCTCTGAAGTTAACAATCTCGAGCGCAGGTAGGAGCTCAACTTGCTCGTACCATGATCACTGTTGGTGCGACTTCTCACCGGATGAAAAGTCGCGTTATTTGAGTTCTTGTAACGACGATTCAGCGTCAATGTCGGGTTAAAGAAACTCAATCAAGCTGCTCAAGACATAAAGCAAATGAAGGTGCAGCTAAAGGCTGAAGAGAAGAAGCTTCAGGAATCGGAGGTTCAAACAAATCAGCTTTTGGCCAAAGTCCAGAGCGAGTCTGCAAAGGCGGAGAAGAAGAGCCAGGGAGTACGTCTCAGCAAATCTGGGGTGGCAAAATAGTTTGAGTATGGGTCCGCCGATAAGTTGCAAAAGGTTGTTGACCTAGTTACTTCTGCAGGAGTCTGTTCAAAAGGAATTTTGAGGTGCCCATGAGAGTTATATCTGCGATAACCTTCTGCAGGTGGCAGCTTTTCGTGATGAATGCCTTAAGAACAAAGAGGAGATTCAAAGGGAACAAGAAGAGGCTAACAATGACTTGCAGGCGGCTTTGCCCTATCTTCGTGAGGCTGAAGACGCAGTCAAATCAATCACTGCAAAGGATATAGTTGAGCTAAAAACGATGAAGACACCCTCAGATATTATCCGCCTTGTTTTCGACGGAGTTCTTATCCTCTTACAAAATCGGCTGGCAGACGTTAGGGCAGAGTCGAAGGTGATAAACAAGAAACAAATTGACTTCATCCATGATTCCTTTGACGAAAGCGCAAAAGCGATGATGGCAGATGTGCACTTTCTATCCAACCTCTTTGATTTCTCCAGGGTCAGTTCACTCACGTCCTTACGCGCGTCTCCGCTGCCAATAATGTGCTGTAGACGGAGACCAAAAAAATTACCTTGGGGAGAAAACGAATCTTTATGCTTTCTTTTTCCGCTCCTGCTCATTGTGCGTTTTGTTGGAATAGAAAGAAAAGGACAATATCAATGACGAAACATGCGAGCTGTTGTTACCCTACCTAGAAGTTGAGCATTTCAATCCAGCAGTAGCTAAAAAAGCCTCTAACGCTGCTGAAGGTGAGAATTAGATTGCATCCCTCGGGAAAGGATGGCGGTGCTGATGGCCCAAAGAATCTCTTAAGTTGAATCACTGCCTACTTGAAGCACTGGCCACTCTGAACGTGATACCACCTCATTTTGAACTTCAACAATGTCTCCGCAGCTACATTATTCTATTCAGGTTTGTGCAAGTGGGTTGGAGCCATGGTGATGTATCATGAAGCCGCGAAGATTGTCAAACCTAAAATGGATTATTTGACTGTCCAGACTGCAAGGTACATCACTTCAAATGCGCACTACCGAGCTTCAAGCGTTCAGTGATTGAATGAGGCTCTCTGGCAACATTGAAGGGCAAAGCAAACTCTAGAGCTCCAGATAACTTGGGTTTGGTCTCCGTATGCGTCACTGGGCAGAGTTGAGGCCGCTTTGCGCCAATTAAGCGAAGCAGAAGAGGAACTCAGAAAGGCTCAGGCCGTGTTGGATGAAATCAACCGTCAGTTTCAACAGGCTCTTGCGTCGAAACGAGAACTGGAACAAAGGGCCCAAGCAACTAAACGTCGTATGGAACAGGCGAACAAGCTCATCAACGGACTTGCAGGAGAGAAGGCTCGATGGTTAGTACACACTAATGAAAATCACTTGCAGTGCTCTTTACTCACGAGTAATTCCTGTCACTGACCTCGAGCAAAACTCCTGCAATGTCTGCAGGACCGAAGATTCAAACACGTTTGCAGAGCGGAAAAAAAAGCTGATTGGTGACATCTTGGTGGCGGCAGGTTTTGTATCTTACTGCGGCCCGTTCAACGCTGAGTACAGAGAGCTGCTCAGAAAGCAGTGAGTCCGCGGAATTTGCACTACAAAAGTTCGCCTATCACAAATATGCAGGTCTTCCTGTAGTTGTCAGAATTTGCACTAAAAAAGTTCGCTGGCGACAACTATGCAGGTCCTTCCGTAGTTTCCTTAAGCGCATCGATTAGGCGATGCAAAATTGTAGTGGCAGGAAATATGGGGGTCGTCTCCTTGTGTTTTGGAGATGCATGGAATAGGTATGCCTCGATTCCACGAATCCTGCCATGCTGCACGAGTTGTTGTACGCTGTCAGGATCATATTACAAGATGCCAAGAACAGCGGCATTCCATGTTCTGACTCCCTCGATATTGTGGATCTTCTTGTAGACGAGGGGACACGCGGCGAATGGAACTTACAAGGGCTGCCTGCAGACGAATTATCGGTGGAGAATGCCATCATCGTAACCAGGTCAGACAGATACCCCCTCTTGGTAGATCCTCAGGGACAGGCTCACAGCTGGTTAAAAAAAAAAGAGGAAGAGAGGATGAAAGGGTCTCGTCAATGCATAACAACTGCGACAGATCCCCGGTGAGCTGGGTGGGCAGCATTGTGCTCCTGATACTTTCGTTGCACAGGCAAACACATGCATTTTGATCACCATACGAGCACGCTGTTTTTCCTCAAGTCACTTGACGCTGCTGGCGTAAATTTTTGTATACACATAGTGTTCAGGAGCCTAAAAGTAGGCATAACCGCAGTGTGTTTAGTATTCTCAATTTTGATCAGGTTTAAGGATAAGGTCGAATTCTGCATGGCAGAAGGGCTGCCACTACTTGTCGAAAACCTTGGTGACGCTGTCCCGGAGGTTCTTGACCCGATCCTTGAGAAACAACTCATTAAAAAAGGCAAGAGGCTTTATGTGACATTCATGGACCAGCAAGCGGAATACAATCCAGCTTTTGTCCTCTACATGACAACAAAGCTCGCTAATCCTCATTTTCCTCCAGAGATAAACGCGAAGTGCACGGTGATAGACTTCACTGTCATGCATGAAGGTACGTTTACAGAGGTGATCGCAGCTCTTTTCCCGAAAGTCCGCGGATTCTAGCTGACGTCACGGAATTGCACACTTGAGCGAGGATGTTTATACACAGGTCTCGAGCAGCAGCTGCTTGGGCGTGTTTTGTCCATGGAGCAGCGCGCACTAGAAGAATCGCTCAATCAACTTTTGGAGTCGCTAACGGCAAACACAAAGGCATTGAAAGAATTAGATAGCCAGCTTCTTGATCGTCTTTCCCATTCCTCTGGCAATCTGTTGGATGATCTGGAACTGATTGAGGTGCTTGCGAATACCAAGGCAAAAGCAAAAGAAGTCGAGAAAAAGCTCAAGGATGCACAGGAAAAGAAAGCAGAGGTAACGCTTAGACGGCAGGAAAAAAAATCACAACAGGTTTTACCCTCGACAAAACAAAATAACGTGCCGAGGACATACAACATTTTATTTGGAACCAACAAGCAGGAATGCGTAGGATTTTGTGCCGTCTGGTGAATAGAGATGTACAACAAAGCCCTCAGGAGGCACTGTTCTGTTCAGATTAACGAGAAACGCGAACAGTATCGCTCCGTGGCAACAAGAGGATCCGTACTATACTTTTGCATGGTGGAGGCCTCTTTGATATGCTGGATGTACAACAGCTCCCTCACGCAGTTTCTGGAGCAATTCGATATCTCTGTCTATAGGTCTGAAAAGACGCAGCCAACCCATAAGCGCGTGGAGAAGATAGTTGAGTACCTTACTTACCAGGTGAGAACGGCATGCAAGCCTAAGTTGCCAAGATAGCTTGCTGTTGTCTTCTACAGCTGATGGTTATTGCTGTAGTCCAAAGGGTGTCTCTAAAGCGCCTTTTCGCTTCTGTTGACTCTCATAAGCTTGAAGCTCTTCGGATTCCGTGGCACACGACAAGACGTATGCGCAAGACTCCCCTGTTTTTGATACGGTTGTACAGAAACGTCTGTAAAGGATTTTTCAAGCTGCACAAAGATACGTTTCATATAATGCAGGCTTTGAAAAGTTTGTGCACTGATTTTGTGCGTCAGTCGTTTCGCATTGCCTGGCTTTCGTTACTTTCGACACAGGTCTACAGATACGTCTGTAGAGGACTTTTTGAGCGGCACAAGCAGACTTTTGTCATGATGCTAATTTTAAAAATATTGCAAACCGATGGTATTCTCCAGTCTTCAGATATTTCCTTTCTTCTAAGCGGCGGCGCAGGTGAGCTTTACGTTGTTAAGGACTGCCAAAGTATTGGCACTTTCGTTGGCCGCTTGTACTTGACACTCGCCACGGAATCGTCTGATCCTTTTGAGAATTTTCGTTTCATTCATCCCTACAATTTTACCAAGAGTATACGGAACTTTCTTGCGACCATTTACAATACTGTATACAGGCCTTGATGAGAAAGCAGAGCCGCCATGTCCCTTCAGATGGCTAGGGCAAGACTCAAAGGCGTGGCTCAACGTCTTGCAAATCTCCAGGACATGCTTCGGCCGAGACCAAATTCAGCTCTTTTGCGAACTTCCAGAGTCCCTCGGGAAAAATGAATCAGCATGGAAAAAGTGGATGGAAGACAACGAACCCGAAAATCTTCCCATTCCAGATTATGAAGACCGACTGAAATGTTTAAAAAACCTCGGGCATGTTCTGAGGCTGTGCCTAGTAAGCTAATGCGAGCATTGCCACCAGTATAGCCAGCAGGTATTCACAGTAGCCTCAAATTTATCAATGTGCAGCATCAAACACGACGCCTTCAAAACACTGACGTTCTCCAGAATGTATTCGCAGATTCGCTCCATGAGACCCGATCGAACCGTGGTGGCATCGGCGCGTGCTATTGATCAGCTGCTGGAGCCAAAATATACAGAGCCTGTTACAGATTCCGTGGAATCAATATGGCAAGAATCATCGTGTCGCGTCCCCGTTATATTTCTGCTGTCCCCCGGCACCGACCCCACATCGAGCATTGACGAGCTTGCAAAAAAGAAGCGAAAGTTTCCGACGGACAAAGTTTCGATGGGTGAAGGACAAGACGTCGTTGCACGAGAAAAAATCAAGTCCGGTTTCCTTTCCGGCAGTTGGGTTGTTCTGCAAAATTGCCACCTAGGGTTAAATTTCATGAGCGAAATCGAGGACCTTCTTCTTAGGGTCACTGATATTAACAAGGCAAGTTCCCCAGCAGGTACCCACGGGAAAGCAGGCATAGTTGCTGCAGGCAATCCCCTCCCGCACCATTCCTGTGAGATGGGGAAACACGCATCTTATGGCCTGCCGATACCTAGTTTATAATCACTATGCTCGCGATTTCACTCCAATTTTCTTCCAGGACTTCCGCCTATGGATAACGTGCGAGCCTCACAATAAGTTTCCTATAGGGCTTCTACAGCTGGCGATCAAAGTCACTAACGAGTCACCCATCGGACTCAAGGCTGGGCTTGCAAGAAGCTTCACGACAATGATAACACAGGAAACGCTGGACAAAGTCAATAATGAGAAATGGCGCACTATTGTATTTGCCCTTGCAATGCTGCATAGCGTTGTTCAAGAAAGGAGGAAATTCGGCCCACTGGGTTGGTGCATCCCGTACGAATTCAACTACTCCGACTTGGAGGCATCGCTGTTCGTTGTGGAAAAGCATCTCGCAGCCACAATTTTAGTAGGGCAGCCGCTTTCCTGGTCCACTATAGGGTACATGGTTGGGGAGGTGCAGTACGGAGGACGCATCACAGACGACCTGGACAGAGAGGTAACGTTTGTAAAATAGCTGCGTCTAAAACCGACGCAACATAAAAGAGCATGACGGGACGGTTTCGCTGGTGGCCAATGGAATTGTGTGTGTGTGTGTGTGTGTGTGTGTGTGTGTGTGTGTGTGTGTGTGTGTGTGTGTGTGTGTGTGTGTGTATGTGTGTGTGTGTGTGTCTGTGTGTGTCTGTGTGTTTGTGTGTCTGTGTCTGTGTCTGTGTGTCTGTGTGCCTACGGTCAGATGTTCAACACTTACACAGGGAAATGGCTGACAGACGACTTATTCAAGTCCGGTTTTTGCTTCAATAGTGCGACTTCCAGTGCTCATGATTTCATGTACAAAGTTCCTCAAGGCACGGATATCTCAGTCTTCCGTGACTACATCAACACGTTGCCTTATGTAGATCAGCCGGGAGTTTTTGGCCTGCACGTAAATGCTGACCTGACATTTCGCTTACAGGAGTCGGCCTCCATGCTCGATACTATACAAGTGGGTCAGATTGTGCAGGGCATAACAATTAACCTGCGCTTTTGCGGAAGGTCCTCAGGATTCATGCTAGCCGAATGCATTGGTCAGCATTTATCCGAGCTCATAAGGCATGACCTGCTTAATATTTTGCTCAGGATACACTTCCAAAAGCTTCTTCGGGAGGCAAAGGAAAGTCACAGGAAGAGACTGTGCGCGAGAAATGCGTTGAAATGCTAGGCAAGATGCCGGAAGACTTTCAAGAAAGGGTTTACAGAGAGCAGGTGTCCAAGCTTTCTGGACCTCCTGCGCTGAACGCAAAGGGATTTGCTGCGCCTTTAAACATTTTCCTTTATCAAGTTAGCTACGCTCCCTAGACATGTTTTGACCGAAAACAGTTCTAGCATATCTAGAAGTTGTGTTTTACTTCATAAAGCAATCAATATTTACCTATGCCGAAAGCGTGTGATCTACTTATACTTTAGAGTCATGGCGGCATGGAACTCGCAAAGCTGTTTTCAGAGGTGCCGTATTCTTAGGAAGTGCAGCGAATGCAACGGATTTTGACTATCGTGCGCGCCAATTTGTCCTCGATTATCAATGCGATTGACGGTACTGTCATCATGACTCCAGATTTGCAGGTGCGTATGGTGCTTCGTCGGGCAACTGCAAGCTGCCTGCAGAGCATCCAATCTCCAAATAAAGTGTGTTCAGCTTCCCGCATGCAATGCTATTAGCACGAAGCAACCGGAGGTCTTGCAACGAGATCGTGTATAGAAGCATTGCGATTGTTTTTCAGGATGACGTGACTGCCATTTTCGATTTGCGGGTGCCGCATCGCTGGATGAGAGACCCAAGTGGCGCGGAAATATCGTGGCTGTCGCCCACGCTCGGGAAGTGGTTTTCAGGCATGCGGCTAAGAGTTGAACAGCTATGCAACTGGCTTGAAAAAGGCAGACCCAAATCATTCTGGCTAGCAGGCTTCTTCAACCCCACGGGTTTCCTTACAGGAATGATGCAGGAAGTAGGTAACTGCGTCTTTAGCACAGATTGCTGCCAAAGTTCTAAAACCTATGCTCAGACATTAACAACTGCCATGTCGTTGCGTGCAACTGCTCAGGTTACACGACAACACAAAAAAGACCAGTGGGGACTTGACGACGTTGTCCTGCACTCCGAAATGCGGACCGTCGATGTTGAAAAAATCAAAGACATTCCAGATGAAGGGGTCAACATTCATGGTTTGTATATTGAAGGATCCCGGTAAGGAACTTGCCTCCGGCAGCCGTTGGCGGCCAACAGCAGTCGGATAACTAATCACAATCGCATGGATATTTACAAGCGAAGCAGACTGAGTAGTCATATGAATGCATATTCACTCTCCAACTGCAGGTGGAATTGGCACGAGGCCAGGCTGGAAGAGTCTTTGCCTAAGGTCATGGTTGACAGGATGCCTGTTGTACATGCTACGGCAATTACTTCTACTGAAAAAAGGAACAAGGGCCTAGATTACGGACAGTTTGAGCCGTATGACTGCCCAGTGTACAGGTATCCAAGTAGGACAGATAAATATTTGGTCTTTCGTGTACAGTTGCGCTCGGACTTGCACCCATCTCACTGGAAACTCCGAGGTACTGCCCTACTTTGCTCTACAGAGTGAATGGCACGACTGACTTTCCCGAAAATCGATTCACTTTTTTGTACCACTGATATACAGCTGTGGCACATAGTTGTAGAGGCTACGTGCCTGCTTTACTATTTCCTGTGCGGCTAAGCTATTTTAGCAATGGCAGTTGCCTCAGTATTATGAAATAGACCGTCTAAAGCTTCCTACGAGCTCTTTAGCTCATGATATTCTCACACTGATATGACACCTCTGTGGATTACAGCAGAGACTCAACCATCGTGCTCAGTGCAACCGCCACAGGTAGCTAACACGATGTCTTTCACTAACACGTGCTTGAGGTCTTTATATGGATAACAGATGAGCTAATGAGGTAAAGGAAGGTGCAGCTCTCTGGAATTGAAGCCTTTCAGGCTGTGAGCCTGACAATAGTTTGCAGTAGTGATTCCCCTCACAAGTACTTGAACAGTGAGGTTGCACACTAATCTATTGTTATTTCCAGCGCGAAAACATTACCGTAAGCAAGTTAGTTGGGTTCCCACGGGCTATGACGCTAGGAATCTTGGCTCCCCGCTCATGCGCAGGCGCCTGAGTTGTATATCTGAAACCTTTCGCTAGCATGTTAAAAATGTTCTTCTATAGGTTGGAAGCCAAAACTTTCCATTACAGAGCTCTTAAGTGCACATATGTACCAAGGATTTTCTGCCCATATGTCTACACTGCTTGGCGCAGCTCAAGCACTGAGTTTTGTAGAGCTGTCGTCAATATTGCCTTTGCTTCAGGTGCACGGTTTAGCAGTATCTGAGGTGTTCTCTCCAGATCATTACTGCCTGATTGCACTTGCCAATAGCCCCACATGAATAGTGCGGACCCTGCTAGGCCGTATGGTATCCTGTCCCGCTAGATTGGAGAGATTTAATATGGAAGTTTGGTGTTTAGGCGTTTTTTTTCGGTGAAAATGATTGTACAAATTTGGTATTCGCACAGCCTGGATTGTGAAAATTTAATTTATAGGTTTCCAATTTCGTCTTCAAGCAGAAAAAGAAGCACAACCCCCCAGAATGCAGCCGGTCTAGAATCCCTTCGCCACTGGAGCACATGCTAGTGAACGGCAGCGCACCGTTGTTGCAGAACCCATGAATACCAGTGTTAATGTGTGATATTCTGGCATGAAAATTAATTCCCGCAACTATAATGCACCGATGAAGAGTAATAAATAACCGCTGCGTCGATTACCGAAGTGCTGCGTTTTTCAAGATGCAAATAATTGTTGCAGTTCGACAACAATTTCACCGTAAAATAAATGCAGCAGCCCGGTGTTAGAGGAGGTAAAACAAGTTTCTCGTTCCTTGACTGTTGATACAGAGCAACTGAGCGTTCTGCTAAGCCGAACCCATACTCAAGTAGCGCAATACAGCAATGGGACTGCAGTTGGCTATTTCACTTGAAAGATACATAGATATCATCGGGCTCATGCGAGGGAAGCTAAAAAGCACATAGGTGCATGAATGATCTCTGCTTTTGTCATGCAAGGTCATCTAGGTGAGCGACAACGGTTTAGCCAATCACATATAGTCAACCGTATATGCAGCACAGTCATATGTGTTTTCTTTTGCCTTTGTCATCGGACCAACAAAAGAGGACAGTTGAAAGAATTCTTGGCAGACGAGGAATAAATGCGAGCAACTGGCCGATACAGGAATATTTAGGGAGGGAAAATGGCAGCCGTTGTATCTGCAGTAAGCTTAACTAAACAGGCATACAATGGGGGAGCTTTCAGCCATTTTATGGGGCTAGCTGGGGGGATATGTATAACTTCATGTGGGAGGTCTACCAGCACCCGAAATGGAGGGGCAGAGTACCTGAAGGCTACTTCATGATGATTTCCTGGGTGTTTGGCTATGGCTCTTGCTTATAGCAGAGCTTCGCGTTCGGTCATCAATAGGCGTTTGAAGCTCATGAAATACACTCATTGTGGCTCTGTGACTAAAGGAAATCCTGACCTCCAATTCTCGCCTAGAACAACTAGCGCTTTCGTATGCATGCAAATGTAGCGTCAAATGTACCGTCCTTATCCGTGGAATAGACGACAGCTATAGCTTCATTTTAACATTGACATTTCAAGTGTGTAGAGTCTGGTGTGCTTATACAGAGTACATGGGTTATGTTCGAGCCACGCACCCTTAGGGATTCCGCAGTGCAGGGACACTGGGCGCAAGGGACACCGCCAACCGCATTTTGTAGTAACAAGAAAACTTCATGAAGGACGTGGAAAAAGAGCATTTGCAACTCTCCGGAAATCTCCTAGTTCCCCGAAACAAAGTCGGGAGAAAATGCTGCATGAAGGCCGAGGGCCTCCGTGGGGTCCACTATGCCAGTGCGTAGCATTTTCACGCAAACTCATGCCACGAGTAACAACAGACATCAAAAAATCCTCGCCACTGCATTCGACTGCTATGCGAGGCAGCCATAGGTCTCGGCGTTCATGGCAACATGCGCAGCTTGTGGGACCTTGGAGAGCTGTAACAGAAGCTGGCACCATAGTGACAGCAGCATATCTTGGAGTCTCCGGAGAGGGAGCGAGTTGCATTTCACCGCAATGTATGGAACCACAGGCTCACCCCAAGTGCAATAGGTGTTTACAAGTTCCTTAACGGGCCGATTCTTCCTCGTTGGATGCCTCACCATCATGACTCTCCCGTGCGTAAAGGGCCCGGGATGCTAAACAGTTTAAGAGAACGCAAGAGAGCTCCATTACCAGAAGACTTTGCATCGTTGGGTCATTTGAACAACAAAATGTTCTGCATGCACCGCAGGGGGTACACAGCAGAATAGTTAGCAGAGCAGCTCAAACTCTGTGGAGCTATTTGGTGCGCAACTAACACAATAGGCCGTCAACCCGTCCTGTGCAGCTGTGTCTGGAAGCTCCTATGGCAACATTAGGGTTTGAGCCAGCCCAAGGAATGAAGAGCACAAAAATAAACTCGTTGAAGAAAAGTGGGGAACTAGTGGTGAGCACTGCGTTTACCTGGTTGGGTTACCCGTGTGCCCTGGAGTGTACATCTGACCTCTCATTGGGAATACCAAAGTAAAGTGCGTTCTTTTAATTGTTTTCATTGACTAGGGTTTCGAGTCGCGGGACGAGCAATAGTTAGACTCAAGAAGCCCAGCTCAGGCAATGCCGCCAAGCAACCGCGGCTGGATTGTAACCTATTTCTTTGGGGGGAGCTAGCGCGGCTCTCCTTTCACTCACCGTAAATAATTTATTGTTATTCGTCTTTTTGAAACACTAGAAGTTTACCGCATTCACGCCAGAGCATTTCTGTTTAGCTGAACGTAAACCCGAACACTAAAGGCTGAACACTGAGCGCCAATACTTGATTCGGCTGGTTGAATTTAGTTAACGGCCTAACTTACTACGTTCTGTTGCGAGCACACAAAAATTTTGAGCAGTAATACTTATGCAATGCATATCCAACCTATATTGTTTGGGGTTAGAGTTTATGAACTCAGCAATCGTGCACGGTCATGTTGCTTACCGCTGAAATGTCAGGGCCAAAGCACTAAACCTCACACGTAAGCCATGCGACTAAACAAGAAACCTTCAAAGCTATAGCCAAGACCCTCTAACCATAGACCCTACACTAGACTCCGGGACTCCAAATTCCCAAACCTGAACACTAAACCCTCAAACTCACATGCTGAATTCACAAACATAAACCTTAAGCAATGTAGGTTGGCTACGCAATGCAGATATTTGACCGCCCGAAATCTGTGTCTGCTCATAATAAGTTAGGACATTAACTAAAGTCAACAGGTCTAATTCAGCATTAGTCACCTACCGTGAACAATAAATTGCTCGTTAACAACTTTATAATGAGTATATGCGTGCAATATGCATATAATTCCCAGAATGCACGTCTAATAATTGCATGGCTGAGCCGTCGAGGGCCAATGCACGTTGCGAACGCCAGATGGAAGCGTCAGGGCCACATAAAAGCTCACCATATTCTGAAAAGCTCAAATCCCTAATTTTAGCAGCGAGAAATTCACGAGAGTCTGCAGAGCCCTCAATGCGGCAACTGCATGTGGTGCCCCAACCACTTCGCGCTAACAAACAACGAGCTATAAACTTTAGCTCGTTGCAGCATCATCGGGGTGTTCATGGGGTCAAACGGGAACCGTGTATACAATGAATGGAAACTGTGAAAATCAGCTGGCTCATAATTTAGCTTAGAATTCGTGGTTTGGCTCAGATGCCAACGGGGGTTCGTTTCGAATGTGCAGCTTCAGGCACCATGACAAATCAAAGGGAACTGTAGGTAACATTTTATCAGCTAGTCAGCAAAGGACATGAAACGCAGCGTGAACAGGAATAAATATGTTAAGTGTCACAGGTGCAGCAGCAAGACTAATTAATTAACTGTTTGGCAACTACTCCTTGGTAAATGGAACGTTGAGCGTACCAATGTGGGAGAAAACTGGTACTCAGTGTTCAGTTAATCAGTTTTCCAGTACTGAAGAACTAACAAATGAAATAACTGATCAGCTAAAAATATTATAGTAGTATCTAATTCATTTTTCAATTTATCTGACAGCTTTACAGCTCCTCGAATTTGTGAGAAGTAGGGAGGGATGAAACAGACAATGCAGAGCAAATGCAAAAGCGAAGAAGCATGTAACTAAAACGAAATCAGTGTGGATAAAATACGTAGTCTCTGCCTCCTTTTGGTTCACTCCTCTTTCTTTTGCATGAAGTTTTGCCCCTGTTTTATTTTTTACCTGCTACGCCATCAGTTGTTTCGGTTTTATCTTTTCTATCCTTTTCCCTTTTGATTTACTCTTGCTTTTTCCTGATTCAGTTTTTCCCCTTCTAGTTTATTTTCCGCTGAAGGGACTGCCATTTGTTTCTTGTCTTGTGTCTCCTTTTGATCCATTGGTTTTTCTTTTTGATGTACTTTCGTGCCCGTTCGCTGCACCTTTTGTTTCGTTTTCCATATTGTTTCTCTTCTGCTTCAATCGTCTGCACACATGAAGCTTGACGCAGACGAAGAAAATAAAAGGCGGAGAAAAAGACAGGTGAGAGGAAGCGGAAAAAATCTGACTGCTGTCTCACGGGCGAAGTGGCAGTTTAGGGAAAGGGTCTGTGATCTGTCGATTAGACATCAGGGATGTGGATCTAGGATTGAAGATTTTGGATATTAGCATAAGATTTGAGGGTTTCAGGGTGTATTTTTTTAGTGTTTTGCTTAATGCCTTTGGCCATGGCTTGAAGTTCAATAGCAGCTTCTCGTCGGGTCTTCCTTTTTGCTCCGAAAGGCTCCTCTGTACGTAAGGGACTATTTATATGCTATTTTTGTGTTTCGTTCGTATTTTGTAGCATTTGCTTTGATTTCGTGGGGGTAATTGGCCTCCTGAGACGCAATTTTTGTATCTGCGGTCGCTTTTCCTCGTCTTTCTGCTGCTGCTTGGTACCGGAAAACGGTGCTCATGATGCTCTCTGCAGTCTACTGCCACTACTGCCACTACAGTGTTCTCATACCAGGGCTGGCGTAAACAATGCGCGATCTATTGCAAATATATGTACAAACACCTGAATCTAGCTATACTAAATATGGGAAAACATAAGTGAACCGAGAAGAAATAAAGTTAGAGACGCGGACACACGTAAGTGTTTTTTGAACCGAATACCTTGCCCTCGCGGCAGCTGAATTGCTTGCGGCATGAATGAGGTGAAGTGCCACAAAATGTATGAGAAGATGAACAAATTTCAAGAAGAAAAGTTGAACACTTCTGTTTTTATTCTTGCTGCTGCCGCTGCTGCTGCTGTTCCTGCTGCTGTTCGTGTTTCTAGGGATGGGAAAGCTCCTGCTGGCTTAACGAGCTTGCTGTCTGCTACTCGTAAGGGACGGGATCTCTCAAAAGTAAGATGGACTGCTTTCACTGTTCAACACCCATTACCCATTGCCCGAGGCTTCGGTACTACTGCTGCTTTTGCTCATAATAGGTTAGTCGGTGCTGCCGCGTCTGTTGTAGGAATTCTCCCTCCTCTGAGTTGCTGCAGCAGCAACATAGTTACTGGTGTAACGCCAGAAGAAGATGCAGGGAAAAATTTCCAGAGCATTCTTAAAGTCGCGACGAGTGTAGGCAGCTAAGTAGCTAAATACTTCTCTGTCCACAGCCTTCTTACTGCGAATTATCGGTGGATCTTCGAAGTGCAGCAGTCGTTGGAAACAGCAGCAGCGCAGGCATGGCAAGGCATGCATGCTACGCACTTGGGAATTCGTGTGAACCCGGATATGCTAGTGTATCTGAAAAGAGAACTGCAACGTTAATGCGCGATGGGTAGTTTCGCCTTCCCAAAGCATGGTACTGAACTGACTGCCCATAAGATCGAAATAAAGGAAACAGAAGAGCACGGATAAAGCAGCAAAAAAGCAGCTATGAGCGCAGCAAACCGACCTGGATATACACCCAGACCACTGAAACAGCGGCACATCGCGATAACGTAGAAAATGACAGTTCGAAACGAACTCAGATGCTTTACAGTGCTCTTGTCATTTGAAAACAAGTGATGCAAAGAGGGTGCCAAAAAGACGAAGATAAACTAAAGTGTGCAAAAGTCACAAGTCTCGCGTGGTGTATGCACATCGTACAGTTACACGCAATAAAAATTATCTGATTTTGACCGTTCCAAACATAGTATAAAGACACTGGGAAGGTATTACTTGGTCGCCTAGTATTCTGGGGACAACAAATTCAAAGGGGAGATTATTGGATTCTGGGGTCTGGCCCACTAGCTCTTGGGGCAGTGGATGCTTATTCTGTTGCACGCATGCGTTTGATGCTGACACAAGCAAAAAGAATAGTTCTCATTGGTTTTGCTTTCAAAACAAACGAATCAACTCTTAAATAGATGCAAAAATGAGTGAACCAACTAGAAGGAGGGTGGTGAACATAAATAAACAAACCCCAAAACAGTTTCCTAATGACGCTATCTATATTGCACCGCAGATACTTTCCTGACTAGCCTATGCTACTGGCTAGCTGTCGGCATGAATAAGTGGGCGAGTATGCTGCTTGTCTTTGTAATGAGCGATCTATCTACACCCTAGCTAATCATTTGCTCAAGTATCCACGTAGATTTCGATCTAGCTGCTGAAGTTGCTAACTAGCTCCTTAATAAGGTGCGAAGAAGCACTGCAGCTTCATACTAACAGTGCATCTGCTTGGCTAGCTCTAAATGCCTCTTCAGCGGCAGCCCGTAAATGAATAATTAAAATATACCAGCAAATCAGGCTTTAAGTAGCAGAGTCAGAAGTCCTCGATATTTACTGTTTCTGTCTCTGCGTCTGCTGTCTCATGTGTGGCTGCTGCTGTTGAGTCTTCTGCTGCTGCTTTGGTTGCCGGTGCCGTAGCCTAGAGCAGAGCTGCTGCAACTCTGTAAGCAGGTTTCTTGCACATCAAGCATGCTTTTGGAGGCAAATTAATCCTGCTTTATCTTTCGTTCTCCTCACATGCTGCGACTGCATAGGCTGCCTCGTTTATTGCGGCTGTGTCTGCAGCACTGTGGCAGCAGCACCAGATTCGCCGGCGGTCAAAATACCGTACTGCTGCTGTTGTTACTCGCAGCCTGTGGCCATCCAACTTGATTTTGATGAAGGTTCGCTAGTTACTGCCCCTCCTTCTGCTGCAGCGTCTGCCACTGCTGCCACAACGTCTGCCGCTGCTGCTCGCCGCCGTTTCTGCTGCTGCTGATTTGCTGCTGAAGGTGTGCGTGGCCCCTCCTTAATCATCTCGCCTCATCACAATGATACTTCCAAAAGATGCAGCGGAGCTTCAGCAGGAATCGCCGCTACTTGCCGCAGCATGCAGAGGAAAGCGGCCGCAGCGTTTAAAGCTTCAATGACTCCTTGTCATCTTATGCTACTGTCACGTGCTGCGGCTGCCACTTGCTGCTGTTGCCATGTGCTGCTGCTATTTTCTGCCACGTGTGGACAGCTTCACCATCGCCCAACTCACGGCCGCTGCCGGCCCACCATAGCTTACAGCTCCAGGCATTTGGGGCGGACGTCTGCTGCTTCGTCTGTGGCTGCTTTTGACTTTGCAGCAACAAACAAAGGGGTGGTGGCGACGCTGCTGCTGGTTTGAGGCTGTCACAAGGCTGCAGTCGTCAGTACCAGACGTTGATCCGTGTGCACTGACAGACCCGAAGTAACAGCACCAGCAATGCGTCCACAGCGGCAGCTGTTGCTGCAGTAACAGCAGTCGCGTCCCGCTTCTGCTTCCAAAGCTAAACGTCGCATCTAGTTCTGAAAAATACATCCCATGTCGAGCCCATTTATCTAGTTGAGTCTATGAAAATAATTATTTGGAACAAGCAGAAATTGACCCCCAAAATTCAAACTAAAAGCAATAAGCAATCCACACAAAAAACAGCAGACTAGAAACACGCAAGGATATCGATGCCATGAAATATCAATCAGCTTAGATACACGTACTTTCACGTATTCCACAGATAACGTTCCCGGCGAGGGAGAAAGCTCCACGTTCGCCAAAATTTGTTAGTGCGTTTCAAAAGCACGTAAATGTTGTTTGAGGAGAATCGCAGTTTTATCTGTGTAAGCATAATCCAAGCCTTGAAGGAAATTTAAACGTGAATAACGACCATATAACCGAGGCGTGGCGTTTCTACGGAATTTCAATTGGAATATCATGTACACAGTGCATATATGTGCCCTCCCTCGGATTTCTAGAAATATTGAAAAATGAGGGGTTACTAGAATAGCTAATGGTGCCTTCAATGCATTTTCGCATACAAGAAAAGTGCATATACTTTCGAGCATGCATCACTGACTCTTCTTCAAGGTTCGCCTTACGTGGCTGACAAGTCTGAATACGAAAAATCCAAGGAGAAATTCACAAAGTATCTCTCGCTGATCCGATGCCGAGTTAAACTGAGGCATTGTGGTGCTGAAGCTCTACTAAATGAGCCGCAATAAATTGTAGGTGTTCCAGAAAAGCGTAGGATAAGGCGCATTTGGTAGCTTACCACGCTATTGGGGCTCTTATGCTTCCTGCGCTGAATAATAGGTTCCATGCAGCATCCTAGAACTACCTAAGCCTAGAATCATGCTTGTACAGAAAACCTAAGAGAACCGTTTTGGCTAAAAGGCGGTCGTTTTAATCATTGGGAGTGATATACCTTCAGTTCCAAGCCGTGCTACGTAGTAAACGGCGATCATGCGCGTAAGCAAAAATCCTCCGAGACAAAAGTCACGGATTGAAAATTGGTGAGGCCAGAGGCCCAGTGAGAGGAGTTTGCATTCTCTATCTGAGTGCATTCTCTGTGTTGTAGACGCTCAGCCATTCATAAAACAAGGACATTACTCTGCACCGAGAAAACCGAAAATACCATGTGGATTTTTTCGTGGAAAAGTGCGACGATAGTCTGAACGTGGCGGTCTGCGCGGTGAAACACTTTTGTTAACTCCTGATCCAGGAGACCCTGCTGTTTCGTCAGTGTCCCCTAGAAAATAGGATAAGCCCGTAGGTCTAGCTGCGCTTCTCCAACATAAGCCGCTCCGCTAACCATGGAGCACCGGCATTCAATCAATGAGCTAGCGTACATTCTGCAGGCGGGCAGGTCTTATCGAAAAGTTCGGCTGCTTTTTTAGACTGCAAACAATCACGTCAAAGCTTACTTGATGAAATTGCTGTTCGACGATGCCTAGCAGATGGAATACCCTCCCCAGATAAGCATATGCGGCATTCAACATAGTGGAGGGGCTCTTGACGCTTTAATTACTGCGTTTTCCCCTTCCATTGAGGCCCTTCAAAATCGACCATGAAGCTCTTGCTGGTCCAGATCCCTTCTTTATTTTAGTGCTGTTTATCACTCGAACATGAAGCCCTAGCCATTCATGTGCACCTTTGACTACGAAGTTGCAAATTCACCCGTTCAGGCAAGCCCACACCAAACATTAGACGTACAGTTTGTTGCTGTCATGCGGTAGAGCAGGCTTCGCACTTCTTGTTTCTCGCAGAGTGCGACCAGCAGTCTCATCGTACGGGCATTTTGAACGGAATTTTAGAGTCTGTCGTTAACAATTCAGGCAGAAGCCACTGGCCGACCGCAGTCTACATCTACAGACCAGGACTTGGATTGCCTGACAAACAGGGCAAACTGTACTTCGACGCGCCGCAATTGTCATGATCGTTAAAAAGCCCTCTCGGTCTCCTCGTTTCCGGCTTCAGAACGAGCATGGCTACGAAGCAGTGTGTAAGATGTTATTTAGCTCAACTACTACCACCACTTATCGAACGTATCTTGAATTGTCATCAAACACTGCTTGGAGTACGTGATACGACAGAAAGCATCGAGGCATTTTCCAAATAGCGTCACGAGAAAGCGCATGAAGATTAGGACGCCTGCCTCCTTGCATAAGTAATCGACAGAATTTTATTCCTCAAGTAAGTACGCTGGCAAAGTTTTCAACCAGCCAAATAAACGTCAGTGTCGTCTGACACCGTAGGCCATATTTTGGCAGCCTCCACCCGCATGTGTGTGCTCGCTGCAAACCATAATGCTTCAAAGAGATGTCTTGAAAGGGCCACAAAAGCCCTCTACTTATCGACGAGGCCGCAGAGCATTGCACGTCGGCGCCGGGGATGTACAGCCCAATTCTCAAAACACTGCAAGCAACAAATTAGTGCTCGTTCGAATGCTTTTTCGCCTTAGCTCGCAGAATGTCCGTAATTTAACATCCAACCGGATACTAATACCATGGTGCAAATATCTCAACGGCATTATCCATTAGACAAGCATTTGACGTCTTGACAGCACGCACTGATCGTCTCGCACACAGCGGAAACGAACAGGTGAGTGGCAGCCTAGTCGACAAGCTGAGCAATGCTTGGCCTGCAGGACAAGTAGTGCTTCATATAGTTCAGACACTTCGTCACACTTTGCATTCAGAAGCCGAATATTTCTGCTGTCATCGAGTGCAAAATCATTGTGTATGCGCAGATAATTCAACACCGCGTATAAGGGTGCTTCATACAACCGAATTATCTGGTGAATACCACGTGTTTGAGCTGCTGTTGGTTCCATAATTCGCAGGATTCAGCGCCTTAGAAGAGTGGCACAGTTTGGAGGGCACAGCTCGTTTGTGACCGATTGTGAGATGCTGTGGGTAAGGCCTTCTTAGGAAGCGTACTCAGGTACCACCGCCGCTCTACGGTCAGCTCAAAGATAAATGCCGCAATTGGGCACGTGTCAGCTTTCCACAAGATACAGAATGGAAAGGAGAAACAAAAAGCGACGGCGAATGTACCAGTCAACGACCCGTGCAACGCGTGTAGGGTCCGAAGCCTAGCAATTAATCCTGGTAAGGTACTTCATAGCATCCAACACGGCAAATGTTTCCAATGAACTATTCAACCATCAATGCCGATAAACATACCGAACAATTTCTCTGCAATTTCCACCCACCAACATATAAATCAAAATATTTCAGAGAAACGCTTTTACCTGAAGCAGCACAGGGAGATTTTTTCTTCCTTTGCACATCATGCTTATGAATCTTCATTAGCATGCCAATGCTCATTAGAATAACGCATGAGCTTTACAGCGCAAGTGTCGTGTTCTGACTGCGGTTGATCAGAGAATGCTAACTTGGTTGATATCAAATATAGCATTCGGTATTTTCCCAGAATGGTTCGAAATATCGATCCACGCTCATATAAAGCTGCTTTCCTAGGCACTTGCGAAAACTACCCACTTTAACACAAAATGTCCTTGACGCAAAGAACAAATATCATTTTATAATTTGACCATCATTTGAAACATTTTTTGACTACAAACAAATCAAATAAAACTATTCCAAAGTTGCTACTGACCTCCTTTTAGAACCTGGCACCTACAAACCCTGAGAAACGCCGTATTGACGATTTTTGAACTCAACGACCAGCTCAAACTTCATTAAGCAACGGCACACTTTGGGATCAACAGCGGTATACAGCTCGCAAACTGTGTTATGGCGGTGCCCAATGCAACAAGGCCGAATGCGCCACTACACAGGGCAGCGCGCTCTTGATTAGCGAATAGCTCTATTAGTTCAGTAGGTTCAAAATGTGCCTGCCGATATATTGCGATTACCGATAACTAGTACATACATAAAGAGCGGAGTAGAACAGGGGAACCTGCCGTATACTTGGTCCACGATACGAGTCACGTATAAGAAATTGTAGTGCGACGCTGAGCCCTGTCATGAATCTCGCAGATTATAAGCAAAGCTATTGACACGCACGACCAAAACATAATGCGAATAAAAGCAGAACAGATACGACAGTGAATTGCAGGCCATCACCTCACAAAAACTACAGCAAAAATCCCCAAATGCTTGTTTGGACAAGCGGTCACGAGTTAAGCTGATTACTCCCCAAAAGGACTACCTGACGTCTAAAGCCATGGATATTCATACATCTTCTTGAAAGAAAAAACCTCGCGTAATGCGAATAGATCAAAACCAATCAGACCCTGATGCCCTGAAGGGCGATATTTCCCTACGCAGCGAAGTCCTCCTCCTTCACTCATCTCGCTACAAACCACGGTAAATGCCAAAGATGAGTTGCCACTCCAACGCATTTCAAACCTGCCAAGCGACGATGACGGGTCAAGAAGCAGCTGAGGCAACAACAGTGCGGCACCCATTTTGCAGGGCACTAACGCAAATAACGCCTTCCGCGGCGCAGACGTACGGGCTGCACGAGAAATAGGCATCATATGCTAAGCGTCACTAGACTCTCCGCAACTGCACAACGGCTGGCCTTTGCAGACCCCTGAACATGGCATGTTACAGTGCGACCAGTAGTGGAGCGTGGACCGCCGCCTGGGCGTGGCACGGGGAGTTTTCAAGTGCACTGAGAAAATTCCAAAAACTGCAATTGGCATTGCTGAACATTGGCGGCTCTCAAGAGAGGCCGCTTTAGTCGCAGCTCGCAGATACTCCCCAGGAGAGCCTGTCATCGTTCCACGACGTGTGTGATATTTCCATTGCCGCAGCAGCACGCGCTGCATCAGAACCAAAAGCGCCACTCCGCACAACAGCGAGACGGTGGGCAGCGAATAGTTTCATTTGTTCAGTCCGCTCAAAAGTGCTTATCGACGTGTTGCGATCACCGATAAATGCTATATGTACAAAGAGATGCGTAGAATACGGGTCCTGCGGTGTGCGTGTTTCGCAAGATGAGAGGAGTCGTGAATGGGAAGGCGGCGCACGGTGCCTGTGCCCTGCCACGCGCCGCGCAGTTTTTTCTCTTGGAGAATGATACTGACGCGCACGCTCAAGCATTGTTAAGTACAGGAACGAGGGAAAGCGCATACGGCACTGAGCGGCAGGCCACCATCTTAGGCAAACTTCACCAGCAAGAATGCCCGCATCCGTGCCCAGACAGACGCTTACAAGTAATGCTGCTAGGGATACGGAACCCATTCTGACGTCTGAGGCCAAGAATATTCACAGACCTCGAAACAAAAAGCTCGTGTATTGCGAATGGTTCAACAGCGATACAGCCCTAGTGCCGTGAAGGGCGCTACTTCCCTACGCAGCGAAGTCCTCCTGCTTCACTCATCTCGCAACAGACCACGGCTTAGAGGAACTTGCCGAGGCTGAGTTGCCAGCATAACGCATTTCAAACCTACCAAGAGACGTTTCCGAGTCAAGAAGCAACTGAGGCAGCAACAGCGTGCCATCCACTTGGCTGGGGAACCAACGCGAGTTACGCCATCCGCGGGGCAGATTCACGATCTGCACGAGAAAAAAGCATGACATGCGAACAGTCTCTGGGCTCTTTGGAACCGCTCAACGCCTGGCTTCTGCAGACTTGTGAACACTGCCTGCTACAACAAAGCGAGCAGCACAGCGTCCACCGCCGCCTGCCGGCGGCAGGCTGACATTTCAACTGCATTGTGAATGTTTTAGTAGTTGCAACCCGCATTGCTGAACAGTGACAGCTGCCGAGAGCAGCTGATCTAGCCACATTTCGCAGATTCTTTCCAGGAGAGCCTGTCATCGTTCCACGACGTGTGTGATACTTCCAGTGCCGCAGCAGCACGCGCTGCACGAAGACCAAAAAGCGCCACTCCGCACAACAGCAAGATGGTGAGTTTCTTTTGTTGAGTACACTTAAAATATGCCTGTGCAGATGTTGTGGTCACCGATAGTCACTGCAAGCGCGAAGAGGTGAGTAGAAAACGGTGGCCTGCCGTGTATTTGTTGCGCAACGTGAGTCGTGTGCGAAGGAGTATAGCACCAGGCTGAGACCTGTGACGCAGCGTGCAGTTTTTCTGTTGCTAGGCAACGCTATCTACCGCCAAACCCAAAAAAAATGAGTAAAGAAACGAGACAGATAGGACAGTTCATAACAGGCCGCCACGTTATATCGTCTTTACCAGAAAATATCCCCAAATACAACTATAGGGAAAGCTTCACAAGTAAAGTTGACTAGCTTTTGACAAGCGCGACAAACGTTTGGAGCTGGTAATATTAATCTATCTAGAAATGAAATACTGCGAATCGATCAACAGGCACAACAGCCTAATGCCGTGGAGGGTGCTACTTCCCTACGCAGTGAAATCCTTATCCCTCACTCATCTCACTACAAACCACTGCCTAGCGGCAATTGTCGAAGCCGATTTGCCAGCACAACGCATTTCACACCTGCCAATAGACGCGCCCGAGTCATGAAGCTAGTGATGCAACAACAGAGGCCCCCATTTTGCAGTGCACAAAGGCGAATAACGCTTTGCGCGGGGCAGACGTACGAGCTGGACGAGGAAAAGGCATCGCCCCGCCCGGTGCCGATGAGCTCCTCGCAACTGCACAACGGTTGGTTTCTGCAGTCTGCTGAACATGGTGACCTAAAAACAATCCAGCAAAAAGGGCATTCGCCGCCTGCGGGCTCCTGGGTGGTATTTCGTCATGTAACAGTTTGTGCGGTGTTAGTTTAGGGGGAAACAGTCTGTTTGTACTTGAGCGCTCAAGGATTTGCGGATAGTGTAGACTGAATTCCTATAGGTTATGCCAGTATCGCGAATAAATAAGGGTGGGCGTTACGTGACGATGTTTTGCTCAAACGCCGCTACTAGAGTTTCTGGTACAGGTCCGAATAATGAGTATAATTCAATTTGATATAATGAAACACGGTGAATACAATTCCTCACTCGCGCCTTTAAATGCGGACCACGTCTAACGTAACATTTCTGCTGGTCCACATAGCAGGACTCCACATCGCCTACGATACGCTACCAACTCACTAAGCAACTGATACAAAAAAACGCGTGCCGCTCATTGTTGCGATGCGAGCACGTCAATAATTTCTTGCATGACGTACGATTAGAGGTTGCGTGAGAAAGAAATGGCACATCCAGAGTCGCTTCGAAATAACACAGCGGCTAGCTTCTGCACACCGGAGATGACTATCTAGCATCTGGCTTCTGCACACTGGAGATGACTTTCTAAAATCAAACCAGAAGGAGAGGTGACTGGGTCGTGCTGGTTGCGGAGCTGTGAAGCCAGTGCATCAAAAATATCTCTGTAGCCTCAAGCGCGACTGCCGCTATTGCATTTCTTCCAGGGTAGGCTTTTTTCTTGTATATAGCAGCAAAGCCACAAGAAAGCATTCCATCGACTTCAAACTCACGTCATATTTTTAATAACGCAATAGAGTGAAAATTAACAAAACTTGCGTACAGTGGGGAACTATCTAGGCCTGCCAGTAACCGCATGCCTACGTACATCATAACGTGAACAGCAATACACATCTTCCATTTATTCATACGTACTTCCTTCAGAATCAGCACCGTGGGCTTTTGAAGACCTTATACGTGGGTGCAGTCCGACGCCCATAGGGCTGGACTGTGCAAACAAAATGCCACAAGGCACACAGTCCTTCGAAAGAACTAACGGTTGGCGTCATAGCAACACTGTATTCAACGTTGAATCTCTTAGCAGTATTTCAGCTACGCTGCTCACGAACTGAAGTAACACAGGTCATCGTGCGGTAGACGCACGCACGCTCAGAACGGAGTGATGAATAGGAGGGTGAAATCGGATGATACAGGAGCGAATGACGAGTACAACAAGGACTATCAACTGAAACGTGACAGCAACAGCTCATACATAGCTGAGAATCTATTAACGCTGAGTGCGAGGATAGCCGTACGATGGGCTTTAGCTGGGATCCGCATCTCAAGCAGCTATCGAAAAATGCCAACATGAAGCACACTACAACGACGCACAATCTGGGTAACAGTTCGATTTTGCGATGACAAGCGCACAAAAGGCCTTTGGAAGACTCTTGTAAATGACGCGTGCATTTGACGCTGCCTCGAGGCTGTGTGGTGCATTCACGTAGACTTAAAGCAGGTAGGCCCGTTGCGCTCACGAGTTCTCCTTCTGCCCCTGTTGGGGCAGCACCAGCTCAAGGAAGTGTACAGATATGGAAAGCATGGATGGCAGCGATCTAGTAGCACTACGTTGAAGGCTCGTTTGCGGCTACGGTTGCTAGACGCTGTGAGATGCATTTTGTAAGTGGGCTGCTCAACCTGACAGATTCGCGCAGGCCACTTATTAGAATGCGAAGGGATATGGCGCCGTTTCAAGTGAGAAAATGGGTCGAAATAGGTAGTGAGTAGTCGCTGAGGTGCCTTCAGCACGGGAAACAAGTACATAGCGATTGCACGTTTTCAGAGGCTGCTAGCCGAGTCCCTGCGAAGTTCTGTCAAGAAATGCAATTTCTGCACATGGCAGAGGTCAGCTCTGAACATAAATTTTCTACATGTCAAAATTTCAGCAAATCAATTTTGTATTCATTTACAGTGATTAGCATATCTGCCGGCAAGCCAGTGACACAACGCAGTCGCTGAGACAATCTTGGCAACCGCTCGCAGCCCACACTGGCCTTGAAACTCAGCAAAACGTACCTTCTTGAAGGTAATGTCCAACAAATCTACCCACTTTTGTGGTCCCCTGTAGCTACAAGCAGAGACGATTCTCAGAGGAAAACGCGGGCTGGCTTTTGCCGAGATGCTTTTGTTTCCCCACAAGTTATGTAGCAATTAGTGTGAGACTGTTGTACCCATGGAGCTTACTTTGCAGCATTCAGTGACACGATCTGATCACTGTGCTTTGATCTTCGCACCGCTTTTGCACAGACGCGAACAGCGCATGACGTGTCATTAACGGCCGCGACTCTCCAAATGGATATAACTGTCGAAAAAAGTGCAAAGCGGAAACATTGCGCTGAAGCCTCGATATTAGCATCTGGACGAAGAAACAAAACCATGAAAGCATACGGCCTCTATCCGCAAGGAGTACAGAAGGCACTTAGACTCTGCGAGGAACAAATTGATCATATGTAAAAACTTTCCACGGCAAAGTAATGAATTGGCAGTTTTCGCTACGTGGCCATGACGGCAGTAAAGTCGCAGAGGCCAAGCACCTGTGCGAGAGACTCCATCTTCAAATTAAAAACAAGAGTATTTTATTATGCATGGCTCTGGTTCTCATCTGTGGGCAGCTGCACACAATGACAAAGTTCAATGGTCCTGCTTGGCTTCGTTCCTCATCTGTGAACAGTTGCATGCAATGAACAATATCAGTAACCATTCACTCAACATCAAAACTGAATTGCTTACCCGTTTTGCAACTTTGTACAGTGTGCTGCATCTGAGACCAGGCGGAAATACGCACACACAAACAGCTGCTTCTATGGGCGCAGTGCATACGAGTGAAAACGTGCGTTGAAACTACTTTTAAGAGTATTTCGTAAGATCTGAATCCACCCTCAACAGAGCAACGCAAGTGCACTGAGAAAAGAAGAGCTTTTCTCGTTTTTATCTGCAGCTCAAAATCAGTAAATCTCGTCCTTCGCGTGAAAATGCCAAATCGCTGCATGCGTTTTCAAGATAATGATGACACGGATATCAAGGCACAAAGCGCAGTATGAGAACATATGCAAACTGCAAGCTACATTATTTAAATCTGTAACAAGCCAAAACCAAAGAGCAATTTCGTGTTGCTCAGTAAATCTAAAAGAACAGAACGTACAGTGCAACAACACACGTATATATTACGTGACAGAGGGAAAGAAAAAAGCATCGAAGACTCGATAATCGTTCTGTTACGTGTACAACTTGTCAAAGCCACGAAGCCCTGTAAAGTGCTTGGAAGTGCTAAATCGTAAATGCGAGCTGAACAGCACAGGTGTTTCTTACATTTGCCAGATTTTGCCTTAATTAAAAACGCGCGCTTAATATTTCGAGCTGTGTGACGACGCAACCCGCATTGTAACCATAAAATGCTACACAAAGACAACTGCCTACTTTATTGCAAACCCCAGCACTATGGCCTGCCATATTGTTCAAATAATCCGCTGACGCATGAAATGCTATACAAAACCCATTGCCCGTTTTATCGCAGACCCCAGTACTATGGTTCGTCATGCTGTTAACATAATGCGCTTGCGCTTCACAAATATATTTTAGAAGCACGCATAATCTCTCTAGAGCTGCTCAGCACAATTTCCTTGCTCTACTCACGAGCTGAGCAAAATACCATGCCGCAAGACGAAAACACGCTCAGAACGCAGTGATGAGTCAAAGGGTGAAATCGCGTGATATACATGCTGACGAGGAGCACAACAAGCGCTTCCCACTGGCAAGTGACATCAACAGCTCGTATGTAGCTAAGAATCTATCAATGCTGAGTGCGAGGATAGGCGTACGAGTGACTTCAAACAGGTAGGCCTGTTGCGCTCACGAGATCTTCTGCCCCTGTTGGAGCAGCATCAGCTCAAGGAAATCTACGCATATAGAAAGCACGGATGGCAGCGATCTAAAAACACTACGTTGAAGGCGCGTTTGCAACTATGACCGCTAGACGCTGTGAGGTGCTTTCTGTAATTGGGCCGTTCAACCTGACATATTCGCGCAGGCCCATGAAAGTGAGAGCATGAAGCTATTGTGCTGCTTAAAACACAATTGGATCTGTCGTTAGGTGGCAAATAAGAAAAAAGATAATCTCGCCAGAAACGGAAAAGGTGTAGAGAGTGCAACAGGCTGATGGCGGACGGGCGTCGAACGAGGCATAGTTCTACTGTGGGTGCATCAAACATCAGCAACTGAACACTCGTGCTGCAAGGCCAGGACTAAATGCCAACTTCCCTGCCGTTTGATTTATCCTTCGCAAAAAGCGTAAAGCAGGGGGAACTATGAGAGCGTGGGAAAATTTGTTCACAGTGCAGCGAAATACACTTAATTGCATTGTGGAAAAGTTTAAATAGCAGGAGAATACGGAGATGCATTGCACTAGTTTTGTTGCAGTCAGACCGGCATTGTTAGAAGGGCCTCAAGAATTTTCGTGCACCATGAAGGAAACGTTCACAGTTTTTGAAATACCGCTGCAAAAGCACCAATAAACAGGATTACCGACAAGCTGATACACATAAGCAAGGCTGCATGGACACTAGATGCTGTTTCTCTGCTGGTCACGTGAATTTCGCTCATCTATAATTTGATGGTTTCTGCATGATTACACTTTTAGCTCGCCATTGAGGCACAGTCTATATAGAACACTGGACGAATTACAAACGTACTAACTGAGAGTTCGGGCTCAAGAACGGTATCAGTCACCGGGTTCACATAGAGTACCTGTTAAGCATTCATAGCATAGGTGACGGGGCAGGAGGCCGGATTTCCTTTCTGTATTACATAAGCATGATGTAGATAGCACGCAGTTCATGTGTTGGCTTGGCGTACTTGGAATACCTCATTCCGCATTTACTTGAAAATAAATAGAAGCCCGTTCTTGCACAAAAGTAAGCACACTATCGATCACTGAAGATAAATTTGTGGCGTCCAGGGGCGAGATTTTGTCTTGACTTGCCTATGCATGCGGCTATCGGATGTATCTAACGCTTTCTTGTGTCTGTTGCAAACAAGAATATACGCTTTGAGAGTTAGAGATGTTAAATAAGGGACAAGATAACTTTGTTGCACTGACCGGTGCGCTGGAGCGCTTATTTAGCGCAGTTTAACTGGCATTGTTCTACTCAGAGACCTAAAAGCTGTCCCCCGAAAAAGGAGGCTCTATTAAATTCGGCAGAAGAAGCTTGCGACAGATGTATCAGCTTGCCCTTCGATGCAGTCTACTGGAATACCGCAACCAAAGACCAGAAAGTTGTTTGCAGCGCAGTCGGGCTCCAAATACCGTCATCCCAACTCGAATGCACATCATGGAACGGCCACACTTGGACGAATCTCTTGTTTCTCCTTTTGTTTAAAGTAGCGTTGGACTCTACACCCACAAATGGGTGGCTGTCGTTTCGAGATATGCATGATTACAGAACAATGGCAGTGTTTGAAAACCATGCTCAAGATTCTCTCAGCCTTCCAACGCGCTTCAGCTCGCGACTCACGATCTGAGGTGATTGCGGAGGGAACCTGGGTCGTTGCTCCTTTGGAGCCGATTGACGAAAACAGTGCCAATGCAAACGACACCTTGCATTCCGGAATCCATGTCAACATCTGGACAGTAGCATGCTAGGTTCCCAACATTTTCGCCCCCCAGTATAATACGCACGAACTGAATCACTCAAGCCAGAAAAAAACCTTTGTACCGTTAATGGGACTGTACATGCTCATCCTGTTGGCAGGAACACCTGCGTGTCTTTCGAAGCTTTTCCCCAATTTTTAGAGGACCTGGAATAGACTGCCATTGACCATCGTCTCAACTGCCTTGCCATTCGAAAACAAAAAACACGCACGACCTGAATCACTCAAGCAGGAAAAAAGACCTTCGTACCCTTAATTACGCTATGCATGCTCGTCCTGTTGGCAGGAACACCTGTGCGTCTTTCGAATATTTCCCTTAATTTTTAGGGGGCGCGGAATAGACTGCCATTAACCATCATCACCACTGCTTTGCCATCCCAAAACATACAAAACGCACGATCTAAATCACTCAAGCAGGGGATAAGACATAAGTCCCGTTAATGAGGCTATACATGCTAGTCCTGTTGGCATGAACACCTGCCTGTCCTTCGAAGATTTCTTTTTAGGGGGCCTCTAGTAGACTGTCTTTGACCATTGTCTCCACTGCTTTGCCATCCCAAAATTTTGATGCTAATGGAAACATACGAGCTGAGTTCGCCATAATGCAGTCTTTATTCCACGCCTCTTAAACCCAAATATAAATGATAACCCCAAAACATCGCTTTCCAATAATGCTAGCTCTGCAACCCTTCCATACCAGTCTACCATCCGCTCAGGTAAGTTTTCTGTTATTGCAAAGCCCAACGTGCCGTAGTGATATAGAGGTATGACTGTTTCTTTGCTTTTCCAGATCAGTTATAACGTTAATCACTACATTACCAAGTCTCTTTAGACAGCGGTAAACGTGCATTCAAACTATCTATTGAGAGCCCAAACTTCCCCCGCGAATATTCGCAGCTTTTCGGAAAACGCACCAGCTGGGGTAATTAGGATGAAAATGTTTTCTAATTCCTCTCCACTTAGACGGAAATAGGCATCTCGCCAACAAATATATAATCGTGTGCTCCTGTTATCTATGATAGCAAAATTACGGCAAAAATAGTCAGCCACAAACGCCGTAGTCATGACTAGACAGATCGTCCACACACTTCAGATAATATTCGGAACGTACGAACTTCGGTAAATGCACAGCAAAGCAATTCGCTACCCTCTGCCTGCAGAAGCACTCACACACACACGTCCATTGTACACACCAGCATGAGGCCTAAGAGATTTTTGTGGTGGCGTTGGAACAAAGGGAGACAGCTGCGTGTCAATCGCTATCATGAGTGCAATAGTTACCGGAATATCTGCATTGCAACTGGGAACGCACGACCTACAGTGGTTATGTTAATAATGCACTCGTCCCAAGTCCTCTTTTAAGATTAGGCGTTAAGCAGAAGGCGCAGCTCTAGTCTGTCAGGCTGCCGATCGGAAGCCGCAACATACGCCCTACGAAAATCAGGAAAGAACAAAAGCTCAAAAACTCCTGCGGCTCAAAACAAGAACAAGTATCTTAGCAGCAAACGAATTCACGTTGCACTCCTCTGCCAACATTGCGAAGAAAAAATAGTCACACATAGTTTTACTTTGAGCCATCTCAAATGCAAAAAAACCTCTTACGAAAAAAACGCACGAACTAGAAAGTTGCATCGTGAAAGCAGATATTTAATCATTGCGCTTTGCATCAGGGATGGCCAGTTTATAAAGCAAAGATCATTCAGGAAACCTGCTTCCGAGGTGGCCAAGGGAAAACCCGAGGGAGGGTGCCATCCCCAATGCGCCATTTCGTCAAATGCTCTCTCTCAGATCGTTTAAAGCGCACGAGCTGATGTGATCAATCTAGAGAATAGAAACGGCATTGCTGGCCTCATGAGGGCAACTAAGGGCGCCTTTTCGCGCCGGCAGGAACGTAGCCATTGACCTGACTTGCTACTGTACTTTTGCCCTTACGCCGTGATGCACCGAACCAGCAAGTCCAGAGTTATGCCGCTTGACCCTGTCCGTATTGGGGATTGACGGTGTTGGGGATTGAAGGCGGCAAGCGCAGCATACTACTCGGAACGACAAGGCCAACATTCGCCCCAGGCAAGTGCGACTCCTTACAGCCTGCGCGTTGCTCCTCGATACCTACGAGCAAGCGTGTCCTGTCCCAAGTAAGGAGCGTACACTTGTATGAAGACAAAAGTAATGCATGCAGAAGCCGCAAAGCCTTGTTTTCCAAATCACGGATAACCTTGCAGAGGTGCATTAAAATTTCACACCGTGGCACAGGGACTGCACAGTCAGCTCGAATAGTCCTAGTGGCATTCCGTGCCGTATAACGACCTCAAAGATAGGTTTTACCCGTTGCTGGTAGCCTCTATGTCCCTCATACGTTTTCCTGTACCCAGACTCCTGGACTAGGCGAGGGGCTTGTGCGGAACTCATACGTGAGTGTTACACTGCTCCTACGGAGCATGTTCGTAGCTCATAGAAGCTCTGCTTGGGTGGAAACTTTGTTTCCAGACCGAATACTGCACACGCACCAGATTCTAAAACTATTTTATTCGGATCAGCGACGCACTTGATACTCTCGCAAGCGGCTTAAAGTTCATTGTTTACTTCATCACGCCTGCAGATACTATCGAGCATTGCACATTCGGCTCCACGTTCCAAGATATATTAGTGACAAGCGAAAAGCCACCCAACTATCGCTGCTTGTTTTAGTCACCGACAAAATTCTGTTGAAAACCTCACCAGGTAGACAGCACGACAAAAGTCGGAGAGAGCGCCCTTAAATTAGTCCACATGGAAATCTCCAAACCATTCAACCATGTCTTTCGTGATGCACAATTAACCCATGAAACGGCAATTTCTAAAAACCTTCAGTCGCTGAAGAGACCGGCTTTCAAATTCAACACATAAATTAAAAGGATAAAAGCTTGTGAGTTCCTTAATCGGCAGAAGAATGCTTAGCATGACACGAATGGTAATAGTGGAAAACTAACAGTAGGAACATCACAGCACACACTAGAAGCACAAGGTTGCCTTTAGCGGGGAAAGGATAACTTTTAAAAGCCAGTCTGCTGAAACGCATCGTGGGTTGAGAATGGTTGTGGACGTTCTGCTCAATGGTGTCCACAGTGATTGCGCCCAGCTTCAAATCTCCTGCTTAGATGTGCTAACAGCTAACAAAACGCTGAAACAGCTGAAACACATGTTCCATTGATGTTCAAATAGTTTTGCGACAGACGCTGCCGACTGAGAGTGGGTGGCGCTGCATCTTGCCTGCAGCACGCTGCGGGCCTAGTAATTATTAAACGCTTCGTTTCCATGTCGCAAATATGCAAAACGATGTATAATATGGGCTTCTGTTGCCTGTGAAGAATACGCCAGGCATCAACCGTACCGCAGACTGCATGGAACGGACCTCTCCACATGCGCTGTACCGCTGCAGCAGGAAAAGCATTGAACAAAACATTGACGTACAAAGGACGTTTTGCGCTGATTGGGATCTTTCTTGCGTATTCTGAAAAGTGCGCAATTCCTTTTCTTGCTGGTTTCGCTGAGCTAGTGTACATGTAACGTGTAACCAGCGATGTAGCTCGAAATATGTCACACTTAAGCCTAATCATGAATCTGACGAGCGGACGCCCACTGGATTTGACCAAGCACCGATATACAATAAAGCGCACGTGTTCATGCCCGTATGTCACAGTCCCCTGCATTGACAAGGGGACAGCTGTTTGTCGTCGCAACTAACACGCCTCCACAACACGGAATTACACTAAGGCAGGCAGTTGCCAGGCTACGTATGTGCCAGATATCAACGCACGTTCTGAAATAGCCAACCATTTGAAATATAGTAATGCTGAGTTTGCATAACTTTAAGATCAGTTCTCGCACCGTCTGCTAGTGGGGGCGAGAAATATGCGAGGCATTCGACAGGAGTCGTCAACTGAAGTCGACGACTAGTTCACCACGGCCATGCTTTTTGAAAGGAAGGAATGCGCAATCTGTCGCCGCAGCTAAGGGCAGATCAATGGAAACAGATGGAAAACAGCAAATTCAGGCTCACTAGAGAAAAGCGATTTGGTTTTGCTTTCTGGCCAACTGGCTCCTGTTGCCTTGCCTCTTTTGAATCATGTGCACACCGTGAAGCGCCTCAAAAGAGGTAGGCATGTGCACCTGGTGAAGCACTTGCCCACAATCGAAATCGTTGGGAAAATACAGCGGTTGTCTATTTGACCTAGAAGGCGACCATTAACTGAAGAAAAAGACAACAGAACTACCTTAGACTGGTTTTGTCAACACACCTTTTGTGAGCAGCACCATGCTGACGTTCCATGGTGGCATAAGCACGAAAATATACGAAGTCGGAAACCTGCCGAAACATCCCGTGCTAAAAAGGAGCAGAGGACAAAAAGCATGTGAAAAAACATAGCCTGTGAAAGCAAACACCTTTACAGCCCTGGCACGCTTGAGCATCCTTCGTGAAGTAACAGCATTAAACCTGGTAGATAGTCCAGCCGCTTTAGCTACACCCACATTGCCTTTCTGCTCATTTCAAGTGAATGGCATCAAAGCTGTTCATTTGCTCGCACTGGAAGCTCAAGCAGCGTTACGGCGACAAACACTTGTTAGTACTCAATAGACGGGAATAAATGCACAGAATAGTTTTACCGCCAAACGAATTTGACCCAATACTTGCAAAATGCGAAGTCCCTGTGTCTGCCGTCACCCACACGCAGAACACCACGCTTGGCTACACACCCTGCAGGACCTTTATCAAGTGCCGCCTTCACCCACCCTCTCCCGCTGTGGCTCTTCGTATTTACTGCATTCATCTGCTTCCATCTGGAACAGCCATCAAATTGCCTTCAAAGGAACAAATCGACGCAGCAATTTAAAAAAGCTCGGCAGCATCGCAAAACCTTCAACCGAACACACGCACTGAGATGCTCGGCACGATACTTGCTCTCGTAGGAAGCTGCTGCATCTATCACATTTCCTACACATTTGAGATATTCTGTGACTGTGGACTGTGACATAATTTTCCCACCGATACCTGACGAAATGCTGATCGCCTTATTCAAATCTCAAGGAACAAAAGTTGTTCGAACGAGCAGAATATTATCCACTGGAAGAACGACCAGTGCCCACGAGTTCTTGCCGATTCTGGCAGGCGCCATTCTCCGCCTCACAGCACACACAGGAGTGCTCGTTCCAAGAACCATAGCCACCTTGCGGGCCATCGCCTGAAAAGCTCTATAAAAAAGCAAGCAGTGCACCACGTCATGGAGATTCAAACGCACATCATATGTAGAGAAGTTCTGCGGGTAACAAACAGAATATCAGTTCTCTTGCACATAGCTCGATATTGCTATGTATATAATCAGTGGAATGGCAAGGAACCCCTTCTAACTCGTATTTTTCCGAGAAGTCGATGTAGTACAACTGCTTCTAGTTTTGTGGAGCAAGGGCACCATTCGAAATGTTAATCGTTGCGCGGTGAAGCAAATGCAGTCCTGTACACTTCATCGACCGGCAGTTGAGCAAGCAATAAAATGCGAGTTTGCCGTTTAATTCATTTCGATTTGGTATGCCATTTCGTTCGTTCAAGAGGAAAGCTAGAAAATCACTCAGGAGAATACACGAAAACTTGCTTGGCTTAAAAAGACGGGTAGCAGCAAATGCCAGCGCGCATTTAGCAGCGACAAGATCGAAATCGCGTCTGAGCAAAATGCCAGCAAGACTGACGAAAAACTGTATTCCAGTGTACTCAAGGCGAGATTGCATCATCGCAGCAATGTGGCAAAGAGTTGACAATAATCCCCCACGCTGTTCATTTGCAAGGAATTCAAAATGAACCCTAACTCTCAACGCCACACAAAAAACTGCAGGTGAATCGGAGGACAAGCATAAATTAACAAAAAACGTAAATGTGCGATTTATCAAGCCGCACACGGCGAGACACCAGCAGGCTTGTATGAGCTGGTACTTGCCCTGCGGCAACTATCGGAAAGTGTTCAACATGAGTTTCACCTACACAGCCAGAAAAACGCAGTTAGCTCCTGAGCCGACTTGTCGTGTCAATAGACTACGTCACCACTTGTAGAAGACCCGAAATAGCGCTCGGCAACCTGCACCAGGCTGCAGGCACTGCAAATCGATACTTCCAGACAGGATGCTCCTTGCGTGCTGGGCTGCAGACTTGCACTGACCCTCGCGGGGCTTTTCTATACCCCTCTACCGCTAGTACACAGTGCTCAACACTTTAAGCAGTTGGGCAAAGCGTTCCGGCAGTCAACCCCACGCTCTACGTCTACAGGCACGACATTGCCACACTCTCGCGCAAGACGAGGTTTCGCCTCAGCGTAGGGCTTCATTGCACTTCACTGCTTTGCTTTCACCTAGAAGCCTTTAAGGAGCGCACACAGCGCACGGCACATGGATAGAGCGTCCATGTTGTGGACGCATTTGGTTTGCCTCTAAAACATTACACTTGTCCTCGTGTAACCAAGGAAGAAGCACAAACGTTCTCCTGGGCGCTTCATCTCAACTACGCTAGTGAGACCGTCTGGCGGCCGCCTTGACATTTGATCTCTTCCATATTCTATGGCGCTCTATCCTGCAAGAGTCCGCAGCAGCCAGCGAACCACAGAAATTGAAGTTATTGTGGCCTAGATTTTAGTTCTCTCCAGCTTCGCGGCCATGCATTAGTAGCGCTTTCCCCTGCGCAGCCCACTTCCTGGTTTCCGTAGTGCGGGCAGCGCACCTGTAACCACAGTGGAAACATACAATTCTAGAGCTCAAGAGGCGAATTATTTACTTTTTCATGATTTTATAGGTGCCCACGCGGACTGCAGTTGTATGTTTTGGATGAAAGGGTGCCCTAGGGCCGAAAGCATTTGGCAGTAGTTACAAGCCCCCGAGAATTCCACTCGATTTCTACAACGTTTCGACAAAAACAGCAGCCGGCTACACGTCTCGCAGCCTCCATAGTTCCTCTGAATCAGCTGCGCTTTGTTGCTGCATGGCCCTGAAAACACTGACACGGTATAACAAGGCCAACAACCGATGCAGCACGAATTTTGAATGTGGTGGTGCCACAGATATGCGCCTCAGATGAAGAAGGCGACAACATCCTAAGCTCGTTCCTCCGGCTATGCCTGCTAGTTACAAAGCTAGGAATACTCAGCGGAAGTTGAATCCATAATGCGAGACTTCCACGTTCTCGTTTCGTCAGACATGCATCTGCCTGGGTGGCAATGCAACTTCACGTGGTGTCTGCCCACATAACCATGCTGGACAGATGCCAGGATGCTCTGCCTGCTTTTGTAAAGGCTCCTCATACTCTGGCATTCTTGCCTAGGGTCACAGGCAAGCGCGCGCAGACTTTCGACGACTTACTCTAGGCTCTGCGTGCGTACGGTCAACAGAGAAGCGCCATCCAAAATGATGAACTTCTTTTTCGGCATGACGCTTCATTCGCTGTTTGGTAACGAAATCAACGGACAAATGGCACAGATCACAAAATAGACAGTGCATGGTGGGGGTGATCGCTTCTCGCTGCACGACTGCCTTCTCGCAAACACAACGTACACAGCGTCGCTAGGAGTCTTACGGAACTGTAATCCCCTTCTGCTGCAAACAAGGACTTAGCCATTTAGTTCCGGCCGCTTACCAAAACGTCGACAATATCGCTGTTCATTACAAATGTCTCTGATTAGTTTCAGAAAAGCCCAGAACCAGGAGGTGGTTCAGTGCCACCAATGAAACCAAAATTATCCCCATTGAAACTCGTGCAGGCAGTCTATCTGCAACATTGCTATCGGAACGTGCCAAGCTTCAATCCGTAACATGCAGCCAACGGGGCAGCGCCAAAATACTGCGGAAATGTAAACCTTTGGGCAACAATATACACCCACACCACAAGCGCATTCTTCGCACTGCCGCGTGCGATCGTTCTACAAGCACGCTGTTTAAATAAGTTCTACAACGGCTGAATTCGCATCTCCCTCGTGCAGCGACGCGGTATGCAGCCGCGACGACACTAGCAACTCCGTTTGGCCGCTACCGGCACGACCGTCCTGCACAGACGCGTCGAGCCTCATCGTGCATCGCTGCACGCAGGTCATCCTCTTGCAAACCTGCGTAGAAATGATGATTAATCCTCACGAGCCGCTCGGCGTTACATTTCAGGCTCGGCGTTTGCACACCGAACCGACGTACGATCGCAAACGGCCAGACGCTCCAACTCAAAATATGCTTCTACTTGTCTTGAACTGCCAAAATCCGCACAAACACACCAAGAAACCTGTCCTGTCTACATGCATGCAGCACTCCCGCAGTAGTAAGTTCTGACCAATGCGCTGCGATTTCAATGCACACGAGAAAGTGCTGCACAACAATAGAGACACTCAACCTAGCTGCAGGCATAGGTTCTGGACGAAAGGCAGCGTACACAGCAAAAACAACCAGCAGTCCTTGCATGCTGTCATGAAACGCCGTTCAGACTCTATAACGCCTTGTAGGGGTGGGAAAAGCGACATGTGGCGCAATCTTCCCAAATTCTTCATAACTCTCTGCACAATGTCAGCGCCACGCAGGTGGAAAATCCATCATGGTCTTTGCCAAAAAAGGATAAACCACAAGCAGCAACCTGTATTCAACTTGCGGAATCACAGGCGGGAATGAAGCATGGACTTTTGAACAAAGCGCGCCTATCCCACTGACGCATCCTTCTATTCGCCAAACTAAACATCGCCGAGTACACAATATGTCTAATCCACGAAGGCAATGCTTACACGTCCGTTGCGCGGCCATGCGCAGTTCCCGTTTGCCCGACAAAAGCTCGTTCTTCGGTGGCGGCGTGCACGACCGTGTTGCATGAAAACGTCGAGACCTGCCGTGCAACTCCGTACACCCGTCGCTCTCTTGCATTGTGCAGCAACAGCATGCAACTGTTGAAGGACACTCATCAAACTCCACTTCGAAATAACTAAACGCCAGATAGTCTGATGATTTGCTATAATATGAGCATCTACACGCCCGCCCTTTACTGCAAAAATCCATGGAAACGGTAATAGCACACGATTTCTTTTAAATACGCGAATCTATTATCTGTGTGTCCCTTGTGCATACACGCTGCCTCCCTCGTGCGTCGCAAAAGCTCGCTCGTGGGTTGGTCCGATGCACAATCATGCTGTGCAGATGCGCCAACCCTCGCGCTGCGATGCTACACGCCACTTCACCACCACACATTAGTGCAAAGCATTATACGCCACGCTCTGCAGGCGCATGATCAAGTGACCGACACGGTTGAACAGCCACACGCTCCACTTCAGCAAAAATTTCCACATCATCGGTCCACCACTACACACGACAAAAACTGGCACGATGCTCAGAATGAACAGTACGTACCTGATGGAGCCCATGCTCGCCGCTTGCCCCCAAACTCTGGCATATATATCAACACACAAACACAAACGCTCTCTGGCCCCTAGCACCTGCCCAGAGCAGCATGTTCGTGTGTCAAGTCTACCGTCCTTCGCAACTCACGCAGCCTCCTGTCCGTGCACGTGCGGCGCTTCCTGGCTTCCTACGCGCCTTCTTTTCCCCCACATGCACAAAATTTACCATACAAGTACTTTTGGAAAACGCCAACCTAGAAGTGGCATCACATGCTCAAAAAGTCGGCATCAGAGACTGCTTAAGCGTAGACGGTCGGGCAGCAACGTACACCCATACCAAGGAAACGTTATTGCAGCAGCCAAAACAGGCTGAGCTAGGACGCCAGCGCGCTTAGCAAAGCGATGAATGCAAGATTTTCGTAGTCCGCGTGCAGCAAACAGGCATTCCAATTGCTCACAAATAGCAACTTTGTGCGGAGGCCACTGGACCGCGCAAATGTGCCGATACTCGGTACGCTTCTGTATGTGTGCGCAGCTCTCTTCCGTTCCCCCCAGGCTCTTAACGCTCTGCTTCTGCGTTTGCACGCTCAACATACCGATGCTTTCAGACAGACAGTCTTTCTATCTTGAAATTAGCGTTCGTTTGCCCTCAAATGCCAACAGCACCACATGTAGAGCAAGGAGCACAATACGCAGGGGACATGCTGACACGCCTTGCGTGCGGATGCCCGTTTTTTCCATCGGCACTGCAGCGTCTGCACTCATGTAACAAAGCAACACAGCCGTTTTCCTGTACGTGTGCCGTTGAGCTGCGACCGAAGCATTTGCCGCTAAATGACACTCGAAACAATTCCACAACAGCCAAAATCAGCGAAGTCCACGGGCAGAGTGTAACATCCACGACGCCCATGTCTGTCCTAGGCAGCTTCTTATCCATGCATTCCAAATGCTTTCTAGACCCCAGAGCACCCTACATCCAAACACCTGCAGGCAGTCTATCTGCAACATTGCTATCGGAACGTGCCAAGCTTCAATCCGTAACATGCAGCCAACGGGGCAGCGCCAAAATACTGCGGAAATGTAAACCTTTGAGCAACAATATACACCCACACCACAAGCGCATTCTTCGCACTGCCGCGTGCGATCGTTCTACAAGCACGCTGTTTAAATAAGTTCTACAACGGCTGAATTCGCATCTCCCTCGTGCAGCGACGCGGTATGCAGCCGCGACGACACTAGCAACTCCGTTTGGCCGCTACCGGCACGACCGTCCTGCACAGACGCGTCGAGCCTCATCGTGCATCGCTGCACGCAGGTCATCCTCTTGCAAACCTGCGTAGAAATGATGATTAATCCTCACGAGCCGCTCGGCGTTACATTTCAGGCTCGGCGTTTGCACACCGAACCGACGTACGATCGCAAACGGCCAGACGCTCCAACTCAAAATATGCTTCTATTTCTCTTTCACTGACAAAATCCATACAAACACGCCAAGAAGCACAATGTGCGCAGTGTATGCTAAACGCGCTCATCTTTGCAATACACGTCTTTCGCCCTAAATCCATAGAGTCTGCATTCATTTTACGAATCAACAAGCACAAACTGGTTCTTGCGCACATCCGCTGTGCCACTTTGTTTCCAAGTCTCTCTAACTGCCAACAAAGTTGTCGTTCTCTGCAGCCTAATCCAATGGTTTTCACAGTCCTGTGGACTCACGCAACGCCTTGTAAGGCGTACAAACTACTTGCCAAAATCGCCAAATTACAAAGAGCATTTTGGCACCACAGAAGGAGCAAGAAAAACGTTGCGCGACGTCGAGAGGTAACTAGCACCTGGGAAGGCTACGGGAGCGTAGCGGTGCAAAGGCGTACAAACTACTTGCCAAAATCGCCAAATTACAAAGAGCATCGTTTGTTATAGGCACTGGCATCACAGACACTAAGCAAACAGTGGGATAAAACGGTACCCATCCCGCCAACGTATCGTTCAGGCCGCATAAGCATAATAGGCTTGGAACGGACACTGTATCTTGATTGTCTTCGATCTAGGCGTGCAACGTTCGCTCAGCCGTCGTTCATCCAAACTCTCTTCTACTACGTCTAAAGAGGGCGCAATCCTTCTACGGTGTACTTTGAGCATAACAACTGCACTCCCAATAGATATATGCACCTAGACTGCCTACATTTCCGCTGCAGCATGAGTCATCACTCAGCCACCGCTGCTACCACACACAGGAGCACACTAAAAATCATGGAAAGCACAAGCCTCGCTCGAAGTGCTCGCGGCTTCGATGCACAACTCTTTTGGAACGCCACTAAGGCGACTGCAGCCATGTTGAAGGGCAGAAAGCACCAATGCTCTTCTGTCCAAAGCACTTGCCCCATCAGTTCGCCAGTGTGTGCCGACCGTCAGACACTTTCGTGCGGAGTGCAGCTGACGCTAATCAGTGTCATAGCAGCCTGCAGCCTTAGAATGACGAATATCAGGGCTATTCCAGTAAACAACTCAGCTGCGTGCAAGCTTTTGTCTATGCTCCCGTAGCTTTTTCTGACCCTTAGTACACATGCTGTTTCTCGGCATGTACACAACAAATATGACAAGTTGAAGTTACCGCAAGCACTGCGGGTCTGCAAAAGTTCTACAATTCTAAAGACGTCCGACAAAATTACAGTCATATGCTCCACATCACGACAACACAAATTGGTTCGGCGAGTCAAAACATTCAATTTAGGGAAAATTCGGCATCGCACTAATGCGTTATGATTTGGTGGACTGAATCAACCCTACGGCGAATAAGTTGCACCTTGCATTGAGTATCGGCAGCGTGGACTTTACATCTACGAGCACACGGCAGGTCTGGACGGCGGCCGCCAGCATACGCACTTTCTGGGAGATCACAGGCTGGTGGCAAACCAGCAAGCAGCTGAGTGCTGGGCTATCAATAGTCTTCAGCAGTGTCACGTGAAAGCTTTCCTTTAAACGACATTCAAAAACACTAAAGCTTGCAGTGCGTTAGTCCTTCACTTTCTACGAGGGCGCATATGCGGAAGATGTAACGCAGTACCTACGTTGCATAAACGCTTGGCTGCTGTTCTGTCTCCCGCTGCAACACCTGCAACTCTCATAACACAAGTTGGATTTCTGAAGCCAGTGTCCCAGGAAAAAATTTCAGTGTTGCTTAACGTGTCGGCTGTGAGCTGGAACCTTTTCAGACATCGCAATGATAAGTTCCTTTTACTTGGATCCATCTGGATACGCTGCAGTCGTAGGGTCCCGCAGCGCGCAACAATGCAGCAATCAATCATTCGCTCAACTTTTGTCACAGATTTATTTCATCTAGCTCTGAAGACGGCTGCTCACACATTGATTCAGACCGTGGTAAAATATAATCGCTTGCTCACAATTTTGACCTTGGCAAGCAAGGAAATTCCTCTTGGCCAAGCCTTTTGGATGCTCACCTTGTTGAGGCCGAGGACGGTACATGATTCAAGTTCTAAGGAAGCCTGCGCTCTGACGCTGAACCCCAAAACCTTGACCCCCAACCCCAACTGGCAGCTTCCTAATTTTTCCTCGAGCTGCGGTATTTTTTGAAGCCGCATTTAGTCAGGTATGGGTTAATTCATTTCACAACAATCAAAATATGGCATTTGCGCGCTCTCTGAGAGCTCACCGAAAATGCAAAATGTGGCAGCTTTTCAGCGGCCACTGTTGCAAAGAAAAGCTGCAACACATTCAGGCTACATGCTGGAGGCTTTCCTGCTCTCGCGCGGAAAAATGTCATTCGTACCAACTCAGTGTTACAGCATTCATAGCAGAGATGTATTTTGATGTACTTTTGGGAGTGTCCATTTCAAATCTCAGGTGTGACCGTGCAATGCACCTAATGTGTTATGAAGCTCTTCTACGCATGAAAGTGTTCCTGTCTTCCTTTATGCGGGAATGTTTGTCCGCTTCGGAGCACTTTAGCCATCACCGTATTAAAAAATATTTTCCAGTTTTTTGTTTTCTGTTTTGGTGCCACCGCACAGATATTATGCGGACAAGAAAAGTATGCATGAGTCGGTGGCTACGTGCCATTCGAGGACTCAGCATTCTGTCTGACACGGCTTTTGGCCCCTGGTTTTTGCCACGATGTATGTAGTGTCGCACGATTCCCTGCATTACACTGGTTTCCTGGAGCTCGTACGGCCAAGACAAAGCCTCTTAGCCACTAAGCAAATGCCTTCTGCGATGAATAAACTCACGAGCTGGATACAAATCCAAAAGAGCTTCAACCAGGAATCAAGTTGTCCAGTGCCATTCTGTTGCCTTTAGATAGCAACGTAAGTAAAACAAAGGCTGCTTCCGTACTTTGTGCTCAGCAGTTACAGACTACCTCTCATGAACCTAAGGAATTCCTGGGTATATTAAACTGCTCATAGGTTCCCTCTGATAAAACGAGAGGCTGCTTAATCCTTCACGACAACCAGCTTGCGCATAGTGCATTGAGGGGACTACATGCCAATCAACAAAGTGCACAACAATCAACAAAGTGCACAGATTTTTCCCGAGAATGAATGCAGTGGAAACAAGCACATTCGTCGGCCAGATAGATATAACGTAACGGTCCTTAACAAACATTAATCATCTGTGACTTTATGCCGTTGCAGAAAGGAATCTAAAATGCAACTCGATGCAAGCCAACTGAAAGTGGCATGTAAGAACTGTCCAACAGCAGCAAGTCCCGCATCCACAGGTGAAACGTTCTTATAACAAGGCAAGCTACGTTTGGATAGACTGTGCCCACATGCTAGCTTTAACGGCTCACCGGCTTGAAATTCCGCATGCTACTGGCGCGCGGGTGTGCAATATAAGACCGCACTAATTGCTTAAACGTCCAGGGCCCACAGCAACGTGCACGTTTGACAGCCATGCCTGCGCACGCCTCACTGTTCTGCCTGGGCACTGCATAGAAACCCAAGTTCACACCATGTGCCTTTAACTGGAGGTTAACCACTGGCGGATAGTTGCATGTAGTGGACAAATGTCCTTCTGTATTGACCGCAGAATACTGAAAGAAAAGGCGGAAATGCAGGCAGAGCGCAGAAACATATGAACTGTGCAGTTATATGCCTCGGCGCATTTGGTTTTGGGGATTGACGCTCTTTGCTGCATCTACGTTCGCCAGTTTTCGCGTAGCATAGTACATGAAGGGCAGTCGTATCATATTGCATTTAGATCGCGGGCTAGCTGCTCCGTTTGCAGACGAAGCGGCCTTAAGGATGGCCGTCCAGAGTATCCGCATTTCCTTGAATGCGTTTGGATCTGTTGGCTATGCATTTTTAAGGAGACATGAGAGCACCCGAAAGTATTCGAATGACCAGCGTTGCAATCGCTGCCATGCAATGCCGCATCCTAGGCATGGGCATGAGGCGCACTCCAAGCTTTGCACATGCCCACACGAACTCTCAAGTTGAGCGCGTGCTGCCCACAATGGAGTCTGGCCGCTGCTGCTCCATCATTCACGATAAAAATGCTCTTAACAGGACATGGAACGTTCAATGCACCAGCATTGTCGACTCGAATCATTGTTTGAGCAGGCAGTTATCGTAGAAAACAGTTGCAAACTGCACAAACTGCTGCGAGTCACGAGCAAGCCGTTTCTGTAGGAACTCCAAAACATTTTCTAGTTTGCGGCAGAGCAGTTGCGTGCGTAAAATGACATTCCTGTATACGCAAAAAACAAACCCTACACGTGTTACAGATGCTTGCAGGATCTTCCTGCCCGTGTGCATCGGCACGCACCGTACCTTTGAGGTGCACGTCCCTTTCTTGCATGCCTACAAAGGGAACGTTGCTTCGTTAAGCCTTCTGCATTCTACGTCGGGCTTTGCACCTGCCTACTCGGCAGACAAACACTCTGAGACAGCCGCATGCTTCACCTCAACGTAAGCCTCCACACGACCACCACGATCAACGTCGCGTCACCAAATGCGCATTCGAAGTGCTCACCGTTCTCATTCACAGAGTTTCCCGTGGAGCCATTGTGCCCGCGTCCATCTTGAGGAGAAAAACGGAAAATTTCTCCTGCCCACACTACCTGGCTGATCTCTGCCTCTTCGTGGCAACCATTAACAAGCTTTCTGTACACTGCAATCGTCTCTTACCGGTTCTATAAGCCTTCAACCATCGAACGCCGCATATCAATGGCGTTGTCCTGAATACCAAATCCTACGCGATTTCCTTTTCCGGCACTCGCAGAGCGCCCTGACCCTCCACGCACCTTCTGCCCGCCACACATTGAAGTGCAGTACATCCCATACATACAGCCCTACCTGGCCAGTATACATTCACTGCTCACACTGGACATAACTGACAATTTCAGAACTCTCTGGATTGTCGATGGAACCACAGATGCAGACACTGCAAAAGCGAATTTCGACCAACCACAAATATATACAATCACTTCATACGCTGTGCGCAATCCCCCCAAAACGTTTCCTGCAGTAGCAACCGAGCGATATGTCGTACAACCTGCATGAGTGCCCCGTAATCTGGTTGCACACTACGTCACTGCCACGTAACTGCGAACGCAGTACTGACCAAACGAAATGTTGTACCGCCTTCGCAATCCCCCAGTATCTGGGTACAGCAACTGACTTTCGCGCGGATGCAAAGGCTGGCACGTTGCTTTCGAAAAACTCCAAACGACAAGTAACTTATCGCGCTCGTTCCCGCGGCTTCGATGACACACACGTAAGGTGGACGGCGCGACAGCAGCGTACGCCCTTTTCCATTGGCAAATTCTTCGACTTGCCAAACCCTTCTTCGGCGATACGAAAATGTGCTGTGTCTCTTTTCTACAGAACCTCCTGCATATGCTGCCTATAATCACGCGATCTCCTGTCTGCGCAACGTCGCGTGCCGGCTGCTCGGACAACCATATCGGCACTTATAGTACCTTTCTACACGTCAATCAGTCTCTTGCCTAGCTGCGAAACACACAATTCTTCGATTATCTGCACCAGCCTCAACGTCTGCATCCCCACCAGGCAAGCGCTCTCAGCCAAACAGACGCTTCTGCCCCGCATAAGCCTCAAGTTGACCGCCACTACTGCCAACCACAGAAACAGTCAGAAACGCACTGAAACCACGGAACATGATCAAAGCGTCCACTCTTTTCGCGCATGTCGTTCGCTGTGAGATCTTTGCATCTACGCAAACTATCCTGCCTCATTGCCGCCTTGTCACAAACGCCGTCGAGTTCGCTGCTCATCATAGGCGACTGTGACTGGTTCCACAAGAGCCTACAGCATCGAACATCGTGTATTGATAGCACCATCCCACCGCTCTATTTCACACAGTATCCGGTCTGTTTCAGCATCAAAAGTCGTGTATTGGTAGCACCATCCCAGCGCTTTATTTTACACAATATCTGGTCTGTTTGCTCGCAGCCCCTTCATATTGTCATTGTGCATCGTACCGTCACAGCCATTTGTGAACAGTAAGTCGTCACTGCTCACGGTGCATATGACTAACCGCTCTATACAGTCGTAAAGCAACCGTAAGCATCTAACAACCGACCCAAAGCAACTATCAATTCTCGCATATTCTAGGAAAGCGCCATATTTCCATGATGAGTGCTATTTTCAGCCACAAGAGTCCTCACGCAATAATGTCACGAAGTACAAACTCAGCAGGCCTATCACTGCGCACCAACTGTTTGGCAGCGTTCGCCAACTCTCAACAATTATTCACCACAATCGACTAAAACAGCCTGTCATCACTAAATGCCAAATATCAGGGCAATTATTCTCGTCATCCGAATTTATACGATCTCTTTTTTGCGTATCCCCAACGTTTCCTGCCCCTGAACGCAATATTTGCTTTGCAGAACACACACACCGCACCGCACCTACAACCACACCTTGCAATACCAACTACGCTCGGCGCGTTGCATGTGTGTAAAAGTTGTGCAGCTTTGTACACGATCCACAGAACTGCAGTCAGAGCTGATGCAGAAAAGACGTCCACCAACCAGAAAGGGCAAGCAGTTCTTCTTACTGCCATGAAGCCCCACTCAATAGCTACAGTATTTTCTGCAAAAAGGACCGGTCAATAGGACATCTAACTTGCATATATTTCCCGTGTCTGGCACTGTTACGCAGCAACAAAGGCCTACAAGCTGCTCGAGAACAGAGCCTAAACCACAAGCAGCATCACTTGTTAAAGGAGGAAGCGCCACAGGCATGGCAGGGGGGTGAACAGAACAACAAAAGCGTACTTGCAGAACACTAGCGCACTGTTCTAATCGTCAAAACAAGGCTTTACAAGGACAACACACTGAGCGTTCTATTTGCGCTCGCAGCGTGTGAAATCCGTTGTGCCACCAGCCGTCCACTACGCCGTCTTCTCGTGAAGAATGATGCCTTGTGAGCGTGCCGTAAAGGTGCGCCTAATGCTGTCTCGTTTTTATATCATCGGTTTACACTCTTTTATCCCGGTCGGCGGTCAACGCAGGCCTACCTCAGCCTCTACGTCTGCAGTAACAGCTCACGCAGTTGGACATTTCCTCTTAGTCCAAGCTTTCGTTCCTTCTACATTGCCAGCACACATGCACACGAGATTACATATGCATAAGGCAAGGTGGACGCTCGATATATTCACACTATTCACTCTTTCGATGCACGCAGTTTGCTTTCGGGATATTGCGTCCGCACTCATTTCTTGGGAGCACAATTAACGCAAATGTTGTCCAAACAACCAACGTCGCCAGTGCATTCGCAGCTCCTCTGGGCTATCAACACACCTTCCCGCAAGCACGCAACACACCTATAGCCGCTTCTGGCCAATGCATCTTCACTGTTGATGCTGCACACTGGTTAATGTTGCGCAATAATACTGATTCCAGATAGAACTGCCCTCTTGGATCCTACATGAAAGAGTGTCAGCAAAAGAAACGCAACTGAATGTTTTTGCAGATTGCAGTGGAACGCCATCGAAGTTCTATAACGTTACATGGAGCAAGCGCCATGTAACACAGCAAAGTACCTGCTGATCTCCCCTGTATGGCTTCTCGCCAGCGAACTGCCACGCAACGCCTGAGATTCTCGCGCATCTTGGGGAACACACCAAAACATACAGCGTCGTATGTTCGAGCTGTCGGTCAAAAACACATCCGAAATGTCGGTTATAGGTCAATAGCTTGCACAGCCCAATGGCACATTCCCGCAGAGGGCAAACTCACACTACGATAGAGACATTCACTGGATCTCTACATTCAAAGTGGGCGATTTGCATAGAGACTTTATGGCGACGCGCTTACCTGTGTGCGCGACACAAACAGCCTTGTGCGGAGGCTGCTTGGAAGATCTCTCTCCACAGATGCATCGGAGCTTCATGTGCACTTCAATATGTATGTCCACCGTGTGCACAGGCGTCCGCCATTTTGGGTAGCACAAAAGCAATTGCGTGTGAAGGCACCTTGCAAATCTTTCCCGCACAGATGCGCCGGAGGTTGCTGTGCGCTTCTCAACGCCCGCCACTATCTTGAACACCCGTTATCAGTCTCAATAATGTTGACGAGCCTTTAGACAATCTAATCCAAGCTCGGCGCTGGTGTCAACACACTCAAAAGTTTCGCCCAAGCATAAGGCTTCGTTCTTTTCCCACTGTACACATAAGCACAAAGGAGCAGCGGACAGCGTACATGTTCCATACTTGAAGCGTTCATCGTTTCAGTGCATTAGGACAAAGGCTCTTTTGTTCAAGCCGCCAGTCTCCCTTTGCTGCATTGCAACAATCGTTGGGAGGTTTTCTGACTACCATAAACGAGTTTGGCAGATCCCGCAACAGCCCACAGCCAGCCAACGCCATGCCTCAGGAAAGCCATTATCAACCTTCAATCCTACGCAATTTGTTTTCCCTATATTTTCAAAGCTTCTAGACTCTCAACTCACTTCCTGTTTCCCCATGCTTACAAAGCACCAAAAGCCACCTCGGACCAATACTACGTCACGGGTCATTCCGCTTATGAGTCACTGTTGCACGACTCTACATATACCAGACCAAACTGCAGTCGTAAACTAGGAACCACTGCCCACTGACCAAATAAAACGAATCTCTGTACATAAAAAACGCCCATTGGGTTATGCTACGTGATTGCTACGCAATTGCAGGTAGCATCATATTGTGTCAAAAACAGCCAGAGAACAAGCAACAGTGTGCGGTCAACGATGAAGCGCCTCATGCACCGCTTATATCTAAACGTCAGGAAAATAGCGAGCTCCGCTTCAAATAGCTCACTCTGCTGATTGCCCAAGTCAGACATAACTAAAACCGCATAATGCAACGATTCTTCACGAATGCAGCACATGAGTATTTTACGTGCAACCAGTCACTCGTGCCTGAGCTACAAAATCAATGCCGCAAGAAAGCTGTTTGCAAGCGTTCGCTGCGTAGATACATCGAAATCAGCCATGCACCTTCAGGTCACCCTTTACTATCGCACATGCAACCTCAGCGGTCTCGTAAAGACCGACAAACCATTCTGTAATTTACGTAGCCGCCACGTTCGCGCACACACCACAACAGGCAGACGGCCTTGGACAGCCCAACTTTCCGCGCCAGCAGAAGCCTTCATTCTTGCGCCAATGCCAACATACACGCAAACAAAATGACACGCACAGAATACACAATGCTTGGCGTGTTCACTGTTATCATGAAACGCATACGCTGGGCGAATAGAGGATCCGAATTCGTGTCGCAAAACACAGAGCAGAAGCTCTCTCATGTCTTCTCCGCTTGTTTGATCTCGTTCCCAGCGGGAGTCAAATCCCTCTGCAGCTTCTTATCCAGAACAATCAACTCTGACCAACTTCGCAACAAATACGAACCACTGAACTCCATGCATTAAGGCGAATACCAAAGACACCTCAATCCTGCGCAAGCCTCTGCCCTCCAAGTTGCACCACCGCCAGGACACTAACGCACCTCCTTTAGTCGCGCAAGCACACACGCAACTGAAACCACTTGTGACCAACACGTCTCCACTGCTGATGGTTCACCCTAGTGAATGTAGCACAACTCGACAGACGCCAAACAAAACTACAGTGGTAGATTCTGGAGGAATGAGTCACAACAAATAAGAGCCACTGAATTCCATGCAGTAAAGCGACTACCAAAGACGCCTCAATCCTGTGCAAGCTCTTGCCCTTCAATTTAAACCTCTGCCAGGACATTAACGTACCTTCTTCATTCGCCCAAACACGCAAGCAAATAGAGCCACTTGTGGTCAACACGTCTTTAGTGTACTAGTGAATGTAGCACAACTCTACTGTCGTCAAACAGAAAATAAATGAGTGTTGACCAACACAAAGCCACCAGAAGCCTCTGCAGATTGCCGTTGAACCTCATCCAACTTCTGCAAAGTTGCCTGGAGCAAGGGCCATGCAACACGGGATAGTACCTGCACAGATCCGCCCTGTGTTGTTGCGTGCCATCCCGCCGCCACGAAACAAGACCGTGGCGAGTCCTTCGAATTGTGTCAAAACACTTGCAGCGTTCTGCGTTCGATGCGGCGGTCAATGACACACCCGAAAGGTGGATAGTAGGGCAAGTGAGTGCACACGACCCAATCGAGCATTCTTCTGACAGTCGAAACCACGTTATTCTAGAGCCGTACCCACTTGATCTACAGTCTCAAAATGCACAATTCGCCTACAAACTCTATGGCCTGGCATTTCTGTGTCTGCGCAGGAGAAAACAGATTTGTGCGGAGGCTTCTTCCTTGATCTCTCTGCACAAGTGCGTCGGACCGCGCCGTCAAATGGTAATTTCCCGTCGCAGTCATGCACATCATCTTGGCTCTCAACTCGATTTTTTTCTAACCACTCCACGGCCCACTTCAGATTCAATGTCTGCACCGATATCCCACGCACACGAATTTTCTTTCTGAGTCGTTTCTTCGCAGTAAGCATTTGCACAAGCCCTTCTACGGCCTTCTTAAGGTTCGAAGGCTATATTAATAGCTCATGCAGGCAGACGTTTTTTCGTTTCTTCCCAGCCGTTTCTTCTCCACTGCCCGAGCATATCCAAACAAGCTTAAACTGACAGAATGCATGATCTCGACTCGAAGTATTCACGGTTTCACTTATGCGGCTTGCTGTCGGGCCATAGAGTCCGCATTCATTTACAAGAACGGAAGACACAAAAGTTCTCCTTTTTAGCCAGTCAATATTCCCACGCTTTCAAAAGGCCATGACCACACTTTTTAGACACTCAGCGCACTCCCTGTTTCTCCATGCACGCAGCACACCGACAGCCACACCTGGCCAATAGTGCGTCACGCCTGACACTGCCTAAGAAGCGCTGCTGCACAACTCTACAAACGCCCAACCAAGCTGCAGTTGTAATCTACCGGCAGGCTAGTGCTTACTGACCGAATAAAACGAATATTTGCAGCATGTTTGAGAGAAGAAGTGGCATATCACTTAATCTCCATAAGAACCGTGCATCTCAGTATGCTACGTGACTGTGCCGCAAGTGCAGGAGACTGCATACTGCGTCGGAGGCCCGCGGAAGATCAAGCAGCATCATGCGGCCAAAGATGAAGCTCCCAACGCAAATCTAACATGTTGGCATCAGGACAATTGCATGCTCGGATTCCAATAGCTCATTTTGCTGATTGCCCAAACCAGACTTAACTTAAACCGCGTAGAGCGAAACTGTGCTTAACAAATTCACCATACGAGTAATATACGTGCAGCCAGTCTCTTCTTTCTGAGCTACAAAAGAAATGTCGCAAGAAAGATGCTTGCAAGATTTTGCCGCGCAACTGCGTCGAAATCAGCCATACACTTTACTTCACCCTTTACTGCCCAAGCGATCTCACCAAAGCCGACAAAGTGATCGACAATCTACTCCAGCCACTGCGCGTGTACACGCAGCAGACCCCACCGGAAGCCCATAACCTCACATCATTGCCAATATACGCACAAACTTACCGAGGCGCTCAGAACACTAATTACATTGTTGACGCTTCTATGGTTGCGATGCATGGCATTAAACATTGAAAAGCGAGTCTGCACTTGAGTAACGAACGGCAAAATAGAAACGCTCTCATGTCCGCACCATCTATTCAATCTCGTGCGTTATCATTTCCGTGCCACTTCTTCGGTCTCCTTCTTAGCGGTTCTCAAACGCCTACGTATTTTATGATGCTGCAACAGGCTCTTGCCGATTTCGCAGCAGGCTACAAGTATTGAACGCCAGGCATTTGAGCAACTGCCAACGACACCTCAATCCTGCACAACGTCCCGCCCCTTCGTTTGCAGCACCGCACGGACAACAACGCACATGCTATTTTCCCCAAAGCAAGCACGCACATAGAATCACTTTTGCCAAGTGCGTCTTCACTGCTGATGCTGCATGCAAGTGAAATGCTGCACAACTCTATTGACGCCAAACAGAACTGCACTCGTAGATTGTAGATGAGTGAGCTTCTTCTACTAGAACGAGCAGTTTTGCATAAAATCATGGAGCCCCACCCAGCTTCTGCAACGTTACCTGCGGCAAGCTACATGCAACATAGCATAGTGCGTGCGCAGATCCGCCTTGTCTCGTTGCGCGCCAGCGCACTGCCACGCAAGTCTTGAGACTGTCACGCATCGTGCGAAACACTCCAAAACACATTCAGCTTTCTGCGTTCGACGCGGCGGCCGAAGACACACCCGAAAGCAGGATAGTTTGATATCAGCATGCGTACACCCCAATACAGCACTCTCGTAGGCGCGAAAAGAGCACTATGAAACAGTCGCAAATTGAATCTCTAGCGTATAAGCACAAGATTAACGCATCCGCTGCTCTGCCAGGCAATCCTCCTGGGGCGCAAGACAAAACAACTTTGTGCGGAGGCACCTCGCATGACTTCTCTGCAAAGACGCGTCGGAACTTGCCATGCATTTGTACATGGTCACCTCCCGATTATGCAAACTTAGCGCTCTCACAACCCGCAGTCAACTTTTCGATAACCTACTTCAGCCTCTACGCATGCAAGTCCCACAGACAAAGCATTGCCGGGCAGCTACGTGCTCCGAGCATGGTCCTCTGTCCTTCTACCACCTCCAGGATACTTCGAGACAATCCAAAAAGCACAAACTGCGCAATGCACGCTCGGAGTTTTCACAATTTCACCGCACGTCGTCTCCCTCTGGCGAACACGCACTGATGCCACAAAACAAAACACGCAAACGCTTTAATGTCCTCATCAGCTGCCGGATTTCCTCGTTCATTTGGACCAATTGAGTCCATCATTATCAACTGCGACCGATTCCACATCAGTTTATAGCCATCAAATTCCAAGCATTACTAGTACCATTCTCGACTTTCCATCATACGCAGTTTCTCGTTCCTCTCTTCGCAGCGCTCTCAACTCACCTTGTGCTACCCAGCATGCAGGCAGCGCACGTGTAACACTTCCTGCCCAGTACGGGTTTACTACTCATGTTGCGTTTCAGTGACTGGTGCACAACTCTACAGGCGCGCGGTCAAGCTGCAGTGGTGAGTTAAGCGCAAAATGCTGTCCGCCGATGAAAACGAAGTAAACACGACTGCAAAGTGCCGTGAGACGCCACTCATCTACAGCAGCGTTTCCAGCAGTGAGGACCAAGCCCCACGTCACCCTGCCTGCATACGTCCACTTTGGCTAGCCACGCTACTTCGCCAGCAAGCAGGTTCAAAGGCCTGCAAGCTGTTTGTCAAATGGCCAAACCTCGTAAAGCCACACGCAGCATAATGTGATCAGCGTGGCGGTGTCAAGGACAAAGCACGAATGTGGATGGCAATGGTACAACGGCGTACAGCTGTCCCACTGGCTCACTTGTAGCTACCGCATATGGCTACACTAGGCCCGCAAAACGTATCTTTGTCGTGAATCCAGCAACGCAGGTTATGCAACTTTGCGTGATAGCCCGTCGCACATCTTTGTCAGCGCAGTTGCGTCGTTGTTCGCTCTGTGACTCCAAGCAAGTACTCGTTCGCGCACTTCTGATGGCTTTGCAGGTATTGTGAACAGGCTTTCGCTGCATTTCCTACATAAATTGCGCCCAGCCTGGAATCAAAGGGCTGTCAGCTGCCTGATGCGCTGTTGCATATCATTTCCTCACTTTTCATCCGGCTGATTGCGCTCTATAGTCACGCGGCATTGCGGAACATGCATTTGTTGCATGTAGCAGTCGCGCCCTTGACAACATCTCACCTTTCTGATTCTGGTTTCCCGCTCTCAGTCACCTGGCACAAGCAGTGGACTCTCACGTTTCCCATTTTCGCCACTCAGAGAGGGTAAAGTGCACCCTGTTGATGCCGTAACAGTTCGCGTTTTGCTTGCCCTGCAAAGTTTCAACCTGAACAAGCTTTGGAGCCGTCTAAACACCTCAAAGGGTGATCAGAGGGCATGCTTTTGAATAGCTCACAGCAACGAAGCAAGTCGTCTTGACAGTGTGCTGCATAGCGACGATGCAGCAATGCAAGTGACACCAAGATAAGCTTTGCTTTGTGCGCATAGGCAGGTGTGCCTATCAGCAGGCAACTTATAGAGTTCATTTCGTGTCGCTGTTGCTGGCCAACCGAACACGCAGCGCTCGAGCTTTGCAGCTGGCTTCTGTTGTCAGATTGGAGAGCTCCCTGTAGCCTTGGCACCAGCTGTGGCTGGTGCTCTGAAACGTTTCGCCTTACCAGTCACTCAAGAGATCTTCGCGAGCTTGGTGAGGTGGGGAACACGGTACCGACGTAAAACAGGTGACCAACGTCACGAAGCACTCTAGAAAACTACCGCAATGTGAACCGAGGACACTTGGTATCAGCACCACATTTGTGAAGCAGCATATTTCAGAGTTGAGGTTTCACAGTTGAGGGGCAACCGTGAGGCGCCGGAAGGCTACAGCTCATCATGGCTACGTTTTTCAGTGGCACTTACAATACAAGAGCCATCAGGGGCTTCTGCAAGTCTTCGCTTGTCATATTCTGCTTTTTTGCCTGCTCGGAGGCCATTGAAGCACTTCATCACTAAAAATGTCACAGCGAGAGCGGCCGCCAAGACAAACAGCGTGCAGAAGCCTAGTGCTGTTCGCCGACCTCTACGAACGGGGACAGACCATCCTCTACTGGTAAGTGTTTCAAACTCTAAAGGCATGTCCATAAGCTCAACGAGGCTGGTGCATTTTCCTTCATTGGCGCCCTGCGTTGCCAACTACACGAACAAAGTAGGAATGAAGAAACCTAGTGGGAGGCGGTTCATCTTGGGCGACAAGAGACCCCTATAACTTGGATTTTGAGGAACAAACGATAATGATTTTCGAAATAAATTTGATGATTCAAAGAAGGAGGAGTTAACTCAGAGAAACAGCAAGATCTACTTTGCTGCTGGGACACAAGGCCTGCCACTGTCGTCTGTCGTGTTGGCACGGGTTTCACCGCTCCTGACTGTTGATTGAGACAGGTTTTGCAAACCATTCTTCTCGAAAGTTAGAGATGGAATTGCAGGATATTCTGGGCCTTATCTTGCCTTCTTCTGTACCTACGTCCTGTTAGCATGCATGTTGTTCTTCTGTTCTGTGCTGTTTCTGCGGTTAGTAACACAATCGCGAATGCGCGTAGCACTCCAGCGCATTCTCGTGGTATTTCCAAGAGCATTGCTGTGCTAGACTACTCTGCTGCCGTATCAAACCGGTGTACTAGCTCATGATACTCGTCTATGCCAAAACCACCACTGTCCTCTTTTGAGCACGGTGTTTTGGCGTAGTTCCACTAACGGGACACTTTTGTGAGCCTCAAGTTGCATATCTCCCATATCGGAGGGTAGGTCACACTTGACGAATCTACAGCACGGATGCACTCATAATCTGCTGCCTTACTGCTGAATCGTTTCGTGTGTTTACCCCCCGTCGCAAGGCATATTGCCGCAGAGTGGCTCGAAGTATGCCTTACAATTCGTCCGTAGAAATATCGTGCGCTTGGGCGATTTGGAGAAAAACATTTTTTCCAGAGCTCCAACCAATCCACACTACAAAACGATGCATGAGAGTGGGTGGTCCGTGAAACAGAGGAACCCTTATTGCGGGTTTTCTGAGTGTGTGTCTTGCTGCGTACCCACGTTATGCTTTCTTTGAAAGCAGGCACTTGCAGCAGGCGTATTTGTTGCACTGTACACTCTCGTGTGTCTCTGCATAAAAGCAGGGCTTTAACACATAACTGTTTCTTTTAAGTCCTCTTCAACCGGGGGACCGTACACCAACAAGCGCCCGCTGAGGGGCCTACACTAGGTCGTTTTTCTGCTTCTTTAGTGCCTTGTCTACTCCTAGACTCTCCTTGACTCATAAAGGTCCTACATTCTTTGTTTTAATGCCAGCATCGTGGTCCCCAATTCTACTAGGGTGGCTTGTCATCTCGGTCTGACTCTTTCTTGTCTTGTTCTAGCGTCCATGGAAGCCTAAAGCTTCTGCTTCCAGCATTCGGAATTCCCCTGTTGCTTTGCCATATCTTCAACGATATTTTCCCGATGTTTCTCAGCGTCATTTTAAATGTTTGGAGCGTGTGTATAGGACATCTTTACATGAGCTTCTAACAAGAACAGGAGTGGATTTTGCTTTCGTTGGCCCTATGTTGACTTAAAGCGCCTCACATTCTTCCAGTCGATCTCAGTGACGTCCCAAGTCAACTTCAGTGACAGCAGTGTTTCGTTGCTGCCACGAATCTTAGTGTTACAAATGTTGCGAAGGCAGTTTTCCGGAGGTTCGGGTGCTCGACTAAGCGCTGGCTTGTCAGATTCAGCGAATGCACGCAACAGGCAACTATTGGTGGCCAACTAGTGAAATTATGGCATCGCCACAAGTATTTCTAAAAGTCTCAGAGGAAGTGTAGTCCCCACTCTGAAATCAGATCAGCGCGGAGCCCGTCCCAAGCCCGGCAGCAGGACTGCTGAGCCTAGGTGCCCTTCTCCAAGATCTCACTACAGATTACTTCGACGTAGTTTCAACCTTCGAAAGGCTAGGGACAAGCCGTAAGGCGATGAGTATCGGCTAAAAACCCGAGGCAATCGGCGCTGCTCAACTCAAATGAAGATTAACTGAAACTAGGATGTACATACTCATGCTTTACGATAGCAGTCGCGTGTTTGCATTCAGCGTAATTGCGTGTATTAGTCCATAGTCAACTTGAAGACGTAGTCAGTGCGGTGAGTTGGAAATGGAAACGATTGGTTGAAAGCCGGACAAAAAGCGCCGCAAGGAAATCGTTTTAAAAAACAAAAATAAAGCAAATGTTGCTGAGCAACGCGTGGAAATTCTGCAGAACAATGCGGCTGCGCTGCTCTCAACAGGGCACGACTGCACAACAATGGGGTTTTCGGGGGTGACCAGCGGGCGCTGCCTCTATCAATGACCCGACGTCCACAGGCTCCTCTTTCAAAGGAAATACCAGTAAATGAATATTCTTTACTCATTTATCCACTTATCTGTCTGTATTATTCAGATAGAAGCCGTGAAGAGGCATGAACCAGTCCAGTTGCCTTTTGCCAAAACCGATTCACCAGCAACCTCTTAAACACAGGATGAGCGAGAGCGGATATAAAAGTTTAGGGTTTAAGGTTTAAGGTTTATGATACAATTATAAACAGGGCCACAAGATGATGCCTTTCGCTGTAAATGTGTTGGGAAACCACTGCTCCAGTGTTTAGGGTTGAGGGTTTATGTTTAGTTGTTGATGGGCTTGGGCAGCCTATTGCAAAAGACCTCCGGGTTGCCTTTTTCGCCGAGAAAAGGAAACTGCATTACCAGCACCCTCTTGTAAACACGGTGAGGCAACACAGCTCTTGTTTCAATCACTACTCTTATTTTTTTGTTGACTCTTCTTTCTTGCAAAGCGGGAAAAGGCTTCCCCCCGTTGCGCCACGCCACGCTGTGCTTCCTTGAACTCAAACCTAAACCTTCGACAGCGAGCCCTTAATCCTTCACCGTGAACCGTATATCCTCGAAAAGAAACCCTAGTCCTTGGAGCTTAACATTAAACCCTCAAACAAACACTGAACCATCAGGCCTAAACCCTACGCCCGCACGAAACCGCAAGCTTTCAACTCCAAATCCTAGAGGCTCCTCTGTACGCAAGGGACTATTTATATGCTACTTTTGTGTTTTCTTCGTTTTTTGTAGCATTCGCTTTGGTTTTTTGGGGGTGATTGGCCTCCTGAGACGCAACTTTTTTATCTGCTGTCGCTTTTCCTTGTCTTTCTGCTGCTGCTTTGTACTGTAGAACGGTGCTCATGATGCTCCCTCCCTCTGCAGTCTACTGCCACTACAGTGTTCTCATACTAGGGCTCGCGTAAACAATGCGCGAGTTATTGCAAATATATGTACAAACACCTGAATCTAGTCATACTAAATGTGGGAAAACATGAGTACACCGAGAAGAAATATAGAGACGCGGACACGCGTAAGTGTTTTCCGAACCAAATGCCTCGCCCTCGTAGCAGCTGAATTGCTTGCGGCATGAATGAGGTGAAAAGCCACAAAATATATGAAAAGATGAGCACAATTCAAGAAGAAAAGTTGAACACTTCTGCTTTTATTCCTGCTGCTGCCGCTGCCGCTGCTGTTCCCGCTGCTGTTCGTGTTCCTAGAGGTGATAGAGCTCCTGCTGTCTTAACGAGCTTGGTATCTACTACTCATTAGGGACAGGGTCTCTCAAAAATAAGATGGGCTGCTTTCACTGTTCAACACCTATTACCCATTGCCCGAGGCTTCGGTACTACTGCTGCTTTTGCTCATAATAGGTTAGTCGGTGCTGCCGCGTCTGTTGTAGGAATTCTCCCTCCTCTGAGTTGCTGCAGCAGCAACATAGTTACTGGTGTAACGCCAGAAGAAGATGCAGGGAAAAATTTCCACAGCATTCTTAAAGTCGCGACGAGTGTAGGCAGCTAAGTAGCTAAATACTTCTCTGTCCACAGCCTTCTTACTGCGAATTATCGGTGGATCTTCGAAGTGCAGCAGTCGTTGGAAACAGCAGCAGCGCAGGCATGGCAAGGCATGCATGCTACGCACTTGGGAATTCGTGTGAACCCGGATATGCTAGTATATCTGAAAAGAGAACTGCAACGTTAATGCGCGATGGGTAGTTTCGCCTTCCCAAAGCATGGTACTGAACTGACTGCCCATAAGATCGAAATAAATGAAACAGAAGAGCACGGATAAAGCAGCAAAAAAGCAGCTATGAGCGCAGCAAACCGACCTGGATATACACCCAGACCACTGAAACAGCGGCACATCGCGATAACGTAGAAAATGACAGTTCGAAACGAACTCAGATGCTTTACAGTGCTCTTGTCATTTGAAAACAAGTGATGCAAAGAGGGTGCCAAAAAGACGAAGATAAACTAAAGTGTGCAAAAGTCAATTCTCGCGTGGTGTATGCACATCGTACAGTTGCCCCCAATAAAAATTATCTGACTTTGACCGTTCCAAACATAGTATAACGACACTGGGAAGGTATTACTTGGTCGCCTAGTATTCTGGGGACAACAAATTCAAAGGGGAGATTATTGGATTCTGGGGTCTGGCCCACTAGCTCTTGGGGCAGTGGATGCTTATTCTGTTGCACGCACGCGTTTGATGCTGACACAAGCAAAAAGAATAGTTCTCATTGGTTTTGCTTTCAAAACAAACGAATCAACTCTTAAATAGATGCAAAAATGAGTGAACCAACTAGAAGGAGGGTGGTGAACATAAATAAACAAACCCCAAAACAGTTTCCTAATGACGCTATCTATATTGCACCGCAGATACTTTTCTGACTAGCCTATGCTACTGGCTAGCTGTCGGCATGAATAAGTGGCCGAGTATGCTGCTTGTCTTTGTAATGAGCGACCTATCTACACCCTAGCTAATCATTTGGTCAAGTATCCACGTAGATTTCGATCTAGCTGCTGAAGTTGCTAACTAGCTCCTTAATTAGGTGCGAAGAAGCACTGCAGCTTCATACTAACAGTGCATCTGCTTGGCTAGCTCTAAATGCCTCTTCAGCGGCAGCCCGTAAATAAATAATTAAAATATACCAGCAAATCAGGCTTTAAGTAGCAGAGTCAGAAGTCCTCGATATTTACTGCTTCTGTCTCTGCGTCTGCTGTCTCATGTGTGGCTGCTGCTGTTGAGTCTTCTGCTGCTGCTTTGGTTGCCGGTGCCGTAGCCTAGAGCAGAGCTGCTGCAACTCTGTAAGCAGGTTTCTTGCACATCAAGCATGCTTTTGGAGGCAAATTAATCCTGCTTTATCTTTCGTTCTCCTCACATGCTGCGACTGCATAGGCTCCCTCGTTTATTGCGGCTGTGTCTGCAGCACTGTAGCAGCAGCACCAGATTCGCCGGCAGTTAAAATACCGTTCTGCTGCTGTTGTTACTCGCAGCCTGTGGCCACACAACTTGATTTTGGTGAAGATTCGCTAGTTACTGTCCCTCATTCTGCTGCAGCGTCTGCCACTGCTGCCACAACGTCTGCCGCTGCTGCTCGCCGCCGTTTCTGCTGCTGCTGACTTGCTGCTGAAGCTGTGCATGGCCCCTCCTTAATCATTTCATGTCTTCGCATTGATACTTCCAGAAGAAGATGCAGCGGAGCTTCAGCAGGAATTGCCGCTACTTGCCGCAGCATGCCGAGGAGAGCGGCCACAGCTTGTGAAACTTCAATGACTCATCGTCGTCTTATGCTGCTACCACGTGCTGCTGTTGCCACTTGTTGCTGTTGCCACTTGCTGCTGCTACTTTTCGCCAAGTGTGGAGAGCATCACTATCGCCCAACTCACAGCCGCTGGGCCCACCGTAGCTTACAGCTCCAGGCATTTAGGGAGAACGTCTGCTGCTTCTTCTGTGGCTCCTTTTGGCTTTGCAACAACAGACAAAGGGGTGGTAGCGACGCTCCTGCTGGTTTGCGGCTGTCGCAAGGTTGCAGTTGTCAGTAGCAGACGTTGATCCGTGTGCACTGACAGACGCGCAGTAACAGCACCTGCACACGCGTCCGCAGCGCCAGCTGTTGCTGCAGTAACAGCTGTCGCGCCCTGTTTCTGTTTCCAAAGCTAAACGATGCATTTACTTCTGAAGAGTACATTCTATGTCAAGCCTATTTATCCAGTTGGCTCTGTGAAAATAATTACTTGGAACAAGCAGAAGTTGACCAAAAAAATTCAAACTAAAGTAATAAGCAATCCAGACAAAGAACAGTAGACTAGAAACACGCAAGGGCATCGACGCCATGAAATGTCAATCAGCTTAGATACAAGTACTCCCATGTATTGCGCAGATAACGTTCCCGGCAAGGGAGAAAGCTCCACGTTCGCTAAAATTTGTTAGTGCGTTCCAAAAGCAAGTAGTTGTTTGTTGTTTGAGGAAAATCGCAGCTTTATCTGTTTATGCATAATCCAAGCCCTGAAGAAAATGTGAAACGTGAATAACAAGCATATAGCCGAGCCGTGGAGTTCTTACGGAATTTCAATTGGAATGTTACTTACACAGTGGATATTTGTGCCCCCTGTCGAATTCCTAGAAATATTGAAAAACGAGGAGTTACTAGAATAGCTCATGGTGCTAATGCATTTTCGCATACAAGAAAAGTGCATATAATTTCAACCGTCCATCATTGACTCTTCATCAAGGTTCGCCTTACGTGGCTGACCAGTCTGAGTACGAAAAATTCAGAGAGGAATTCACAACATATATATCGCTGATCCGATGCCGCGTTAAAATGAGGCATTGTGATGCTATAGATCTACTAAATGAACTGCAATAATTTGTAGGTGCTCCAGAAAAGCGTAGGAAAAGGCGCATTTGGTAGCTTACCACGCTATTGGGGCTCTGTTGCTTCCTGCGCTGAATAATAGGTCCCGTGCAGCATCGTAGAGCTAGCTAAGCGTAGACTAGTGCTTCTACAAAAAACCTAAAAGACCTGTTTTGGCTAAAAGGCGGTCGTTTTAATCATTAGGGGTGATATACCATCAGTTCCGAGTCGTCCTACAGTAAGCAGCGATCATGCACGTAACCAAGGATCCTACGAGATAAAAGTCAAGGAGTGAGAACTAGTGAGGCCAGAGGCCCAGTGACAGGAATTTGCACCCGTTATTTGGTGTGCATTCTCCGTGTTGCAGACGCTCAGAAATAGACGGGAGGAGTCTTTTAGTGGCTGCCATTCATAAAACAAGCACATTACTCTGCACCGAGAAAACCAGAAATATCATGTGGATTTTTTGTAGAAAAGTGCAACGATAGTCTGAAGGTGGCAGTCGGCGCGGTGAAACACTCCTGATCCAGGAGACCCTGCTGTTTCGTCACAGTCCCTCAGAAAATAGGATAAGCCCGTAGGTCTAGCTGCGTTTCTCCAACCTGTGCCATTCATCTAACCATGGAGCACCGGCATTCAATCAATCAGCTAACGTACATTTTGCAGGCGGCCAGATCTCATCGAAAAATTAGGCTTCCGATTTAGACTGCAAATAATCACCTCGAAGCTTCTTTGATGAAATTAGTGTTCGAAAATAGCTAGCAGATAGAATACCCTCCCCACATAAGCATATGCGACATTCAAGCGCTTTTGACGACTATTAGTGCGTTTTTCTCTTTCATTGAGGCCTTGCAAAATCGGCCATGAAACTCTTGGTGGGCCAGATTCCTTCTTCATTTAGTGCTGTTCAGCACTCGAACAAGAAGCCCTAGCCATTCAAGTGCACCTTTGATTACGAAGTTTCAAATTAACTCGTTCAGGCAAGCCCAAGGTTAGACGTACACTTTGTTACTTTCATGCTGCAGAGTGGGCTTCGCATTTCTTGTTTCCCGCAGACTGTGAACAGCAGTCTCATCGTACGGGCATTCTGAACGGAATTTTAGAGTCCGTCGTGAACGATTCAGGCAGAAGCCACTGGCCAACCGCAGTTTACATCTACAGACCAGGACTTGAATTGCCTGACAAACACGGCAAACTGTACTTCGACGCGCTGCAATTTTCATGATCGCTAAAAAACCCTGTCGGTCTCCTCGTTTCTGGCTTCAGAACGAGCCTGGCTACGTAGCAGTGTGTCAGACGTTATTTAGCTCAACGACTACCACCACGTATCGAACGTATGTTGAATTGTCATCAAACGCTGCTTGGAGTAAGTGGTACGACAGGAAGCATCGAGCCATTTTCCAAATAGCGTCACGAGAAAGCGCAGAAAGATTAGGACGGCGGCCTTTTTGTATAAGTAATCGATACTATTTTATTCCTCAAATAAGTACGCTTGCAAAGTTTTCAACCAGCCAAATAAGCGTCAGTATCGTCTGACACCGTAGGCCATATTTTGGGAGCGTCCTTCTGCACGGGTGTGCTCGATGCAAACCATAATGTTTCAAAGAGATGCCTTGAAAGGCCCGCAACAGCTCTCTACATATCGACGAGGCAGCAGGGCATTGCAAGGCGGCGACCGGGGTGTACACCCCAATTTTCAACACACTGCAAGCAACGAATGAGTGCTCGTTCGAATGCTTGTTCGCCTTACATCACAGAATGTCCATAATCGAACACCCAATCGGATACTAATACCGTGGGGCAAATATGGCAACAGCATTACCCATTATACAAGTATGCGACGTCTCGATAGCACGCACTGATTGTCTCGAACACAGCGGAAAGGAAAAGGTAAGTGGCAGCCTAGCCGACAAGCTGAGCAATGCTTGGCCTGCAGGATAAGTAATGCTTCATGCAGATCAGACACTTCGTGACACTGCACATTCAGAAGCACCGAATATTTCTGTTGTCATTGAGTGTGAAATCATTGGGTATGTGCAGATACTTCAACACTGGATATAAAGGTGCTTCATACAGGCGAATTACCTGGGGAATACCACGTGTTCGGGCTGCTTTTGACACCATGATTCGCAAGAATTAGCGCCTTAGAAGAGTGGCACAGTTTGGACAAGGCACATACGGCAGTGAGTGGCAGGCTCCCACCGTGCGCAGCCTTCAGCAGCAGAAGTGCCCATGTCTGCGCTTGCAGAAATGCTCGAAAGTAATCCTGTTAGCAATACATCACGGTTCTGGCGGTCGCGAGCCATAAAGGGTTTTAGAATTTGGATAAAGTGCTCGCGTGATGCGAATGAACCAACAGCCGCAAGAGCTCAATCCAGGGAGGGCGCTGTTGGCCTACGCAGCGGAGTCCGCCTGCTTCACTCATTTCACTCCAAACCACTGCGTAGCGGCAATTTTCGAAGCTGATTTTCTAGCAGAACGCACTTCACACCTGCCAAGAGACGCGACCCAGTCAGGAAGCATCTGAGGCAACAAGATTGCGGGACTCATTTTGCAGGGCACAAACGCGGACAACGCCTTGCGCGGGGCAGACGTACAGGCTGCACGAGAAAAAGGCATCCTACACCAAGAGCCGCTCGACTCTTTCCAACTGCTCAAAGGCTGGTTTCTGCAGTCTCCTAAACATGACATACTACAATACAACCAGTAGTGCAGCCTGGATCGCCGCCTGCGGGCGGCAGGGTGGTTTTCAAGTACATTGAGGACATTCCAATAACTGCAATCCGCATTGCTGAACATTAGCTGCTCTCGGAGGAAGCTTCTCTATTCACAGCTCGCAGCAACGTCGCGGCAGAGTCTGTGACTCATCCACGACGTGTGTGATGCTTGTAGTGAGGAAACAGCGCGCACTGCACCAAGACCAAAGGTGCCGCTTCGCACAGCAGCGAGGTGGTGAGTGGCGAACATATTTTTGTTCAGAACGCTCACATATCCATCGACATGTTGCGATCTCCGATAAATTCTACATACACAAGGCGAAGCGTAGATTGCGGGGACCTAGGGTGTACGTGGTCCACAATATGAGACAAGTCATGTATGGAAAGGCGGAATACGACGCCTGCGGTTCGCCGCGGGTACATCGCTGCGTAGGGCAACAACGTCCTTCACGCATTGAGCTGTTGCGGGCATTTTGCAGTTGTATACGTCCAGTACAATAATTTTGCTGGCATCACTAGAGGCCAACGAAGCATACGAAGGACCTTTCTCGGCCAGCCGTTTTTGCGTGCTGCAAATCGCCATTGCTGTCTGCCAAGGGTTAAACCTGCTCAGTCACATTTGCTCTTGCTACGGTTCACGGATTGAACGCCGAGCCACGTAGTACAGCTGCTAATAGAGGATTCCTTGAAAGTTCTGAAAAGTCCGGTGTTGACAGTCAGTCGATTCTTTAGCACTCGCACACTGTTGATACATAGAGTACGAGCTTTGGCAGTCATCCCTACTATTTTCACTTTCCACGGTAATCGGAAGCTAATGGCAATGAGGAACCTCATATTTTACGGGGCCAGAAACTGGATCCATGTTCTGCACCATTTTCTGGAGGGACGATTTGAATAATTATTACCAAATCATGCAATTCTCAATTTCCTGCGGTGAAGGTTTAAAAGCAGCGTCCTGCAAAAGACAGCATCCGCACAAGTCACTGTTCTGCCCGTAAAAGCCTGCTATGTGCCTAAGAAGAAGAGGGAGCGGGAAAGAAGCAAAACACTTCAATCAAGCAGTTGAATCTCCATTCGTCTTTGTTATGGGTGTCCTTTTCTTAAACACCAAGAGTTGCTAACTCGCGCGCCCAGAAAAGCCTGCAGACGCTAGCGCTTACGATGTTTACCAGTTAGAGGTCACTCGAGAAAAGCTTTTGAATTTCTGCGTAATAGCATGTAGGGAGCAAAAGGCTTTGGTACGACTAAGGTTCTCACAAAAATTTTGGAACTTTGAAAGCCATTTCATCCCAAGCCTGGCACCACCTGTACATATCATGGAGGATCCGTGTTCAAAGCTTCCTTAAGTGTAGCTAGACTGCTAACAACGCTATTCAATGACTGTTTGGATTTATCGATGCACTTCTGAGCAGCCCGAGTGTCTGCCCATTACGAAACTCTAGTTTGCCAGGTAGATAAAAAGTAATGATTCCTTTACTGAATTCCATCTCGAGAGGAGATAGGCAAAAATCAGTGAAGCCCCACGAGGCAAAGCTCTTTGCTGTGTAGCCAAATACTATACTACGCGATGCAAGGAGATGATGTCTTGCCATGCACTTCGTACTTATAACCGTTGTACACCGGTGAAGGAACCATGCATATCCTACCACACCCACGACCTGGCTTCTAGGAATTCAGGGGACTCTGGCCCCATCGTGGCGAAGCTTTCTAATTTGTAGCAAGCGAAATCGCCCAAAGTATAGTTAGCTGCAGTACGGTGGATCACCAACGTGATACCGAAAGGGTCGCACACATTAAAAGGAGCCAGCTCAGTTGATGACACAGAGCGACGTATCCAGATATACATTAGAGTATTCATAGTCTATAAAAATTTTTTGTGGATGTATTCGGTCTCATTCAGCTGGGTAAGTGCCTGTTGGTGCCGAATGTTTCGAAATATTGTGATGTTGCTTTCTCTACGAGTGACCACATTGCTAAGAATCAGTTGAACCTACTTTGCAGAGGACTGGATGACTAGAATCTCCCGCAATAAGTCTACATGAATAGAGTGGCGCTGCTGCAACGAAGCTGATTCGTGCCTAGTATAACAAATCGGAAGAGGGCTGTCATCCTTCTGACTGCGATAAGAAAACCAAGGGCAATCGACCGCTAAAAAGCTCAAGTTATAACCTTTCCGTTTGTTTCCTCTTGAGATGACTACGCGTATCCGTAGTGCTTCGCTGGATGTATGTTTATGGATACCAGTAAAAACTGCAGAACCGGAATTACATGGACGCGATTGTATGCTGCAACTATATACCGTACTACCGGTCTTATTTCTCCGCTCCGTGCTTTCACACAGTCAAGCATTTGGTAGCGAGGACTTACGCTGCAGACAAAACTGAGGCTGCGCGGGTAAAACATGGCAAGGATGCGCGGCAGAGCAGCATCTCTACAGTCAACACGGAGAATAGATATTAGCGTCGTACGATGTGGAATCCAGTAACCGAGGAGCCATGCAGCAGGACACCATGATGCTGTTATAGAGGTTTTGCTTTAACATAAGGTGAGCCTATACCTTTTGCTGTTTTCGGCTTCCGCTGCATCATCAGCATGTGCCTGTTACCCTAGAATAGATGAATGTTTCTTTTCCGGTACGGCGTGAGGCGACTGATGTAATTGCTGATTTCACCTTTAGAGAATGTTCAACGCGGAAACAAGAGCATAGAGAAATGCGCTATTTTTGGCCATATTCAGGATAACATTAGGTCCCTCTTTGCCGGCTCTGTCAACTTTAAGATCCTCGCAGATCATGCCGAGAGAGCCATCCAATGGAACAAAACCGGGAAAAAGGCAAACTAAAATGAGCTGAAAAAAGGTAGCTTACTTTTCTCCAAGTGCCCCTTCAAGCTGTATAGCTCATATTTAATATTCCCTCGTGCACTGCAGGAGAGCTAGTGAAGTTTTAAGCCAGACTGGAGCGCTAATGCAGTTTTGAGCCAGGCGCCCTAGCACTGCTCCGGATAGTAGCTAAGTAGTAGTAAATTTTGCCCATAGCAGTATTTCAAATGCTCCGTAGCGCGGACATAACGCGTAACTGGTGCCAGCACAAGTAACATGCCAGGACATGTAACACTTGCAGTACGAGTGGAAGTTTTGAAAGTCATCAACATTTTGTCTGGTACCTTCGAGTCCCTATTCAAATACAACTCGCTGCCGGTGATCAAGCGTGCAGAGCTGCTTGTTAGACTCAGCTGCAGACGTATCTATGGATTGACTACCATGAAGCATCCAAGAGCGCGTCGATCCTTACCACTTGCCCACTGATGAGGAATGCACGAAAAATAGTAGCCCTTACTTGAGTTTAAGTGAATCGCATTATCATTAAATTAATGTAGGTGCGACGACCAGGGTACTTGCGTTAAGCAGCTTTTAGGTTCACACTCCACGTTTTTCCGATCGTGAAAGGCGAGACTTCTGCGTATTACTGCGCAAACGCTTTCGCTCCTTGGCCTCCCGAAATGTGCCGGCTAAGTTGTAGCAATCATGTACTCCTTGTGTTGCCATTAATATTCTGGAAACCTCAGCAGCATATTTTATTCGGATTGGAGGACTGCCGGCTAGCCTACCATCGGACCATCGGCAAGTGTTCCGTTGCTGCTTGTTTTGAATAACGCTCATCTATCAAAATTCTACTGTAGTTCTGCAAAGATGAGCACCGCTTTGCCCCTGGCAGCGTCATTAGCCAATACGGTCACGCGCAACTATGTGGTTGATAAGCAGGACGCAGACATATGTCCGGAGAAGCTCAGGCGCCTGGCCGCTGTGGGCTCTTTTAGTTTTCGTCGCAGAGGATCGTTCTTAAGTCCCATTCAGCGCGAAGCATTATATCGGTCTGACAGCATGTAATTTTCTGGCTAGCGACTGAACTTCTTCAGACACTAGCAACATACACTTCAAGACTTTGACAATAGAATTTTACAAAGCTTGTTCATATAGCCTACGCACCTCATTCCCCCATTGCGTCGAGAATTATTAGCAAGTTAGTCTTCTATGAAATCCTAACAGCTGCTACATGAAATGACCAACATTTTTGTAAAAACTCGTGGCTTTTCTGAGTCGTTACTGTTAGCTTCTGCTGCAATTCCAGCTGGCAATACAGTCAGATCATCACGAATAAAGATTGTTAGGAATGGCGAAACCCCAGAGTGTCAAAAATTCCGCATAGCAGAAAAGCGGCGGCTTTAGAAGTTATTTCAAATATTGTTATGAATCTATATTCCCTATTTCCAGTCTATTTATCTTTGGTGATGCAATTGAGATTTGCGCGTGTAAAGACTCGTCGAGCAGTGCTACCGTGTCGGTTAAAATGGCTCTGTGTGTCGAAAATGACGAATTGCTCCATGAGTAGTCCATTCATGATATTCGCGTAAAAGACAGGCGTACAGTTCGGTGAAGCAAAATGTTTTGGCCGCTGCAGTGAGCATTATTGAGTATCTGCTTTGGCAGCTGTTGATGGAATCAAAACAATAACTCCGTATAAAGGCTGATTGCCTGTACTTCTTTATTGGATAGGAGTTGTTGTCAAATGCTCATGTTTCGATGAAGCTCTCTTGACTCATAAGGCTGTAGCATCTACGCTAGCTGGTAGCGACTGCGAAAACCCGAATCATGCTTGTTGACGTAGCACATTACTAAAGAGAAGCATTCCCTTTTAATAGCTCAGCGAATAGCAAAATCAAAGTGATTTTTTTGCTGTTTGAAGACCATCAGAACTGCGAATGCAACAACATTGACCACGACATGGTGATATATGAATTGCGATACAGCTGGGCATTTAGAAAAATGTTGGCGTGGTTTAGGACGATGCTCGTGTGGTTTCCTCTTCCTGGTTATTTGACTTCTTTGCTTTATTGCATTGTGCATGTACAGGATGCAGTATTGTACATGAATCAAATCTGTCCAAGCACTATCCTTCAAGGCCTCGCATACTTTTTGCCCTAGAGCGAACAGCTTTACTGCACGTCCAGTTTCACAGCCACTGTTCCTTGTTATGCACGCAATCGCCTTAGGGGGTGGACAAAGAAGGTGGCGACTCAGAGTCTTTGCGCATGTCGAAATGAAAATCTTCACAAATGCTGCAGAGTCAGGCGAAATTGGAACGAACGCCTAGTTGCGCACATTACTGCAGCCCGCCGCGTTGAGAGTACCACAGTTAACTTGCTAGTTAGTGTTTCATTGAATTTTGTCTGGTCACAGAAACCTGAACACGGAAATTTTGCTAAGCAATATAGTACCCATGATGTACCGAAGGTTTTACGACAAAATTTCGCGACGCAGGATTTGCTGCATTGCATTGCTCATGAACAGTCCCTTGTAGTTCGTTCTCGCGCCCGAAACAGCAAGGAAGCCACATCAAGCATCCTGGACAAACTATAATTCCTGCGGAGAATAACGAATATTTGTTAGTTTGCGAATAATAATTAATGAATCACTCCGTTAATTCGTTCGTAGCCTATGTTACTGTTTTTGCTAAAGCAGGTACTACGCTCCGTTGCAATGATGGGATGCTTTTGAACTTGTCATGAACTTGCTCGATCGTACTAGGCACTTTGAAATATCGGACTGCTCTCGCTTTAGAAAATGCGTTGCACATGGCTCTGGGTATGCTGCACAGTTTAAGCCGTAACACAAAGCATAGGCTCTAGCACTGCTCAAAACTTCCGACTGTAGGACATGTTTTATTACTTCACCGTCGTTGAGAAACTGCATGTAGTCTAACCAGATGACGATTTTTGGATGCAAGATACAGAATTCAACACAGCAGCAGCTGAAGATAGCGGTATCGTAGCTTGCCGTATGAATTCACTTTTCTTCGGACAGAATTGACGGCAGCTCCTCGATGGCTTGTAATGCAAATATTTTAGGGTTTTCTCCTGTTGCTGGAGTATACAAAAATCAAGCAGCCCATTTAGAACTTGTGATTTACCAATGCAACTGTCTCTGGAAAGCTGTGTTCACACAGGCATTTACAGAGCAGTGTCTGCAAAAGGCTCTTTAAGGCTAGCTTCATAAAGACGCCCTGGACTGACCAGCGCTGTTCCAAAGCCCAACGTCTCATCAGATTTCCTAAACGTCGAATGCATGCTGAAGGTCGTTTGACTGAACAAAAAGCCCTCTGTAGCAGGAAGTCTGCATTTTCGCGTGACACTAGTGCATTCCAAGGATATCATGAAACACGGTACACTCTAACTGGGAAGCAGCCTTATGCAAGTGCTGAGCCCATCCCTGCAACAGAGGCCCAAGGAAGAATTTCTGATAGTGAATCCGAACATGTTGAGCAGAGAGAGTAGACACTATTGCCAGAAGAACCGTACGCAAACACACTTTTGGAAGCGACGGAGTCCAGTTATTTTGCGTCTTTCCTGAAAATTATTTGAGGAGATCCCAGGGAAACAACACGCGCTTGGTGCAAATTATGCACGGTTTGCGTCGGCTGCTGATTTCTGTGTCCTTGCTGTATTTGTCGCCACTGAAATGCGAAGAACAGATTCTGAGGTATTGCAGCGCCTTTCGTTTGAAAGCCTGCAGGCTAAATAAACAGAAACACTGCAGCAACTGCGTGCAGTGTCGTTCAAAGCTCAATCGCCGGCCAATATGCGCGAAAATTTCGTCTGACATGACCTCGTCCAACACACAAGCGCCTTTCCAGCCACACTGTCTAGCAAAATTCAAAAAGCGTCCTCAATGATATTCCAAACCACCTTAAGAACGCATTCTCTCCCCTACTTTGTTTCGTTTCCTAATGCATTAACCGCTGCATCTTCGTCGGGAAAACAAGTGCTGCTATAGCACCGGTTTGTTCTCCTGAGTAGTAGCCTGCTCTCGCCATAACACAAACTCAGGAAGCTCGATTGCCTGAACTCTACTGAGTTTGACACTCTGTCTATTCTGCCTGGTTCTTTGTGTGTACGCACGCTTTGTCGGTTTGTTCGGAAAAAGGATCTTGCTGTAGTCTAAAATGGAAACAGTCAATCCTTAAGGAGTTCTCGTCGTCTGCTCCCATGCGCTAGTGATTTCAGTCATCACGAATCATCGCGAATTCGCCGAAGAAGACACAGCGGAATTCAAGGTAGGCACGCCGTTAATATTTGGACCACTTCACGGTATATCGACGCTAACAGATTATGACGAGCATAGTAAGCTGATCTATTGTTAGCACTTTGTCCTGAAGGGCAGTGTTCGATTACGATACAGCAAACTTCCAAACATTCATCGACTAAGCATGCGTAGTCCGATTATACCTAAAACTATACAGAAGCCCTGGAAAAGCAAACGTATTCAAACTGTGGGGCATCACAATTAGCGAAAGGCGCTGAAAGCCGATCAACAGCATCCGAACTCTACAGTGACACCGTTGGTTGATAATAAACTTATTATAATCATGGTCCCGCTTTTCTCTATGTAAGACACAGTATTTAGTGCACCTGGGAGACAATTATGTTAGGAACACTTTGGTAGACAAGTACGTACGGTCTTTGGAAGCGGATCAGCCTAGCTGTTTGATGAAAGGTTAAACAATAGCTGACCAAGCCTATTTACACCGGCGACTCAATTACTGCTTATGAGAAGAGTAACCTAGCTGCGGCGACAGAGTCAGATACCTCCTACATTTTCAGTTTTCAGCAATGCCCGATAAATGATTTGTTGAAGGATTCTCCAAATGCCTGGATGTTACCCCACTTTAGAGTACAAGCCTCTAGAGGGGCTACGATAAGGTTGCTCATGTGAATGGGATTTTGCTGCCCTTTCCTGTTTGCGATTTCTACTGTTGTAGGTTCCAGTAGGTTCCCGCGTGTTCTCCCAAATTGTCCTTCGTAATTGTGCAGTACTGCACAGGTGACACTACAGTGTTCACCTGCTGGTTCTTCACAGCGCCTGTTTTCGTTGGATTTTTTCGGTTTGGCAGACTATTCTAATAAGACTACGAACGATAAAATTGATTAACAGCTCAAATCTTTCTCTCATGCTAAACACGAAAGCATCGTATTTCCAAATTTGCGAACCTCATGTTAAGCAGCGCTAGCCACTGAACTCATGGACACAAAATTGCCAACGGATCTCGTATGACAGTTTGTAGTTTTGCCCAGCAAAGAAGCTTTCTCTATCCGCGCCGGTCCTCCGTAACAGGTACATCAACTCTGCCTGGTTCATTCTCTAGTTCTGTGACGATGGTGTGTAGCACATCCTGACCTCCTACAGCCCCAATGAAACTGCACACCTTCGACTGGGGAAGATCGTGGAGTACAGTTGCTATAGGTACGCGGATATTAGGGAACACTGAAACGATGGATTCGCGTATTTCTCAGTAGTGATACTGCCCAAGCGCGCTAAAAGTTTAGTATAGGTGTTACGCTACCGGACAAGCTTGTAGCTCGAGAATAATCCAGCAATGCAGTTGCCTATCGCAAATATACACATGAAGTATTCTTGCTCGACAGCTTCCACCCATACTGGCTGCTCCTGCAATATAGTAGCACGGACACAGCCAGACTGTTCGCTCGAAGCATTGCGCACGCTTCTTGAGGTAGCCTTCTACACGGCCTAAAATACCTAATAGCTTGATTTTACATTACCCATTCCGTTCTACATGTTGCAGTGCAAAAGGCATTTTAATCCTAATCAGGAGACGAGGTGATCTACAATAGCCCATCACTCGCAGTGCTCTCCGAGTCCTGCGCCGCCGCAAGGCGTCTTTGGTAGCCAGGATCTTGCAATGACTGAGCACTAAAACCACAGCAAGTTTCCAGAAGACGCCCGATGTTCTTGAACTGAGAGAAGTATTCGAGCTGCTCTATGGTGGTGTTGAGAAAGAGCGCAGCATATCCCAGGAGATATGTCGGTGTAAGCGCTGCTACAGCGATTAATCTTCTAACTGTCTCGGTGTGGCAGGCGGCACACGCATCTCATCTCACCGCAGTTTTTCCCCTCTTAACAACAAGCTGCCTATTTCGTTTTTTTTTGCGCTAGCAACGTTGGAAGCACTCTAACATGATCTCGGCAATCAGAGGATTCGATGTTAAAGCACTGAGGTACCAAGGGCTGAACTCAATAACACGGCGAGTTTCAACTTGAGCGAAATTGTTTCCAGAGCTTGGATAAGCGCGTAACATCATCCAACCCGTCTGAAGAAGTACTGAAGTATCATGGAAAGCGAACAAACATGAACCACATCTTCAAATTTCTCCAGTCATCAGCAGAATGAGCAAAGAGCTTGTACAGCAACATGTGGCGCTTTTGAAGATGAATTTCAGTTACAAAACAGCATAAAGGGCGCCTAGAATGCATTCGTTTCTATTGGAAGCTACCTTCCACACGTAAAAACAATTGGCCTGTCGAGATGTTTGCACCGTTTTGATGCTTTCGTTAAACTGATTCGAATGAGGTGTCAAACCTGAAGAATAAGAGAATGACATAATACTTACTTATGGAGCGGCGCTTCCACAGCCTTTAACGCGGGCTGCAAAAGATCAGTCTATCACGCGTACGTGTGACGTGGCCAGCAAGTCTCCCCAACACTATCTGACATTAGTAAGGAAGCATGCAGGTTGACTGCGAAGACTGCTGAACCCAACACTGACAGCGCAACAAACTAACGAAGAGGCCGCAGCACGAGCATTCCTTGTCTGTGCACTAAATCGACAGACAAAAAGGTTGTGTAGGGCTGCAGTGGATGAAAGTGAATGGGGTTAATTGAGTAGTTGTAGTCCAGGAGCGTTCAGCAGATTATGCTTTTTCCCAGTTGTCGCGTAGTGAATGACAGTGGAGGGTCTCTCCTCGATAAGAGCCTCTACATAGTGTCACGTTGGTGGACAAAACTGCTTGGGTGACTCCGCTCAAAGACGGCCCATAGATACGACGACATAGCTAGTCGCAGCATAAGTACAGAACTCATCTATGTACGCTTGAGTGTCCGCTAGAGCAGCAGCATACTCCATCGTCTGTGCATTACACGTAAGGCATTTACTTTGCTGGGGGACTTTAGAAGCCGCGCTATTATCGAATTTGCCATGATACAACTATTTTAGTTAAGGATGTGACCCCAACTGCGGAGCAAATGTTTTCATCAGTCCAGTTAGAAAGAAAACATCATTCATGGTTGAGGGATCATCTGGATTCCAAGTACTATAAAATAAGAATGGTAAGGGATCAATATTTCATCTAAATATCTATAAAGCAAAATTGAACACCGTGAAGATCGAAGCAGATACTGCAGACAGCTGGGTACATTGTCGGTCAAAGCCCCAGGCTGGAAACCTGCAACCGCATCATGAAAACCTATGGACTATATATGGCTTTTAAAATCTCACGGCGCATATAAACAGCAGTTCCTAACAGATAAAGCCGTGATTATCACTGTTTCCTTTGCATTAAGTTGTTCTGGATACCTTTGATAGTGATTTGTACTGCACACCGTATATATCGTCACCGGCAGTTCCTCTGCGAATAGACTAATATTGAGACTCCCAGATGGCAATTTCGAACGACTCATTGAATTTCTAGCTATTAAAAATGTTATTGCCGTACTAAGCATGCAAAGGATGTGCCGATGGAGCCCTCAATGCTCAATGAACTTCTGCTGTGGTTCCTGCGTCGCGTGAGCGCTAACACCACACGCAAAGGCAAAAGCTGTGTTAATTAGATGTTAAGGATAAGCCTGATGAGACCGAATGATGAGTTTGTCTAGTACACTATTAGAATCATCGTCTTTGACAACAAAACGGCTAAATGATAAGAACCGCGGAAACACGTTGCTTCCAGGTAGAAACTGGTGCACCGGTAAATCTACGCAACGCGGCACACAATCGTTGTAAATCAGCTGATACTACTCGCTTCGTTTCAAGCTATTTTGGAACCTAGCTGTCTATAATGTAATGTGAAACCCATGGACACTACAAATGAAAATACGCGTTTTTCCCTAGTTCTCTGGTGTGCAGCTTTCTTAGTGATATATACGACAGAATTTCTGCACGACCACTGCAGACGAAGGATGCTACTCGCTTTAAAATCTCACGGGTCATTTACATTGACTAAGTACTACGCTCATCCTCTGACTGCGGTATTTGTACAGTTACCAACATGAACCCTAAATATACACACCAAGGCTGATCGACTAGCTTTTCATGCCGAAATCAGGCACCGGCTGTTAGCGAAAGTGCTAACGATTCAAATGATGTTCACGTATCACACAGGTTACTCGCCGCTCAACGAGAAAAGCGCTGCATGTGTCTGGCTTTCAGCATACTAATTTTTAAAGCTTTTTCATATTTGGCGATGTTTTTCGTAGTAAATGGTCTCTAAAAAGATACGAATGTCAAGCTAAGAATCGCCTCTCAACGGCCCACAGTAATGCTAATTCTGGAATGGAAATATCCGGATATTAGAAACAGTAAATAGCCTGTTTTCTTAGCGGCCATCAGGAGACTCCCACACATGAAAAACTCTCAATGAGTGAACTGCTGCTGTCGTATAGTTTTGGAATATGCAGCTGATGATTATTGACAAAAGCACGCTAATGCTCATGTGAAAAACAAGGAAAATTCCGAATTGCCTGAGAGTGAGCCGTCAAATTATGTATCGATAATTATTTGAAGCAACCAACGGAGCTGCATGCAAGCCTGCTCTGTAGATGCTTTATTGCATGTTTATTACTCACTTCGGAGATCGCAAAAGCACCTCTTCCGCGGAGCAGGCGACAGAGACTAGTGTGACGCTGCAAACATGTTTTGTATGAGCCAGCGCGTGGTTCTCAAGCACCCATGCCTATTGACTACCCATCATAACCATCATACGAATGTCGAATGCGTCTAAATCCACAGAATATCAATAAGGAACGCTTTCCAGCGCAGTCCCAGTAATAATTTAACCCTAGGATGACTAGTTCTTTACACGAAAAAATTTTCAGAGTGCGACCATTAGGTACGAATATCCGATATAAGGACCCAAATGTGCCTTTAGAGAAAGAGGAAAGTCCAACGGCCACTGCTCTGAAGCTCCTCACACTGTGTTTTTTTCTGCTGAATAAAGTCACAAGCAGCCATGCTGCAACCCCCAATATAAGCTTCCTTCAAACTCTGACGCATCAGGTTCTTTTTATCAAGCATGCTAGCAGTCGGCAAAACGAGCTGAAGAACCTAATCCATCTACATGCTGCATGCTTATTAAAGACCTTGCTGCCTTTGCGTTTATCTGTCTGCAGGACGAATATTCAATGTTGGCAAGGAAGGCACGCTCCTACATCGAAGGCATCTACAGCATCAACTCCCAAAATGTGTAGACCAGATATTTTCTGTTGTTCCAAGGCTCTGTCTCTCTGCTCCACTTAAGGTAAGGCAAGCAACAACAGAAGATTTAATCAGAAAAGCATTCTTGGTTGCACTGTGCTGCGACTACCGGATAAGGGGTCCGTCAGACTTTTGGAAGCAGCCCCATCACTGTGAGCCTAGTACCGTTGCGCTTGCTCCGCTTTAATGCAGGCATCGCTTATACGAAGAGTGTTCTTTTTTCCCCAGCATGATGTCTACACCTTTTAACGGCTTCACTTCTACCGTACTCTCTTACATAGCAGATGTCACCGTACTCTGTTACTTTCCAGATTTAATAAGCAGCGATAAAGACCGATGGTGGGCTAAGGACCGATGGAGGGTAAAAACGCTGGCACATCAGTGCGCGCTCACTGTGCTTTTGCGCTGACATTTTTTCCACTAGCATGGAATCCATCTAAAGTATTTCCAGCATCGTGTCTTGCTGGTCTCAGCTGTATTCAAGTTGCACAAGCAGTCGTCACACAGCAATAGCAAGCACACACACTTTACTGATAAAGTTGAACCCGTGAAACGAGCATGGGACATTGTGTATGTCAGTGGCTAATGATTTCTTGCTTAATATCAAAGCATTCCATCATTCAAATGAACCGCTATATCATTTCTTGGTTTTCGTAGACTCTCAAGAATATTGCATCCGCACTTCCCAGTGGTGATATAAAACTTCCTTTGATTAGATGTACTCATCAACGGCTGTATTCTAGGTCAACCACTCTGCGTCAGTTATTAGAATAGTAAACAACATTCGACGAGAGAGCTAAGAAGCCATTTCTAAAATAGGAAAGTCGTGTTTGTCATTCCAGCACTAGGCAAATCTGTAGCGAATCTGGAAGGAAATTCTGACTTGCGCTCAGTGGACACTTCCACCTGAGTACCACCCCTATGGTTAATGAAGCGCACGCCGTCGAATGCAGATTCTCAGGACACTCGAAATCTATTGAACGCATAGAAACGTTAGCGATTCTTTCTTCAGGCAGAGGTGGGGTTCAACGCGTTGCACCTACGCAAATTCAACACCCCAATATAATTCCATCGGCCTTGCTGTTGTGAGGCTTGGGATAACACCCGTTGTCGGACGAGGGGTATGCAGCTGCGTGAGCACTCTGTCTTCTGGCTTCCTCAATTAACACTATCCTGGCTAGTAAGTACAGCAATGACCTCTGACATTAATCAAGATACTACACTGACGCAGAGAGACTCTGGCACGCCGGAGCTACGCAAGTGGTTGGTAAAGCAAAGATCTCGGCGAGCGAAGGAAATAAGCAACAAAGCACAAAATGGAAATTCCGGATGTTTTTGAAGCAGCTCATTCGCACCCGGGGTCTGCGATCAGCCTGCACTAACGCAACTCCATGAATGGTACAAACATACCTTTGAACAAACCATTTGGACCTGTCTACGCGCAACATTTTCATGTTGCGACCAGGACGACATAATGCTGTAATTCCAAGGATCGCCTATGCCGACCCTTGGCAATAGCAGGGCCATCCTTGTAGTGTGAGGCTACAAAGTCATCACCGGTATATGACGTGCCGTCTTTTTAAGGGCGCCTCCTGTGCAACGGCCGAGGACAGCTATTGCTAGACATTCAATTTCACGCATTTTCTGAGCTACTGCCACAAACGGAGCGACTGCAGAAAGACACCACATGATAACCCTTCCAAAGCAAAGAGGATAATGCGTATATCTCGTTTCGACTACATTCCAACCTGTTAACCTTATCAGGAGTTTTGTCTTATAATTATCAGGCATGCCAAACGCCGTGGCATGGAAAGCAGACTCTCAACCTTATCAGCAGTTTTGTCTTATGGTTCTCAGGCATGCAAAACGCCGCGGCATGGAAAGCAGAAACGCACCTGCAGGTAACAAATTCGCCAGCACTCCGAACTTGCCAACTTTTTGAGATTACAGCGGCAACTGGAGAAAGCGCCACATCACGCACAAAAGTAGCACCCTCTACTTTCAGTCCGACAGAAACAAAACGTGAAAAATCTCTTAACGACTGAAATCTGGGCGGAACCATTGCCTGCCCGCGTCACGAGTCGTTTGGTTCAGAGTACTTTGCAAAGTCTAACGATTGCCAGTGAGAACTCGACAATGGCCTAGTATAAAAGGCCAGGAATAACGGTAGAGCATGCAGGAGTAATGCCTTTTATTGCCCCCTGAGGGCAGACTTGCAATGCCTACGAATTACGCATTGCCAAGTCCAAGCTTTAGTATGAATCTGCCCCTTTAGGAAACCAAAGCGAACGCTAAAAAGCTGTATTTGCCCACATGAGAATGCACGACCCTGAGCTCATCCTGAGGAGCCACGTTAACGGTTAACTGGGTGCAACGCCTGGAACGAATAGCCACATCAAACGAACGCTGGAACAATGTAACAGCAGGAGAACTGCATTTTCTGGAGATGCCGAAAGGAACTGTCTCCACTGGAAGAGCTGTTTGAAATCGAAAAGACTTCCTGCACTTGTAGAACAGCACTGGGAGACGTTGTGCAGCAGTCCCAGTGTCAATTATGTATATGTGCAACGAAACAAAGATATCAACAGGACGGCGAACCTTGAAAATCAGCCCATAGGTCTAGTTGCATTCTTAATTTCCACTATTCATGTGACCTTTAGGCATAAAATGCGCTCATAATTCAAGTAAACATGGTCCACACTCTTACGGCAGTTGTAGTGCTTTTCAAACATTAGCGCTGCTAGCGAAGTAATGGCATTTATTAGCAAACTATCCTGTACAAGCTAGAAGTGTGCGTAAACACCTTAGGAATGGGTATGGCGACAAAGCAGCAACTGCTGCGGCTGACCGCCCCACCCTGCTAAGGAAGCAATGAGTCTACGACTTTGAGGAAAAAGTAGTATCACGAAACTGGGAGATCAATATTTTCATTGATAATCTTGTCTTCGTTTCATGGGATGAGCGTCCAATCCAGACGCATGGTTAATAGCAGCCCTATTCGTGGGCCAAGTAGCAGCGTGGCAGAAGAAGAGAACGCTGCAAACTACAGGCCTGGCGTTTGCTCATTACCAGTGGCTGTTCAGGAGGCACTGTTATTTCCATAAACAGCTCCTCAATCGCCACAGACAGGTTTTCCGTCTATAATGCTAGATACGTAGACCCTTTAGAAGGCTTTTTTGTCATCACTCTTGTCCTCAGCATCACGCGCACTCTTGCTTTTGCAGTACACCGCTTCTGGCACCTCAGTTTATAACTCATTCACTCCCAATAGCGCGCTCGCCGTTGCGCTGGGAATACACTTTTAGGCGAAATGTGATTTGCATTATTGATTGATTGCTACCCAGGGGAAAACATACGGTCTTTACGTAGACGAATGTCGTCTCAACGAGCCTGGCGGTCCCTCCTAAGTAGGATTGTATTAAAATAACTGCTACAGTGACGCCATCTCCAATAGCTTTGGGAACACTACCATGCACTCCATTTGTTGCTGTCCACTGGACTTCTTCCCCACTCGCCGCCGGGCTGGAATACTTGTCTTTTCGCCGTCACACTGGTGCTATCCAATCATGATTTCTCGTAAACATCGAATCCATGCATCTGGCTGCCTCTCACAAGACGCTTCCAGATAATAGGGTCAATTACACAATGTTTGCTAGGCGATGACAGCCAATATATTACAGAGGCAACAAATAGTTGACTATTAAGCGCTCCTGCTCTAGCCTTACGGCACCATTGCGCAATCCTTCTGTGTCTTTTTTACCGTGAATTTGCGTTGGACGGACTCCAGGAAAAAACAGAGTTGCGCCGCCGGAAATGTTTTAATTTAAGGTCCCGCTCTTATACCATATGTGCCTTGAGAAGAACGCGGGGCTTCGTTAAACAGAACACTGATCGCCGGCTCAGTAACCTTTAGTTAACCTCCACACGGGAACCCCATTGGCCCGAATTTCTTTACAGCTGATGTAGTCCTGATGCTAGGAAAACGCTGACATTTAGTTGCTCTCATGAGGCACTCAAATAGCCTTTGGGGGGCAAATGGGTGCATTCTTATCTCACTCTTTCAATATGAGAAGACCAACAAATAGCAGCTCTGCCTGTACCGTCATCGTTTTTTCTGGCATTGCCGGATGCAATTCTGGGAGGATCTTCACTAATGATGAATACTGATATTAATCCTGCTGAAGGACAGCGCAGCGCAAGGGGGAATCTTCTAGATTAGTTCATAACAGCACGGCAAAAAATATTTACGTTCTTCAAGAAAATGAATTAGACCTTTTGACATCGGCACCCGCCGAACCCGGGACTCATAGCTGGCAAAGACGGTTCTACTGCCCATCTTGAAGAATGGGCCTGCAGCAGGTCAACTAGCAGGAAAAGGAGTCGTTACTTTTATACTAAACATGCCACCTGTATCACCCGTCTGGTATTTCAGTTTCTGCGCCAGGGATTTCGCGTGGTGTAAATATTCAGGATCTACGTAGCCAGGAAGATTCGAAATACAGGCTGCTTTACCTCGCTAGTAACTAGGCTCGCAACACAACACACTCACGCACGTTTCTCCACTTGAAATCTTACCTTTGATTCGAGAGAACTAGGTAACTCTGTCGTTTAGGCCTAGTGTAGCTCTCCTTCCCTGCACTTTATTGCTTCGTTCAGCAGCCGGTTGCTGCCGATAACGCTCGAGTGCCGAGGCTGTCACGTTCTTTCCAATGGCAGCCGGCCGGCAATTTCCTGCCCGTGAACGCTACTATGATGCCATTCTTACAAAGCGAACAGACAGTCTACAGCCGTGGTGCTGACTCAGAAGCCGCCACTCTGCTTCAGATACTGGGTGCAATACATAGCGCAACAGTCTGTGTCACTTGCCTGCTTTCTTGCAGCTTTCGGGTGGAACAACATAACTCATCTTCAATGAGCCGACGTCTCCATTGAGACAGCACGGTCATTGTCTTTTCTGTTGCTGTAAGAGCAGTAGGAGAATAAATTACAAACAGTGTATTCCAATACGATTTGTTGGCCTTCTCACTAAACCTTTTCGCACCTAGACTGTTCTTTTTCGTCGTAAATATTATGACATTAGGCGGTCGCTCTACTCCTCTGAATGATGGAGTGTTTCTGAGTTCATGTGTCCCAGGCCTGCATATTTGAGAGGTTTTGCTTTTTGTGCGTACTATACACTACGTTGCCCGATTAAAAGCTGAGCCACCGTGAGTTCACCCCAAGCCAGAGTGGCTTTAACGCAACCTAACTGTGTAAGACTGGGATACCAGCATCGTGGCGCTATGCCTAATAGCATTTCACTTCCCAAGCTAAACATATGTAACAAGAACTGTGTTCATTAAGGCGAATGGCGTCCTGCATTAATGGTATCAGCATAATGATCGCGACGCCGGAAAATGTTGCCCAAATATGACGTACATAAATCTATCTCGGCAAGGATAATGGAGAATTTCCGTACGAGAATGTTCATAGCCAGCAAACAAACACTTGCTGAGGGACGCTGGGCACATTTCCCCTTGAGTGGATATCGCGATCACGTTGACGAGCCCTGCAAGACTTTCTCAACAAGCAACTGGTTTTAACGGTTTGCAGGCTATGTATTCCTGTGGCCTCTGCCTTTTTATTGTATTTTCAGTGCTTCGCGCGCTGGATTTCGTCCAATCCCCCCAATCGCCGTTTACTTCAACCTCGGGGAGAGTCTAGGTGCATAGTACTGAAGCGTAGTAGTGCAGCATAATGCACTTCATGGAAATGCCAACTCTAATTTGGCATATTGTTTGCACGCGAATAAATTCCGAAAATGTTCAAGTTAGTTCCGATGATGTTAGAATAATTCCCACGTCTAGTAGATGGCTCCTTGTACTTTCTCGAGCTTAATAAAACGATTTGAATACAACCTCAGCCGAGGATAGATATAGGTGGGCGTCATTATGTACGCAAGCTAACGTACAGTTATGTATTCTGCTTGCTAATTCGTCTCTGTTCTCAGTTTTTTCTCTTGACCTGTGTGTGGCGCGCAGGAATAAAACTGTCTGATCACGTTTTATGCATGAATTGATAGTAGTCAGAGAGAGTATTGTGAAATTGGCAGGAGTTGCATTGCTAGGCACTGGGAGAACGCCAATCCAATTCCGGTCACTCCGTGTTGCCACTAGGAAGACAATAAATATAACGCATAGATGACAACCGCGCAAAAATTAAACATTGGTTCCTCTTCTAACGCCGCCCTGACGGAAAGACGCGCTGGATTTGTGAAAAAGCCGAATACAATAGGAAGACGGAGTCGAGAAGCAAACATCTCTAGACAACGTTGCTGGATCATCAAAGTTGAGTGCATTGAAGGGCCACTGTGAGTTCTCTAGGCACTAGTAGTATGTCCTGTTTCGGCGAGAAACTCCCTGTATTTTCTCATTCCGGCGTGTATCAGTCAATCTGGAGGAAGGTTCGGAAACAAACAGCTACGAGATAGAAAATGTCTTCCGACGGACCTACATTATTGTCGGACGCTGCGGCCTTTGCAGACGTTTCTGCAAATCTTAAGAATTGCAGCACCCTTTCGCAGGGGTGGATTTCAGTGTAAAACACTGCTCCGCGGTACGTTAAACAGAAATAACATACCTGAAATCATAGTTGTTCTCTCCTGTGCTACAGGCATTCTCGGGCGACTCGTTGATAGGGGCAGAGCGCGACTGTGCTCCAGCGGAGAGTGGCCGCACGCAGCCCTTTTCTCTCCAGTGCGGCAGAATTCCTCGCTGCTAGAGTCTGCGAAAGGTTCATCCGATACTGATGCACAAATACTCGCACATGAGTGCAGCGCACAGACACACCAGCGGAGGAACCCTCAAATCGTGTTTGCTTGTGTAAGCGGTCGCGGTGTTCCCGTGGGCAGTGGTGGAGCACCAATGGGTGCAACAAGTGTCAAGCTTCGCCAGAAAATCTATGTGCTTTCTTGAGCGTCAACCTTTTTGTGGACAGATTATTCCAATCATGGACATTTAATGACATCTGTCTCATGGGCGGAAGTCTGCTGGCTGCGCTGATCAAGTTTCTGTCTTGCACGCACCGCACCGTTGCTGCAACCAATCGCACAGTCTTCATCAGAGAAAAATGCCGAGTTTTGTCGGCTTGGTAGGAATGTTGGGTACATGGAGCTCTTTAAACGATGCAAAAGGAAAACGTTTTCCGTACATGAAGCTGACTATGTATCGTCCTCACAATTTTTAGGCCTGTAGGCACAGATAGTACAGGTTATAAGTTGCCTTTCATGAGCTTTGTATGTATGACCTCGGCGGTTTCATGTGTGGAAATGCTTGCTCTGGTGCTGAATGGGATGTATATAGATTCACATCGCAATGTATGAAACTGCTAATATCTTCAACAACGATTTACCTGTTTTGCAGAAGATAAATAAAATGCTTGGCTCTCAAAAGGAATAGTTGCATAGGAGAATGACAGGTGTGTAATGGGCGCACGTCCGCTGGTTCGTCTGATCAAGTTTCAGTCAATATCTTGCGGGAACCCTCCATGCATAGCGGTGTCCTGGAGTGGTTTTGGAGAGCCCGGTCACCGCTGGTCAGGGGGCGACTCACCACACACACGCCCAAGCACTAGTGGGCGTGTCCATGTGTACTACGTGTGCTTTGTGTCTCTGCGGCAACGTGTATGCCTTAGGAAAGGATTTGCTGACTACGAAATAGATCTTAAGCTGCGTTGGGGCAAAAAAAGAAAATCCCATCTGTTGAAGAACCTCGAACAGCAAATGTGTGGGCTCACAAGTGAATAAAGGACGCAACAAAATAAGAGACGCATTGTCAATTGCATATCTGAGTGGACGATCAAACTTCTCATTGATCAAATTTTTCAGCGCACATGGCATTGCTGCCACGTTGCCCGCAGCACATTGATTCCAGTGTCTTCCAAGAAATTCCTATATTATACAATACAGCTCTCATACATATTCTGTGAAAAAGCCTAGGTTCACTTGCTTTAATTAAATACAATTAACCAAATGCTCTTAGCAAAGAATTCTTTGCGCTAGAAGAACGCTTTGTTTCACTTGAGAGCGTCTTTGTGTTTCTACAGGACGAGTAGATGTGGCACCTCTCACAAGTGACTTTTGTGAAGTTGATTATTACCGCGACTCTGTAGTTGTAGTAAGTACAGTGCTGCACAAGTAGGGAGGCACTTGGTGACGCTACGGCAAACAGTTATCGCAATATTTCTTTTTTGAGTACTGCCCCTGGAAGTGTACTACAAATATTCAGGACCGAACTGGCCTTCAGAAGAAAGCAAAAGCCTTTTTGAGAGCGCTTCTTAGCTTGACTGGAAGGCGGTGCTTCGATCCAATGCAGTTCCTTGGTGGTTTTAATACTAAGGCGACAAACTGTTGCCCGAGGCCTCCATTTAGGAACTCGATCACATAGAAGTCGAGTTTCCCCGTGCCTCTGCTGATGTTCGTTACGGGTTTGCTCTGTGCCGGCCCACTAATTTGCGTGGGGTCTGTTCGCATCTATCGCGGATGCTGAAGACTGATTGTGCGTCAATCTTGCTAAGTAAAGGTGCACTCACTGGGATAAGTGCACACAGCTGCTTTTTTCAAGGACGACCTGCTGAGTAGTCGTAATAAAGGACTGGCAGCGGTGCAGGCTGCTTTCGAATCTCTTGGAGACTACATTATGTGCTTTCGCGTCTCTCATCTATTGTTTCTTGAAATTTTGCAGTTGCAGGCAAGCAGGCAAGGTTTATTAGCCAAGTTTGTAATCTTAGCTCGGAAATGGAAACCGGAACGCCCGCTCATTGTCGGCACTATTCGCTTGCTAAGCTCGTGGACTCAAGACTACTATGCCGTGAAGCGGCGTAGCCAGCGACTATGAACGTCATTACTAATGATCACGGGGCATACTAAACAAAAGACCAAGAATAAATACCGTAACGCACACACAAACACACAAATCTATGAGGTCCATACAGCCAAAGGAAAGAAGGCACTGTAATAAACAAAGACATACACGTGAAAAGGGCCGTGGTGGAAAAACGCACCGAACATGCAACGCTTCAGCAGTTCACAGCCACAGCTCCGTTACTGCAAAGACCAGCTTCTGATTCCAGCATTTAAAGTTCACTGAGCTGATTGTGTAGTAGCGAATTACCTCCTTTTGGGCCGGAAGAAAAACGCTGAACGTCCACCTGCATAGGTCTTGCCGTGATTCTATCATAGCTTTCTTCTGCGAAACTCGCGCCTCAGGCAGACAGAAACTGGCTTGTCACTTTACTATTCGGCCTGTGCGTCCGCTACGCTATCGTTACTGGAACCCATGTGCCGACCGGCCAGGTAAAAAGATGGTCCCTGCATCGGCTCACAGCGAAACCGAATTTGCCAGCCGTGTGCAGTACCGTCAGCACAGAGAGATTTGGCACATACTCACACGTTACTGAAAGAAGCAATCATCAAGCAGAGTGGCTGCCTTAACCAATCTACAAAAGTCAACATTTATGAGATCGCATGCAAAAAGAGCGACGCTGACACGGTGCCGCATGCGGCACAAAAGCTGTGATATTCGATGCATCAGTACTTGTGTGCACTGCTATCCCCGGCATTTCCGCGATTATGAATACAGCAGGAATATGTTTACAATGTAATGCGGAGGCACAGGGCGGTTTGAAGCAGGAGCATGTAGGCCAGTCATTTCCTATTCCAGCGCAAGCTACAAAGCTGCTTCTTAGTGTATCCTGGCGTAAGTCGAAGGCTCACTCTGCTTGGCTCATTGAGCTGGAGACTACCTATCCAGCAAAGGCTCCACGTTGCGTGGAATATGGCCTATTATAGGGTATGAACGAGATGCCGAGATGCGGCGCTGTGACGACGCTAGCGCACCGCAATGGCATGTCGGTAGACCCTTGCCGGACTGGTTATATGAGACGACAGAAATATGCGTAAGGAAAAAGGTGTTGCGTCCCCATTCAAAGTAAATTTAGTCAGCCTGGTAGCTTGAACTGATGAAGAATTAAGAGGGATTGCTGTTGGCCAGAAGGGTTTGTGGACGTGCTTTAGCTAACTCATGAAACCGGTATTTCCAGGTATAAATGGATTGTAAACTAATAAGGATTTGCAAAATAATCCGTTCGCTAGGAACCATGAAAAGCAAGGGTACTACGTTGCGCCAATGTGCGATGAAATTTTATGTGAACTCCGTACCGTCGTCTCTGCAGTCTGGCGATACCTCTTCCAATCTGTCCATACCGTCCTTCGTACACACCAGGAGCGTGGAACCTTACCAGAGCGTCGAGGTGGTGGCTGGAGAAGAAGGTGACGGAGCTAATTGCGGCAAGCGGTAATATTACCATAATGGAATAAACAGAGGATTGCCGCCTAGCAGCATCCTCAGCGTCACAGAAAGCGAAGTAGCATTTGCGATGCAGTTCAATTAACGGGGGTTTATAGCCACATTTCAAACGGTTGGAAGTGCCAAGATACTTTTGCAGACGTTTACTCTTTCAGTGATACCGTTACATGCCAACAAGTGCTTGGTTGTATTTCATGAACCTTAGCGGAGCCTAAACTGACTCTATTGATAACAGCTGCTGCAGACGTAACCGCCGCAGAGTCGAAAAATTACCTTTTGGGTAAGCTTTGCGGCGTTGTCAAAACACAAAGTGTAAAATTTTACTTACAAAGTCCGCTACTTGCGATTCAGGAGGGAGCTGGCATGGACTCTTAGCCAGAATGGCAAATGGCAACGAAGATGATGCTGTCCCATTCATCCACATCGCAGTCAAAACCCTTAATTGTCCAGCACGAGCGGTGCGTGCCAGACCCATGGTCTGGTGTTTTTGCTTTCTTCGACTGCGCTAGCCTGCGTAGACTGGTGACAACGCTCATCTCTATCGGCCCGTGCAGTATATTTGATTTGTTCTGCTTCCTCTTGATTCATGGGTTAGTTAAGCGTTCCAGTGTCAGTTTGACAACGCGCAACTGTTCAATGGAGTGGTATTAAAAGGCGCTGAAAAGGATCGTGGGGTATCTCAGTGGCTTGCTGGTTGCCTTAAAGTAAGGGCCACTGGGAGGATGCGCAGAATAATCGGTTCTGGCTAGCGCCAGAATTTGGTGCAGCCCTGCATGCCTTTATTTGCTTGAGTGCGCGAGATGCTGCGTCGCAGCAGCCTCCCCGCTTTGCTTGGCCATTAAGTACGATTCAAGAGTGCTGCAGAGGACATCAAAGATCTGTAGGGCAGTGTCACCATCTGGTGCACCAATAGTAAATATAACTTCATGTGGCTCGTGAGGAGGGTTAGTCAACCACGGAGAACGAAGCCAGTTGCACTGTAATCTTGAAGAAAGCCGTGAATTCGCATCCACAGAATTCCTTTGGCTTACGAAAGCCCGTCGTCGACAGCAAGCTTGACAGCGCAGCGGGAACCAAGGAAAGGAATGTTCACTGCGGTCGCTGCGTCGAAGTGAGCTCTGAAAGTTCGTAATTTCTCTTGCCAACTTGCCTTTCTTACAATGCTTCCTATGCCTTCGCCCGGAAGGTGCATCTAGTCGGGTGCAAGCTTTTTCTACTTCGGCAACTGAGATGATCTCATCGAGCCTAATTGCATTCTGGTCATGTGAATGACATGCCTGGACGGAGGGAAGACCCAGAAGGATGCTGTATCCGCTATTGTCGCAGTGAAGTCCTGGACTATCTTTTAAAGCCTGGACGACGCTTTGTTTCGAAGTAGCGTGGGAAAGGTACGCCTTATAAGCCGCCGAAAAGTTACGAAGGACATTGTCAGGCAGTCTGAGTTTATTAGCAACTTTTATTTGTACAACACAAAGGCTCGTTTGCTCGTTGAGTGGCTTCTGAGGCTTCGCTGCGGGATTGTCAGTGCGCTCATTGGCATAAGAAGCTTCCTTTTTCCCCCTATACCTTAAAAATAAATCTTTCTGGGCAAGTAAAGCACCCAGCAGAAAAGCTGGCATCTTGACTGAACATTCCTGGATGTCTTCTTTACGGCATACCCACTGTGGGTGTCCATCACATAGGCATACCAGCAAATCAGATGTAACCAGCAAGTAGTCCTTCGCTTGAGCTTTTGCGCCTTCCTCAAAATGGCTTCGCCTCCGGGAATGTGTTATTCTGCCTTGGGGGAGCGGGAAAGCTGCAATTCCCGGTTGTAACGTCGCTTCCACAAGATTTTTCTCGGTGCCTGTCTCCAGCAAAGTCATTGCACGGGCTGTGTGGGGTCCGTACTGCAAAACTGTCATGTGCGGGGGAAACACGCGACGTGGCCGAATTTTCTCTATGATTGGCTTGTGACGAAGAGCACAGCTAACCCCTGCAGCTGCAGCTGTGACAAAAATAAGCGTAGCTACTGCGGGCGATCCAAAAAGAAACGCTAATCGTTGAATGACGCCCCTTAAGAATCCCCCTATACCAGATTCGACTTCTCGTTGCGTGATGAAATGTTTCAGCGTTAGTACGGCTCCTCCAATGAGCTGGAGTGACCCGAAAAAGCCAGCCGAAATGCCGTCGAGAAATGATTCTGGACGTTCAATGCGCGACCGAGGCACTCTCACGGACTCGGGCCAAGCAGACAGAATAGCTGTGACATCCGTAATACCTAGCAATTTTGAAAGTTTTATAAAGCCTGCAGCTATGTTGCTGATGGAAGCGAAAAATTCGCTAGCGAAGTTCAGTACTAGCGTTGATAGACAGTGGACAACCTTCCATGTCTTTCCATCGAAGCTTGAAATCTCTGAAGGCACGACATTTGTATTTCTGCCACGACCTTGGCGCAGAAAGAAGTAAAAAACAACGAAACACTATTTTTAACGGGCACAATCAAGCAGTTATTGCACATCATGCAATGTTTCTGCATTCGCATGCTATTGCCCCACTGAACGCGCTGTAAGGAATTTCCCCTTGTCGTACAAAATATATAAACTCTCTTTATCCACCTGTCTGCATATATCTGGTCAAGCAATAAGCGTACCTTCGGAGTGATGTGCAGTGGCGATCCTTAAGCTGGAAGACACTCCAGTGATAAGCCGCAGAGGATTCCCAATGACGTCTATTGACGCCACAAGTTTGTGAAGCTGCCAAATGCACTGCTGAATATAAGAATATGCTATGTCAGCAGCTAGCTGCTCCCCATTGGTAAAAACACACTGCTGGACAAAAAGGCGGGCTTTCAATGGGAAGTTTGTAATGTCGGTCATCCGGTCCCCAACAACTTCGAATTGGCGCATAGCTATGAAGTCTTCATGACCGCTGGTTATATGTCCCTGTTGCACTCGCTGAGAGCGAGTTGACAAAATGAGGAGAATGGGCCGAATGACAAGTGCACGAATGTAGAGTGGTTTCATGCAGCTAGCTATGGGAACTCTTGCTTCTGGAAATGCCCGGAGCTGTTGATAGCCAGAGGTGTCTGGTCTATTGGCAGCTGCCTCTCGCACTAACTGCACGTTGCGTTCCTGTAGTGACACAATGAAAAAAGTACGATTTTGGAGAAGCTGCATAAGAAAGCGCATGAGCACGTAGGTGGTATCCGCTTCTACATGTACTGCTATCGGCGCAAGTTCTATATCAAGATAATCCAAGAGAGTTGCCTCTTCTTTCCACTGGCCACCAAGCTGGAGCCGAAAAAAAAAATTCGGCTCTTTCTTTTCGCTCTCTTCGAATGAGTTCCAAGTTATAGAGGGCTTAATAACGGAATGAAGCAAGCCTTCAGATGCCCCAGTGGCAACTGAGCCATCTGCTGTGTGACTTGAACTGCCTTCGCCGTGCAGCTCAACTCTCTCTTCAGGAGTGGCATGCCTCAGGATCGTTCGATGCTGAGCACCAGGAACGCCATTGTCTACCTGAAGGACCTCTACTGACATACGGAAATCCTGCATAGAAGCCTTGTGGAGCCGCCTTAACTCAACAGAAATGCCCGTACAGCCGAAAAAGGCAAGTTCCTGGGGAGTTGAGTCAACCAGCGAGATACCTACACCTCGAAAAAAGACTCCGACGTAGAATCCAATCTCCGCAAAGCTGCTCTTTCCGGAGGGCACTGCCCTCTGGTTCATTTCACTGGAAGATGATGAGCCTAAAGGTTCATGCGTCATGCCATGGCCGCGTCTGCCCTTCGCAGTACCCTTGATAGCGTTTCGGACGCCACGACTTGTCGAGCTTTCACCAGTGCTTCTAGCTCTTAAATGAAAAATTTTTTTACCACGCCTCCTAATTCTTTCATTTTCTTCAGTACTTTGAGGCATTCCGGATTCGTCCACTGCATTTGTCTGCACACGACCGTCAATATCTTCAAAGAGAGAAGATGCTAAAGAGCTCTCTCCACTAGAAGCTGGACTGTCGCTTGAAACGCTAAAGTTTGACTCTTTTGTCCCCATCTGCTGGAATCTCAATTTTTTTTTGGGAGACAGTGTGCCCTTGTGGGTCATTTTTGAACTGTTTTTTGCCCTATTTGAAGTGTTTTCCAGATGTCTTGTCCTTTGTTGTGTCGCGAGTGCTGTAACTTCTGTTTTTCCACACGGATGATTGGCGCTTTCAGCGCTATATTGCGATTTCAGAACGGCAGCCTGTGAAGGCCGATGTGAGACCGCAGTAAACGATTGGTCTTGCCTTGGGATCTCTGCCGGCACAACGTGCGAAGGGAGAAAGGCTTTCTTCCTGGGTAAACCTGGCCCTCTCGTGTCCGCGTCTTTCCCGATTCTTTGTTTTTTTCTGTTTCGCCGAATTCTAAAAATATCGTGTTGAAGACTTCTCCATACATTACGCGCAGCTGAAGATGTGTCTATTGTGCCTTGCGGAGCATCATGTGTAATAGTCACCCTCCTTCGGCTGCCGGAGACTTCTGTAACGAAATATATTTTTTCCTTCGAGTTCAGTAAGGTGAGTGGACGATGGGCGCGAACTCGTGCTATGTCACACGTCTTTACCACCTTCTGACCATGATCTCGAAAGGAAAACCTTAGATATTTTCTTTCTCGTTGTGGCTCAGTCCATGCGTACTCTAGTTGCTGCCCTCTCTCAAGAATCTCCCATACGCTTTTACTGCGAAGACCGCTTTGGGCAAAAGCAATTATATGATTGGTATTGTTCACGAGCAGATATTCGGATGCAGCGGGCTCACTGAATACCACCACGAATGAAGCGCTCTCTAGTGACCGGATCTGTACCTGAATGTTGTGATATTCCCACGATAGTGCCCTGCCTTCTTTGACAAGTAATCGTTGACCTGCGTGCGAACCGGTGATTCTGAAGGAGTTTGGAGCAGTCTGCATCGGTTTCTTGACTCGAATTTGAAAGGACGCGCTGCGGGCTACTGTCAGTTGAGCCGACCACACAGCCTTTTCTATGGTCTGTGCCTTCGACTCCCCGTCACGAGGTGAGTTTGCCACTTCTGAAGTTGCTGCTCTCCGCACAAGGGATTCAATTGCAACAGGGTCAGTTTTCGTGATGCATATAAGAGCTTCGCCGCGGGGTCCTAGTACCTCAGGGTGAAATGCGATTTGGAACCCCGGTGAAAGCCGAAGGGGCCTTGTGGAGCCACTGCTCTCTCGAACCCAAATGTCGCATGGGAGGCAATTCTTCAACACAAAACGGCTATGGATGCTAATTACTCTGGAGCGAGAGAACGGAGGAGGAGCCAGAGCCGCTGTGACACCAAAGTGAAGACACTTTTTTCCTTTCTGCTTGAACAGCGCCTTCTTTGGAACTTGTGTTGGTACGGAAACAGCAGTCGGACGCCCGACAATATCCGCACGAAATGCTGAACACAGTTTTGCAACTGGCGCCTTCCTTGAACGCGCAGCTCGTATATCTTCAGCCAGAGCGCCACTGCTGAAGTCTTTATGCGAAGAAAAGTTAGTAGCTTCGTCATCAGGAGCGACACCAAGGGCAAGGTATGCCTTTCCCTCTGAAGGTACTCCCAAAAGCCTCCAGTCGAAAGGGGACATGAACTGAATAGGACGGTGGCAATAAGATACAAAAAGGGCTTCTGGTTGTCGATTGACCAGCCAAAAGGGTGCGAAAATTCGAACAGTTCTAACGCATGTGCTCCACATGTGCCTTTTTATATTTGTCAGAGCTCCATGCTCACATGCTAGTGAGGCTCCTTCGCACGAAGCCGTCCCTAAAGAAGTGATGCTCTGCTGAGCCCAACCAACCACTTCAGCCTGGACACAAAACTCTGGTGGTTGGTGCCTAGAGAGGTGACGGTACATAGCTGAGTGCTGCTGAATTCTGCTTCCTGAACTGTCAAGTATGCGCGTTCGCGCAAAACATATTGTAAGATCCAACGCGCTGGCAGGGGCAGCTGCAAGGTAGTCTATCAGGAGGGGTTTGGAAACATAAATATGCCGGTACTCTCCTTCGCCTGACGTAGTCTCGAGCTCGAAGACAAAGCCTCTAGCAGCACACTGGACGTCAATATCTCCTCCAGCAGCGATTTCTGTAGAAGACAGGAGCCGTTCTTGATTGTCAGGGATCGCAATCCCGGCGGGAGAGACGGGCTGGCGCTGAAGCTTATAACTAATGCTCGGGATGATGGACACGCGAAGACTCTCGAAAAGGCGATTTCCTAGCTGCTCAGCAAACATATGCAAATTGTATTGCTCCGTAGTTTAAAAATGCATTCGTAGCTTGAAGGTCATTTATTTGCTGTGCCATGAAGAGGTGAAAGACTCACGCTAATAGGCATATTCAAGGCCACTTCAAAGAAAAGAGGGTCTGTTTCAGACATTAAATCCCGTGATTGGCCATAGACAGTCACGGCAATAGCAGTGGAGACAGGGTAATTGACGTCTTCGCCATTGGTATCAGCTTGGTTGGAATTATCCCATTTCCCTCTGTTGGTCTCGCTAGAAGAATCCGCATCCGCTTTTCCTGCTGGCATAGCTGTGTGCAAAAACTCCAGTACCTGGGGCCGGCAGTCATAGGAAGTAACGCTGTGACTCGCTGACAGTGCAATTTGTTGAAGGGTGGCTTGGTGCAGAAGCGGTTGGGCTCCTAGAGATACAGCGAGTGTGTAGAACTGGTGGTAGCTCTGAGCAAAAAGGGTAGTTGAAAGAAAACGGCTTTGATCCCAGAAGAATATCCCGGCAAAAGTCTTTCGGTTTTCTTGAATAAGTCTCAGTGCTTTACAGGCTCTAGCGTGCTCCAACAAAAGCGAAAAACGAATGCCCACAAGTGCTAAAAGGCAAAGCAAGAGCGCTAGTAACACCAACGAGGGAAAGACGAAATCGGCGAGGGAGTTAATATAGATGTAAAGTGCGAATGTAAATTGTGTAAGCATCAGTCAGGGGTCACTCGCTGCGACGCAGAAGCCAAGGTGCAGTACGTGCATTAATAAGAAAATATGCACTGCCCAGTTTTTGCTTTTTTGCTTACATGAGCTTCCATTCCATCCGCATCATTGTCTGGGGCACTCGGCTGCCCGTTGGAATTAGGCCGAGGAAGGAAATGTTGCTTTTGCGATCTCACCGTGCAACCTTCAGTGTTGAAAGCTGTCGCTCGTCGCAGCGTTTCACTGCATTTGTGAGATTCGCAGACACCACTGCATTTGTCATTTTGATAATTGTCTACTGTAGAGGATGCAGCAATGAGGCAAGGTGAAGGGATCACAAGCAGGGGCTCAACAGCCATGTCGTCCATCCATCTTTCCGTTATTCCTGTGTACAAATTTGTTGTAGCTTGGGCTTCATCCGACAGCGGCTGCTGTAAGCCGCGAGTCCCTGAAATCACTCCGTTTGTCTTGACGCTTGCTGATAGCGCGGTCATCGCAGTGGTGGCGCGCTTCGCTTGCTCCGCCAGGTTTTTGTGCCTCCAGAAGAACGAAGAAGTCGTGGTTTCTGGCCTGTTGCTGTACGAGTAATCCTCTTGCATGACTGCGGTTTTGGGAGAAGAAGACAATTGAGGACCCTTTACTGAGTAGAAGTGTGGTTCCGGGAAAATGTTGGCAAGCAGTTTATCTAGCCCCAGCGAGAGAAGACCGTGAGCAACAGCTGCCCTTGGTAAAATCCATGATACGGGAATGTTCCCAACACCTCCGTGAGCTTGAATGAATAAGGGGGAACATGCAGGAATCCGTATAACTTCGCGTACAGCCTTTCCATCAGGCGAAGGTGGAGATCTCGAGGCGCTGCCACAGCTAGCTTCTGAATTTAAGTGATAAGCTATTTCATGCATGGTAGACTTTTCAGATTGATCAAGTGGTAGAGAATCAATTTTCACCGACGAACTCCCAGGAACTAGGAGATGCTTGTTGCTACTAGTACAAGGAGGTGAACTTGTAGATGCTGAGGGATCATCTCTTGTTCTAACGCTTCGTAGTGTATCAGTAGAGCAGCACGAGAAGCCAGCAGATAAGCTCCCGGTAGGCGTTTCGAGGACCGCTACAGCTGGATGGGGGAAGACCTGCAACACGATTATAGTCACCATGCACTGCAATGGCGTTTCCTTCGAAGTCTTTATTGTGAATTACTCTCTAATGATATGAACGTGCAAATGCTGTTTATATCAGATGGGCCTGTGGTTGAGGTGACAGTGTGACTCTGTTTATTTGCAAACCGACTGGCGAATAGGGTTGGGCAGCGGGAAGGTGGTCCGGCTGAAAAGCATGTGTATTAGGAGAATGCCTTTTGACAACGAACGCACCAGGACGGGTGTAGGTAGGTTATTTCGAATGGAGATTGTCGATGAGAAATACGTATTAAAGGTCCTGCTGCTTTGTATAAATACTGTTTTGATAAGAATGCGAACGGAAGAGTGCAGCAACTCGTGACGTATCTTTTTCCGTGCATCCCTAGGAATTGGGTGATTTAAAGGCGCCGGTATCGTTAGCGGTAGTTCGCGGATGGAAACTTGGCTGCCGTCGAGGTTAAAATCGTCTATTTCAAATGCTGATCCCATAATGACAACGCGAACGACCACCTTCCTCGTCTGGCCCTGGAGGCACAACACGGAAAAGGTTTCTGCCGAGGCTTGTGCTGAACGAGTGTAGGGCACATCAGCTGCGACATGCTTCTTAACGAAAGCTGCGGAAACAAGGGGAACTTACATGGTCGTCTAAAGGCACATGGAAGCTTTCCTCATGGCGTAGAAGTCTCCAGCCTCGAGTTCCTTCGTCCACCATTGCTGGGGATGCGAGCAAGGCACCTTTGCTATCAGGAGAGGCCACAGAAGTGCAGAAACTGCGGTCTTTGGGGACAAAACAGTCTCCAGCGTATGCCAATGCTCCTTCTTTGGGCCCATTAGTAGGATTGGATGCCGTTTCTACAAGTCCCGCCAGAGCTTTCCGACGATGAACAGCAAAGTCATCCGTTACAAGGCGATTAGCCAATGTCAGAGAGTTGCTATTTTCTCCCTGTACTTCTACTGTACGCTTTTCCCGACTCGTTACATGAACAAATAGAGGCAACCCAGTGAGGTTTACTCTGGAGAGCAGCAATCAGCAAGGTTGCTCGGATACCATCATTACTAGGCAGCAGGCAGGCAAAGCGTTGTCAGCATCTTCTCGGCAGTATGAAAGGTCATGAATAGTAGTGAAACCTACAGTAAGGGTAAAGACTGATCTTCCGCGAGGATTGTATCGTGGGAATGATTTCGCGGGGTCTTCGAGGGGTACCGGATAGCTTCGCGAAAATGAGCAAGCCTGCCTCTACCGTTGTCAGCCTCCGTTTTTTCCAGGTCATTTTTGAACTTGTTTGTTGATTCATTATCATCAAGCTGTGGCAAAGCGGAATTTGCAGGGCTACAGGTTCTGACAGAAGATTGGCAGTTCTCACTGTGTTCTTGACTGGCGCCTGTTTCACCTCCGCTGCTAGGTTCAATTATTGTTTGCATGATCTGCGTATTCGAGAGGAAGTCAGCGCCAGCTGGTCCTACGCTCCTTGTAGGAAAATCCGTACTTTTTGTGTCACTTTTGGAATGCAGAAGAAAGCCTGTTGGTAAAAGCCAAATTGTGTCTGGACGAGCGTGCTCGTCCCATGCTGAACTGGAACGTGATTGAGCAGAGCAAACAAACTAGCAAGCATAATGATAAAAGTGAGTGAAGTTGGTGAAGTGAGTAAACTTCGATGCGGCAATCGCCACGCTAGCAGGACTCAAAATCAGGTGCTCGAGTTGTTGGTAGTTCGCCAGCGAATATTGCGAACTTACTAGAAGAGGCACTGTCTTCAAGAGCGGCACGCAGACGTTGCTGCCTGTTCAGGGAAGAAGGGACAGCATGATTGGATGATACCACATTGCAGATTTCAGCAAACACGTAACGAGCTGAAGAAGAAAATCAACGAGACTGAGCACTGGTTTACGAGTGCGCCTTACTTGTTAAGTTGCTCCTGGAGAGCACGTTGAGCTGCCTCTATGAGATTTGCAGTATCCAAGATTGAATCCATAAGAAAAGGAGCCGTAGTCACATTTATCCAGGTGCAACCCACTTCTGCGCAGAGTTCCGTTCCGTATTTGCCCCAAATTTTGGCGAGCTTCTGGAGGTTCTCGATGCGGTCACTTGCATGTTGATAATAGGGAGCTTGTGTAAGGTGACCATCCACAGTCTCAGAATTAACGGGAACGTCCATAAGAAACAATGGGGATTTTCTGTTTTGCGTGCTGCTTGGCTTGGTGTTCCTCCCAAAATGAGAGCTACGCAGCCGTCTTTTCTCCACTGTGGGAGACTTCTTCTGGGTTCTAGAAGTCCATCCAGATCGTGTTCGGTGCAGCACTGTAGGCTTATCAGTACAAGAGAGTGTGCTTCTCCCTTCAGGAGGACACGCTGGTAACAGCTTCAGCAAAAGATCTGCTGGAGTCTGCGCAGTAGTAGCAAACATGACTCATGGACTCTCACAAGCCACGCATCAAGCCACAAGGTAAATTCCCTTTGTTGGCATTGCTAAGTATGAAGACGTACGTATCGAATTTTCAAAGTGCACAGCCACGGTTCTAGGACAGACTCCAGAGCTATTCGTTCCTTGTGCAGTGCCTCCGCGGAGAGAATAAGACTAATGCCAAAAGAGAAGCCTTTTTGGTCCTCCAAAACTGTCCGACGTGCTTCTAAAGAAGGGAGAGGAGTCCCACACGAAATACTGGAAAATGTTAAGTCACGGGACTTCCTTATTTGTGGCCGCCTATAGTTACCTGGAGCAACCGCGTCGGAAGAGGAAGCTTTCACGACAAATCGGCCACCCAGTGAGTTTTTCTGGAGTTGTTTTGCTATAGCGCCATTCAAGTGGGCTGGCTTTTCCAGTTTTGATTTATTGTAGTGGAGCCTTGGAGAGGATAGACGCCTGCAGCAGGTTGAAGGGCGGAATTAATAGGAAGTTTTGAATTTTTGTCCTTGATTGCAGAAGTTGCAACCACAATAGAAGACTGACTCACCCCAAGCAAGCAGTTAAGGAGGGCAGTTGCCAAAGGATTTGCCATTACAGATGGCGGCTGAACGTAAAGTGAAAAGTGCATAGTAGGTAGGGGATATTGCAGGACTCACTCCAGAGCAGAATATATTTCCATGTCCTCCACTGTGAAATGTAGAGATGGGCTTTCCAGCTGAATGCATTCCATCTTAAGCTTCACATTCAGAGCAGCATTCAGTTTGTTTAGTGATTCCCAAATCCATGTCAAGACATTCGTTGTTTCTTTGTTATCTCCTGTGGTATATTCAAGGGGTGCTTCATTGAGTTGTTCTTTGCTCGTGCAATTGGTTTCCTTAATTGGTAAATCTCTTAAGCCACCTACGGGCCTGCAGTTAAAGCCGTTCCTGGTATCTCCTGGTACTTTCCTGTCAAATAAACTAGTGGGGAGGCTGCTCCCAGATTCCGCTGTTTTGAAAGACAGCTGGAGGCTTCCATCACACGAGGGCAATGAATCCACAAGAAAATAGCTGTTTCCAGGGATCAAGCAATTTGCGTGAGAAGCAAGGCGATGAATATTGGGGTAATACTCTTCTCCATTGACTGCTGGCGTCGCGAAGTCAGCAGGAGACCCACCGATTCGGGAAACACCACCTGATTGTTTCATTGTACCACCACTTTGCGAGTCTTTTAAACAGCGTTTGGGTTCTTTCGCTTCTGGAACGTCCGTAGAATTTGGGAGAAAGTACTTCTGTAACAACTGAAACAAAGAGACTCCACCGACGACTACGGAAGGCTCCAAGTTTACCTGTGATTAGACAGCACATAGAATCATAATCTTCAGCTTCCAGGGTGTCACTAGTATATATGCCATGTGAAGCTCATTTCGTTTGCTGCAGCTTTTAAAAGTTTACTTTTTCGATAACGTCGTCTATTTGTTGCTAATGGCCGTACTTACTATCAGCGGGTCGAGCTCCAACAGCAAATCCCCTGCACTTTCGGAACGCTCTGCTGTCCGTAACTGGCGAGGTGTGCACCGCACTTTGGAGGAGGCTGACTGCAGACTATTAACATATCTCTCAGGCATATCGTTAGCCATGCAGTCCGCTGCATGCTGCCGTACATGGCTTTGCACGGCGGCGTCATTTTTGCTGCTGGACGTTTCAAAAGATTTGTAGGACGCTGTTATTACGCAACGACAGCCATCAACAATGCTTTGTTTGCGCACAAGTAACTGACTGTAGGCAGAGGCTCTGCCTTTACGGCGAAATTCCAGAGTGGCTCGGAAGCCCCTGCTTTGGTACGTGGTGTTTGTTGTCGGGAGCTCCAGCACGGAATTCGTGATCATTTGAGATACAGTTGAAGCGGCAGACCACCCCTCTCTGTTTTTGTCGTACAAGCTCTTCGTAATTTGCTGGCTGTCGAGAAGTGTTGGCGGGGAAGCCTCCTGATTGGCGAATCCAGAAGGTCTCAAGCAACCTCCCCGGGCAGGAAAACCTTGAATCTCCAATTCTGAGAAGCACTTCGTCTTCTTCCAGCTCTCAACTAGCTCAGAAAACCCCTTTTGGCTCTGGATATCACCTTGTCCTAGCAGCATCTCTGCACGGATTTGGTAGATGCTTCCAACAAGCCTCATGCATTGTTTTTCTCCCGCTGTTCCGGCTACCTTGTCTTGAGGACCTTCAGCGTTTTCTAAGCAGGAACCTTCTTTAGGCAAGCCTACCAAGCGGCATTCTGAATAAAACGAGACCGCCGTTGAGCATGAAACGACGCAAATGGGGGGGGCTAAAGCTACTAACGTTTCGAGTAAATCCACCATCCCTGGCCTTAATGCTCTGTCCGTTCCAAGTTTTCCGTTCATCCTGCTTTTCTTGAATGCGGTGGCCGAAATAGCCATGCTTTTGAAAGGATCTGGTGCAGTGAAACTTAAAAGTCGCTCTGGCTTATCTGGGGGATGAGCCTGCGTCTTTTTCTTTACTTCAGAGTCCTCCCCAAAACGCTTCGTAGCCGTACCGTGCCGCTGCGAAAAACTTGGGGTCCGTTCAGTCCAAGCCAAGCCATCATCACTACAGTACACCTGTGCTAAGGAAACGTCGGGAAATGGCGAAGGCGTACTCACGGGAAGGATCAATTCACAGTGACTTAGGATAATACTAACACGGGCTCTCCATGGTAGTTCATCACCGTTTTGCCTAATCAGGGTGGCGTCCAAGCTACCGCCATCCCACCTAGTGCCTGCTTCGGTCTCTTTCTTACGCCTTGGACCAGCGATGGTTTTACCCTCCTCTGCAGAAGTTTGAGGGAACTGCTGAACATGATTTTCACATGCTGAAACTGGGGATATGTCTCTGGGTGGCGCTGATGATCCGGACGAAAGAGAAGCTGTATAGGCTTCACTGGCTTGACTAATCATTTCTCCAATAATGCCTGAGTTATACAGAACAACATTTCCGTTGCCATATAAAGTGGAATTGAAGCAAAAGTAAAGAGTTGTGCCTTCTCCCCATCGTTTTCACCTACCAAGTAGTTCTGAGAGCACCTCCCAATCCAGCGTTAGCCTGAGCGGGCTGCAGCGGATATCGACAGAACACAGTAGCGCTTTCAGGCATAGCGAAGCCTCAACAGAAACAGCAGGACCTTTGGCACTGAGCGCCTTCCATGTCCTCGTCGACGCTAGTGCAGCATGCAAATGTGCTGGCACAAGAAAGCATCGTCCTCCACACAAATCTTCAACCAAGACTTCTTCTTCTGCAGCGTCACTGCTATGGACATCAGAAGAGGATGAATTACGGCTATAGTATGAATCTCCTTCAGTTTCTTCAACTGGTTGCTTCCATAGCTGTGACAGGGTTCTAGCACGGGTAGCCGCGTTGCCAGCTTCAGACTCGTATCCGGAAGCTTGCGTGTGTACCTTAGAAGGCAACTGATTTGCGTAAGGCGGACTTGCTTCCGGAGTTTCCATTCCGGGGAAGGCGGGTGGGAACATCCACCGGGTAGTTAGCCTCACCCTTTCGCTGTGTAATGCCTTTTGTAAAGCCAATATTTCGGAAGGATGAAGCTTTTCCTTAGAAGAGGAACTATTGTGAGAAGCTGCAGCCTGAACTAATGCAGCCGCTATATCACCCTCATCGTCTTCAGCATCAATACTGTTGGGTGTATGCGTTAGTGTAAACTGAAGTAATGGAGTAAGCTTGCCTTGCTTCGCTGTAGGCAGCGTAGGCAGAAAGGCTGAAGAAGCTGCATCGTTGACAGTATGGTCTAAATACGCAAACCCAGTCGCTGGGTAGTCTTTCGAAGATAAAGAGCGCACATCAGCAAGTCTAGCTTCTCGTTTTCTGTGTTCAACTGCGCTCTCTTTAAGTAATGTGGGCCAGCCGCGGCTTTCTTCCGTTGCTTCGGGTGGTTCAAGACACATACAGTCATTCGCTTCACGCCGACCCAGAGCTACATATATTTCGTCGAAGCTTGCCCTTCCCGTTGTCTTCGTGCTTCGAGACGTACTGCCCAGCCGGATACGCGAGCTATTGACCCCGAATTTCACCAGAAGACTGTTATTGACGAGGCTCTTAAGGTTCTTCGTGTGAAGGTGCTCCAAGGTCACTGCATGTTCAGCTTCGTTTCCACGTACAAAACTGCATTTGCTCGCCTTGCTCTCTTTATACAGTCGAAATTCAAAAATCGAGAGGCTCAGCCTTATGTCAAATCCAACTAAGCCGTTCGTTGGGCTTTGTTGAGGACTGTGCTGTGCTGCGGGGACGTTAGCATTGCTGCCATCAACATCAAGTGGTTCCTTGCTGGAGTTTTCCGCCGTCTGGAAGCTTTCAACGGCCTTTCTCTTCGAGTCCTCGGAAAGAGAGGGCACTAACAATGTTGAAGAGCCCTCTGGAAAATCTGGAGAAAGCGCTGCGCCGTTACAAGCTCCCGATTCCGCAGGATCTTCAGCTGGCAAGATAGCTGACTGCACCCCACAACTAGGAAGCATTCGATCAGTGCTTCTATTAGGTGCTACTTGGTCTGGCACAGGCAAACCAGAGCAACGGAGACTGCGATGAAGATACAGGGCAACTCGTTGTAGAGCAGAGCCTTTCTCAATATTTTGCAGGGAGTCCAAGCTCCCCTTCGTCGAGGCATCGTTCAGGCCTCCAGAATCTCCATCAACTAATGTCTTCCAGCGTGCTCGAGTGCTGTAAGCTCGAACAATATCAATTGTTCGCCTCCTGCGGTTTTTTTTGTCCTGAAGCAGGTACGCTCATGTTGGGGATGGCTGTGGCTAGCATTCTAGGACGGAATCTTTGAAGTGAAATGAGCTGTACGACAGAACACGGTATGTATATGCCTATGGCTGAGCGAATATAACGAAGGTTGCAGTATGGCACAAAGAGCAGCCAGCCACGGGTACCAGAGTATGGCATTAGAGCACTTCTGTTTTGTGAAAGCACAGTGCAATCCGTGGCTCGAGTCTGCACGGGAAAATGAGTAGACACACCTTCTTGTTTCTGACACAGGACTCTCGCCGCGGTATTTCAGAACTTGGAACTTCCATATCCTTCTGGGGCGGCGTTCGTATGGAACTTTGTGAGCTAGAGATGGGCACAACGTGTGAGTCAATATCAGAAACTGGTCGCTCATTCCACAATGACAGGAAAGCTTGTTGCAGGGCGTTCACCTGGGAGAAGAGCCCAACAAGAGCCGTGATATCCTTATCCGTCAAACCAATACAAACTCCGCTGAACGCAAAGACCGGAAAGCTGCGGAGCCACGAAATAGTAGCGTAACGCCATCAGACACACACTATGGAAAATACATCCAATCAGAGGTGACCAACATGAAAGAAGAACTGATTTTCTTGTGCAGGGTATGGTGTCTAGAGTCTAGTTTACCTGAAACCTTGATCCTGAAGAGTGATTCGAAATGCAGGAAGACCTGTCTGACTGTGAATACTATAACAGACGTCGAAATTTGCAGTCATGCCTGTTGGCCATAAAATAAACTCATTGGTCCTCTTCGCAAGGCAAATGGAACACCCAAGAGTATCCATATCTTCAGTGGCTGGTTTAATGGGCCTCTCTGCAGCTTCTTCTACCTGATATTCTCTGCCCTCAAGCACCATGCCTCGGCGACTCTTTGCAGCAGAGCGTACTTCAGGGGAATCACAGCGTCTGCATCGACTTCGTGAGGATGACTCAACTCCCGGAAGACCAGATTCAGCAGCATCTGATCTCACAAAAGCAGAGCTGCTTCGTGGGAATTCTGCCTTCGTTTCCGGTGAAAGAGAGCAGAAGCTCACATGGCAGGCAGAGAGTCCCCACTCAACTTGCTGACAATCGATCACCCGCCGCGCACATGCTCCTGTGACAGCCATCGTGTATCTGTCGTATGCTTTGTGGAACGCTGCTGGAGAGGTTACTGGCGGCTCCTTGTGCCAAAGCTGTAGGCTGCTGTCAACAGAAACGGCACCAGAGTGAAAGAGAAGTCCCCGACAGTGCATATCCTTATGACTAAATGGAAGGAGCAATTTCTGAGGGACGGGAATATCAACGCATATATCGACTGTTGGATGGTCGACTTCCCCTACAAGAAGCCTGGCAAGAAACAATTCGTTCCGATGTAATGCCTCTTGAACTTCTTTGCTGGCAGCTTCTAGGAGGCTGCTTCCCTCGACAAGATGCACTGGCTCCTGTAGGGACTGCACTACAAATGCTACTGCAGCGGGCGTGACCGTGCATAAGAGCGAACCATGAGTTTGGACGTAGAGGCGCATATCCGGGATACCGTCAAGAGGCACGTAAACTTTATCAAACCGTAGCCACCCGCCTGCTGCAGATTCATTATTACCGCGTTTGTTATTTCTGTACGCATTGGAAGTCTTCTTCAGGGGCTCAAACGGGCAGCCTCCTCGCCATGTGCAATTTGTGCTCCAGTCTAAGATGCATGCACTGGTGCCAGGTTGCAGTGGCGATACTGGAGGGTTGTCCAGACCATGCTTGGATAGGCAGCGCGGATGACTGCAAGGTGAGAGATATATATCTGCGTAATTTCCTTTGTGCCGGCCTTTGCAGGGTTCTGTTGGACCTTCAGTGTTAAGTTTCGTATGCGAACTACTGGCTATAATACGACGATGAGACAATTCTGGCATAAGGTTGTCAATTACTTTTACCCCCTCAAAAGCGGCGACCACCGACATTCGGAGATCGTAATACATTGCGATATGAGTGTAAAGCTCATCTAATGTCACACGTATGCAGGCAGGGGCTTCATAAGCAGCTGCTAAAGTCACCTCGAGGTCGTCGAGCTGGACGGCAAACTGCATGCTTTTGGAAAACCGCTGTGGCTGCATTTGTTGTATGCACTTTGCCATCAGAAGCTCTGCCTCCGAAGCTGCAGATACTTCTTCTGCCACTTCTTCCATAAGTCCTTGCACTGAGTCCACCTGTGCCTGGCGCTTCAACGGGAAAATATTGAATTCAAGAGCGTCAGCGTTGCCACTCTCGTCTGTGCTGTTTGAGTTATCTTCTGAGGAGTTCTCGGAAACCACGGTCATACCTGTAGCCACTGGGAATCGTTGCTCGCAGTGCGTTACCCCAAAAGCGTGGCGGGATCGAGTCTCTTGCTTCAAATCCTGAAGCACGAGCTGTCGTATGGGAAGAATGACAGTTGGCCAATACGTAGTCTCAAATTGTTGAATGAAATGCTCATCAAGGGCCATTTGGGCAGCCCGTTCGCTGCCGCCTGCAACGGCAGAGCCGTGAAACATCGCGTCCATACAGCCTTCAGGTTGTTCCATGTCAAGTGTCCTTCCACTGTTCCTGGCTGCCAGCACGTGAGCTAGGAGGCGTCGACGCCAGGCAGACTGGTAGGTCATCATCTCCTCCGCAGTCGGGATGCGCTCCCTATGCAAAGCCGCACACATCTCTACTTCGGCGCATCTTGTGGAAGGATGGGTAAAAGGGGAGATAAATGAAAGCACTCAACGCTGAGTTACTTACAGGCATTCCGCATAAACTCCAGAAACAAATTCCTGGTACAAAATAATTGCATAGTGGGCCCAACGAAAGATACATGCTACCTGAAACGGCGTGAATTGCAGGAGACTCTTCCTTGATAGGACAGTGATTGTTATCGCAGGGAGTGGCTCCTCATCCGAATCCAATGTAAGTGCTGCTCTTCCCTTGGGTTCTCGTGTGTTCTGCGACCCCCCAACAGTCTCATTGCCTCCTGAGTCTGAATAAGAGGCAACCGGGAAAGGACGCGGGAACGTCCTTTCAGTTTCTGGAGAGGGAGCTGTGGGACGCTGCACGCATCTCACCCTGAGCTCTACCTCGCTTGGCTTGAAGATGTACAGGTGATGTGAGCCTGTCTGATTTGCAATCCGCCACAACTCTGTCGGGCAGTACAGGTCACTAAAACGCAACAGTCCAGATGCATTGTCCTCGTGACGTGCTTCTGCATTTGATAAATGTGTCCTCGTGTCTTTTGCTTTTCCCGAAGTCGCAACAGGCCGAACACTAGAGTCCTCTTCTGAGCTGTGTTGAAGGCCCAGCGTTGTTTCTGCCAAGCGTCTTTTCGAGAGCACTGCTTCACCCCTTGCCGTAGGAAAGCTTGTTGGCTGTTGGTCCTTGTCAGTATCCTCTGGTATGGGCTTGCGTCTTTCAGATATGGAAGTACCACGCAGCCTTTTACTGAGCAACGCGTGGCTCAAGGCAGCAAGCGGCAAAGCTCTAGCGATGCCGAGCCCTGCATTTTGGCCTGGCTTGCGCAAATGAGACGAAAGCGTAGCTTCAGTTAGCTTAAGGGAAGGGTCATTCCCAAGTAACACCTTTTCTACATCTTGAAGGATCGATGCCCTGTATGCAGCTGGGTATGGTACCCACGACGCATGTTCGTGCCCATCGTTGATAGGCTCAAGGTAAAGACATGCTTGCTCTATGACCGTTTTCAAGTGGAAACATTCAGGTATCTTCTCAACAGTGCCCCTAATTTCTTGATGATTGCGAAGTTTTCTTAGCCAATCAAACCAGCTCTTAGGGCATGCATCTTGTGAGGCCAGTGGAGAAGTTACATCGCTGTTGCAGGATGCGCCATTCTTGTTGGAGTGCTGCGGCTGCTCCTCCCACTTGGAGTCACACCGGACGTTGTACAAGCGTGTTGTGCGCAAACCAAAAGCAAAATGCTGTTTCGAGGCTGTTTCTGTATCTTCGAGTCTCACTTCTAGCTTAGCCACTGATAGTCGTATCCTTTGAATAATTGCATAGGTTGCTCTTTGGAGCAGAGAGGGAAGACCTGATTCCTCTCGCGCATAGGTCAAGCACTCGTCCGTCAAAAGGATAAGGCTTCGCTGTTGATCACGCAGGGCTTGCTCCCTCTCGACGCTCCAGGCTGATGGAGGCTGCGTGGTGCCTATTACCATTACATCCTCAGCAGACAGAAGTATGGGCGCTGAAAGTAGGCGCAACAAATTGAGCTGTGGAGGAAGTAACACACACATTAAGAGACTTCCGCAACACTAGGTGATTCCCTAGTGCCGTGCGAAACAACCCAATAATAACGAAACTAGTACGTAGGACCGTGCAAAACATTCCGATAACAACGAAACCAGTACTTGGATATGCGCTACATCGAAAAGCACAAAACGTCAACCCTATCGGTTGACCGCCTTCTGGCCACTGTGGCTTGCAACAATTCGAATGAGCCATACTTTAATCTCGAGCTTTCCTATGTGTCCGTATGTAACATCTACCGGTAGCGAAAATGCCGACAAGGCATCTACTTTAATCCTCAAGTTCCGCAGGACCACGCTACCCTTCAGGATTGACGTATTTAGTTGGTTAGGCTCCAGGTCCTCAAACACAGCAGAAAGCGCCGTGTTGATATATGGTAGCAAAAAAGAATTCAGCATTTTTTCTATACAAGAAAAATGTGCTAAGCAGGCGTACGGGACTCTATGGGCAGCTGCGAGACGCCTAGCGGCATTCTCACTCGCCCTGCGCTACGATCTACAGCGCGTTGTTCTTTCGCGCCTATATGAGCACTATGCCAGTAAGTCAAAACACTGTATCATCTTAGATAGTTACATAATTTGGAGCCCTATACCTAAATGGAAAACAACCGGCCTGCCCCACGGCCCACCACTAATATGTGCATGCATGCAGGCGGCGGTAGCCCGTAGTTCCCTGCGTGGGGCGACCTTATCCTGTAGAGCTTCTCATGCGAAATAAGCGTATAAAGAGAGTCTGGGACTTCGACAGGAATACCAGTCATCTTGAAGTCAAGTGCGCGGAATGCTACTGGCGTAATGGCACTGAGAGTGCCGTTCTACCACTGTTGTTTCCGTGGGTTACCACTGTGCGCTAGAACGCAGAATATTCCGACGCTTGTGGTTGCTGCTTGCTACTACAGTCAATTTGTAGGATACATTTGTCGTGTGCCTAATTCTATTCTGGGCAACAGCTTCCGGCTGTGCACTCGTGCATAAAGCGTAAGACAGTCCTCAGCTCGGTGCCTTGTCCAGTGGAACCTGAAATGTTCCTTAATGTCGTATTCAGGGTATCTTCGTAAAACTGTGCGCTTTTTCACATGCTGTTAGATAGCCTGAGCCCCTCTGTTGAAGCTGTGTACTATCTCATCGTCTTCGCTGTATGTTAAGATTTGCCATTCGGGTGTTTCCTCTTCTTCTAGCAATCCTTTCCAACTATTATTTTTGTTTTCTCTTACTATGGTAACAGCTAGATAATCGTGAGTTCTAACACCATAGTTGCAATCATCACATTGTCCAACTTCTCTCACGATGCACTGAGCGCTTCTGAGAAGTTCCGAACCTGGCGAACGTATTCATAATTTCTTGTTCCCACGGCTGTTTAATTTGTTTTCTGGCTTGGTCTATCTGGCATTGGCTCAAGCTCAGTGCATAGTCAAATCGCCCACTTGCCCGGTTCTACAGCTCTCCAGAAGACTGTCAACGTGTTTGTCACAGGACGCTCGCCATACCAAGCCATGCAGCCGGACAAGTTTAGTCTAGCAAGTCTCATAAATGAGGGCAATCTTGCTCCCAACAGTAAACATGGGAACTATGGCGAAACAGTTATGCTGAGCAGTCCACCTGCGTAGCGTTGTTAATGTTGGCGAATGGTTTCTTCAGACATGGCTGGTCACAATCTATGAGAATTGCTGAGTCCGGGAGTTCAGCAGGGTGAGAACTCGTCTCCATCCCTTATATGAGCTATTAACCGATTCGAACGATTCCTAGTCAGCATACATTCGCATGCCCCACAAAAGGATGCAGCTTGAATGTTTTGCGACATATATGAACTGCATAGCGAATTCAGGTTGCCTCACCTGCGCTCTCTAGGTCGACAGGGGATGCTGGCGGGATTGAGGAATGGCCGAGTTTCTGTAGCTCTAAAATGGCCGACAGTACCCCGTTTCGCACTATGAACTGATTGAAACTGATTAGATAGACTCCTCGCACTCGGAGGAAAGTGTAGACCGCTTCTTGCTGTTTCTCCCCAGCAGTTACTCCGAAACTACTGCACCTAGCTCGCCAGTGTGACGTGCATTGTGCACAATAAATAAACAATAAAAGGTGCTCGGAAAGTGAGTTCATTGTGCTCCAGCGTGCTTGCGTACAGACAGTCTGTTCAAGCTACAAGCTGGTGTGGCACCTCCATGAGGTGAACAACTGTCCCCTAAGTCTCGCATAGATGATTTCCAATATTGTTTCAATTCCACAAATTTATTCCTTCAGAACTCACCAACTCTCTCTTTCCGAACGAGATAATTTCCATTCTTGTTTCAACTCTATAAATTTACTCCTTCAGAAGTCCCTTGTGCCATGCATTAATGGAACAACAAGATTGGAAATCATATATGCAAGACTTAGCGGGCAGTTGTTCAGCTCATGGAGGTGCAACACCGACTCACCCATCAACATTTGGAATGTTTTTTTTCCTGGGGCTAGCTTAGTTTCTGACAGCTTTAACAACATCAATAATTCGACACGTCACATTATTCAAAGGACTTTCGCTGGTGAACGTCCAGGAGCCTGCTGGTAGCAGGCGCTCGGAGTTCTCTGTTAAGGAGCTGGTGTGACGTCTATGATGACCGGTTTACGAACACTGAGTTGTTCTGCGCAGCACTACAGCTTGGCATGAAGCCCGCAGGATCATAGAAAAAGCAAACTCAAAATAGAGAGTGCACATATGTGTTGGAACTGCAAAGCGCACTAGGACTGACTGTCGCGGCTGAGCTATGTGCGGTGCAGACTTTGTGTCAATAATTTCCATATACGCCAGTACACCACACAATAATCTCAAGCCTACACACTAATGTGTTTCGCCGGAGTGGGGAATATGGACTTTGTTCTTTCTTCTTGGCTAAGTTTTCTCTGCCGGTAGTTTTTTGCCGCGCGTGGTCCCCTGTTCTGAGGCAAGGTCATTCGAAGCTGCACCGAGCTCCCTTGTCTGCACGTCCAAGAAGTTGCAAAAACTCAGTTAGAACGCCTTCTTAGCACATATACGTATATGCAGTTATTATGACTGTTTAATGCGAGTTTGTTACTACATTTGTGACCCCCAAGAGTGGCGGATGGAAGATGTCTGCAGCGAACATAACCCCCATCGAGGAATAGAAAGTGGTTTGTATTCCAAGGCCACTCCAAAAAAGCGAAAGATCAACCGAATCTGTATTTTGCAGGTCCCAGGAAGGTGGCTCCAGTGGTCTCGATGCTTGTAGTGCCTCCTGGACAGCTGTGCGGACACCGCAGGGAAGCCAATACCCCAACCCAGCTTAATTTGCCTTCTCATCAACCTTCGAGACGCACCACAAATATGATGCAAGTTTTTATGAATTTCTTCTCGCCATGTTACGTGAAAATTAATCTTGTATGCTGCAGCTTTTCTTGTGATTCGTTCTGGGTCTCGGAGGCTGCCCCACGCAGTACAGGCGGTGAATGCAGCAGATGCACCAGCCAGGCTTATCAATTCTTGGCGCCGACCCTCTGCCATGCTAACAGATCTTTTAAACGGAATTCAACGGAATTCACTTGAACAAAATGCCGTTTAGGTAGCTCACTTTTGCGTAGTCACCACAAAGGGAAGATTCTACACATCAGCGCTGCGCGACATATGCGTGCTATGCGGCAGTGTACTAGAGGGGCGCAGTTGCATAGATGTCGAATGGGTATCTGGATGCATAGGAGGGAAACATGATCAGCATGATCAATATTGCGTAGAGAGTCGTGGAAAGACACGAACCACTGAGTCAGGCCAGCACACTTGCAAGGATACAGCTTCACTTTCTTCGAAAGCTCTCTCATTCAGTTCGGAAATAAAAATTCCGTGCTTTGTGGTTTTCAAGACTCTAAAGGGACTGACGTTTTGGATCGCTTCCACTCAACAGAACTCCGTCGAGAGAGACCTGCCGCACAGCAACATTGTCAGAGATACGGAGAAACATGCTGCTACAAAGATTGCACATTATATAGTACTTGCTTAATGGATCTAGAAAAGGGCTGAGGAACAGTCAGTGTCACCGACGCAGCGCACTTCTCAAAACGATTGCGCAGTAGCAGACCACAAAGGTTACTGCACTGCTATGTGGAAAGCGGCAAAATTTCAAGCGCAGCCGCCACTGGCGACAGTGGGGATAATCGTGTGGAGACCTGTGTCGCACCATTTACCTTCGAAACATTTGCAACAGTTTGTTCTTGGTTGGACAGGAAGCAATGTTGCTACTATCTTCGAAGAGACAGGAAATGAGGCACGCAACAATTTTGTACTCAAATAGGTAGCTTGAAGTGATTTCGCAATGCATGCTTCAGCATCTGCAGCCAGTAAAAGGATGACAAAGTTCCCAGGCGCCTATAAAGTGCCGAAGTTTGCGGCGCTTAAGAAGGTTACGTGCAAGCGATTCAAATATTTAGAGGCGACTCGAAAGTTTCGGTTACGGAGACGGACCCTCATTTCCTTGTTATTCTGCGTTGCAACAGGCTCAGAGTGTATCTCTCCCCTTAGGAGCAGCCCTGACACATCTTGAGTGGAGTGTTTGTGGGGACTACTTAGCTTTTTTGTGCGATTTCGAGTCTGCAACAAGTAAGGGGAAGTGCTGCAGCTGATTTTATCCTACAGCGCTGAAGTACTTTCAATGCAGAGACACAAGGAATATTCATGGCTGTTAGGTTCATGTCGAAATAGGGCCGCTCGCTTGTCTGAGACATCGCAAGTACGCTCGGCAGTTGCAAATTGCGTGTATAAGCCACCGCGTTATGAGTTGCAGAGACGTGGATCTGGCAGATTGGCAGTTGCAGTCAACTGCTTACAGAGATACCTCACAAAGATGTGACATGCTTTTCCTGGGGAAAAGTAAAAGGCATGCTGGCTCTAGGAACGGCAAAGGGAGATATTGTTCTGCATGACATGGTAACGTTCACCTCAAAGAAGGACAGTATGATCCACGTGCACAGCAAATGTATTCGGCGCATTGCATGGATCGACGATAAACGGCTTCTAACAACGAGCGACGACATAACCGCCGCTGTTATCGACTACAAGGGTGAAACACCTGGGAGTTCCTGGGCGTGGGCACTGTTAAACTATATTGCTTACGAACGAAAGCAACGCGACTCGATGAATAGCGTAATAAGCGATTTCACTTGTCTTTCCAAGCATAGCAGATAGCTGCCGTTCCGTACTTCTTTCAGCGACGAGCTCTAGCAGTTGGATTATTCAAGAGTCGCCCTTTAAACAGCCAATTTGTTAACATGAGTTCTCTTTGTTTTTTTGAATGCTTGTGTAGGTACTGTGCTTCGGCATGTTATGCTAAATGGGAACGTAATGTCGATGGCTGTCGCAATGCAGCAGGCGGCCCTTGCAACCACGGCGGAACGAATTTTGCTGCTTCACCCCGATAATAATTTATCACCTTTAGGTAAGCGGTGGGACTTCTTGTTAGCCTAAATAGTTGCATAGGATACGTTAGATTATCCTGCACCGAATGAGCCAGTTTTGCATCTTAGGAGAGGCGCTGCTTCTTTTCTTCATCAAGAGTAGCTGTTGTCTTGCGCTGCCTCATACAAGAGATACATTATCCAGTTGGAGGAGAGTGCGAGCTCATCTGGCTAGAGCATGACGTTCTAGCAGCTTTCTTGTGTCTTGGAAGCATGTGTCTTCTGAAGATTCATTGGCCAGCTGGAAAGGTTGAAACGCTTCAAGAGTTGCCAAGCATTCCACCAGCTTCATTTCAAGGGGCATCTCTCTCTCCATCGGGAAAGAATCTAGCAGTGGCATGTATGGTTTTTTGATTTTGTTGTTTTGCTTTTAAGCATCATTTTTTGCCTGGTCTTGGTTCAGCTTGCCCGTAGGTCGTTGGTTTTCATCTTCCATTATGGGAAAAGGGAGACGGCTGTTGTCATTTTGCCCCGTGCTGGCGTTTTCGTCAGATGGAGGGCGCATCCTATTGCTGGCTTTTCCTTGGACCTCATCAGTGAACGAGCGCATTGTTGAGCTTCGACCGCATCCCAGAGATGAGCCAATTGCGGCTTTAGCTTGGAGCCCCTGCGATGAGTTCCTCACCGTCGCACTGCGCGATGGTGGGGAATCATTCAACAAAGGGAACGAGCATAGAATTGACGTGGGACAATTACTCTGTTATTACGCTTTGGGGTAGAAAGACAAATTCAAGCGTAGGCTTCTCTAAAATTATTGGAGGCAGTGCACTACTGAACCGCTCAAGGACAACCTTCGTCTGCGCAGGGTCTGTTGTTATATTTGCATGGCCACGACGCCTGCTCTTCAGCGCCTGCAAAGGATCAGTTTTAATGAGCCGTTCTCTTAATACTCTTGTCCTCTGCGGTATGTAGAAGACCACGATATTCGCTCAGTGTTATTGCTGCGCATGCGTTCTGCTCCGCGTTTTAGCACAGCGCACGCATGTTGTGAAGCTCATTGCATGATTTTTGGCTGCCTGTCTCCCACAGAGCCCAGCGGCGAAGAAGCCGTTTTCAGCCTTTCCGCTGAACCTGACAAAGTATTCCTAGGTCCAAGGCACTGTGCAGCAATTTGTGGCAGGGAGTTGATCATTTATACTCGTAAATCGCAAGTACGCGTCACTACTGAAGCTGCCTTGGTGGATGGCAGCTGACACGATGGATTTATACTTCGAAACACGACGCATGTGACTAGGACTACAGACAGGAGGATTCCATTTGCTGGGATGCGCCTTTTTCTTTGTGGATGAGACAGGGAGGGGTGGCGCTTCTCGGTACTTTGTGTCTTCCCTCTCCAGTTCAGCTCATGGCATTTGGGCTAGAGTATGCCGTTATAGTTTCCGGAGGGCAGGTAGGGCTTAAGTGCCCTTTTGCACAACTAAGTACTCTCCATAATTTAACTCTGAAAGCTTCCTTTTTTTCCTGAAGAAACTCTGCGGGCATGTAGCATTCTTGGTGTCTCATTGCGATTTTTCTAGGCAGCAATAATGCATTTGGAACCCGATGGGGCCCAGATAAATTGTTTGCGACCACTCCATCGCAGAAATGCTTCAGCAATAATGAAGGGAGCTGCTCTTGCAGCAGAAATGCTGCGAGAAGGCCAAGTTGCCGCAGTGGCCTCTGCAAGTTGGTGGTGTGCGCTTACTGACACTGCTGGAAATGTTTGTCTTTACATGACAAACAGCGGACTTCCATTTGATGGCTTCTGTCACACCGTTCCAATAGTAGCCTTAAGTGCCAATTGCGATGCCACTCGCCTGGCTGTACTCGACTGCAATGGGCAAGTTCTTGTATACTCCCCAGGGACTTCCACTTCTTCCTGGCAAGCAAAAAGCAGCACCTGCCCTGGTTAAAGAATTAAGTGCTCCAACGCGTCTGCAACCACTTTCACACAGCCCAATGCGTGCACGGAATATCAGTGGTTCCGTAGCGCGACAGGCCAGCAGTCCTCTTTAGACGCTTTACAACAATCTCTTGCTTGCGCCCACTGTCGTTTCCTTGGAAACGCTTCATTTCCGCGAATGTATTTCCTCAGCTTGGACCTTTCCCTCGGAGGAGAAGCGCGCGACGTGCACTGGGATGCCAAACATAGTGATGTCCTCGTCATTGTTACCTCGCTACACCAAGCTGTGCCTTTTATCTGTTGTTATAATGCTTCGCTTTCTCAAGAGCGAGCTTTCCAGGTGCCTATAATGTCATAGACATGTTTTCCACGTTGCACGAATCATTTGAACCGAGACTCGAAAACACAGTTGTGTTGTGTGACTAACTGAATGAGCAGGTACCTGTGCTGCAACTCCAAGGGTCACACGCAGTAGAAGTTGGACTATGCTGCATTGACCTAGAAGACCTACTATTTCCGATCGCGTTAATTAATGGTAAGCTGCTGCAAACGGAACACTGATTTGAGCACAAGGATTGTAGTCAGCGTTTAGATATTGCTGACTTTTCCGTATAATTACGTCAGCTGAGAAGTCGTAGGGAAGTGTAATCCAACCACTGGCAGAGTGCATGCACAGAATTATGGACGCCCAAAGTATGCAAAGCATTTCACTTCATTTGCACCCCCTTAGACTGGGAGCGTTTTTATAGCGTCTACCTTCTCGCTTGGCGAGGTCTTTCATTGTGTGGTGATTGATTTCTCAGGTGTGCTTTTGAGTATTTCGGCCTCCGGCAACCTCACATCATGGTGTTTGGACTGCTTCTCTTGCCTGCACCAGACACCGCACTGTACGCTATTGGAGAAATGTAATCGCTCTAGAGTGATACGTTATGTATCCCAGCTGCTCCACAAGTAATACTGCACAATACCGTAAAATCCACGGAGACAATTTTCGGCACTTAGCCAAACCGATGTTGCCCTGATGAGTGTTCTGCGCAGACCATACGTCACTAAATAACTCTGCAGAGCCCAGCAGCCTCACAATCCGCCATATTTTGCAACTGCTCGCCTTGGGAAGAGATGGAGAAGCTCTTCAGGCCCTAGAAGGCATGCTTGGCGTTAGCCCCGTCGGTAACCTGTCAGGTGAAGACGGAGTTTTCACTGTGGATAGGCCATCACTTTGTGTACTTTTTCCAAAACTACAAATGTTCCCTGGAGCATTGGATAATGAGCCTCTCCAGCGTTTTGCGGCCTGCACACTACGCAGTGTAGACCAGCAAAAGTTTTAACCCACGACCTAAAGATTTGCCTGTTACGAGAGCCACTAGAATTTTCCGTAATGGCTTCTTAGCTCCTTAAAGGCACTTTGAACTTTTGTACATTTGCCTTTGTGCAGTGAAGGCACGGGATTGCTTCGAAGCTGTTGGCTGGCATGCCCTTGACAGACTTGACATACATGCGGCCTGCCGCTCATTTAAAGCTGCTAAACGCTGTGATCTAGTACCTTGGCTCTGCACACTTGAAGAAGTCGAAGAAGATGTTGCTTTAGGAGCTCACATGAAAGGTGCGTTGCTCTCTGCCTTCCTTCTTCCTAACTTCGGAGGAGCTTTAAAAGTATGCTTGTGATGCGCAGAATTTGTGACTACTGGGATTAAACGGTTCACTGTCGCGTAAGCGCGATTTTGGCTTTTTGAAGCACTTTCGGCGCGATAAGGTTTGAATGTGGGCATTATATACAGCACTTCACCACAACTGGAGGGAGGCAGTGGAGTTGCTGTTGTGCAGCTCAGACCCAGAAGCTGCATTAGACATCGCATGCCACCTGGAAGAGTGGCATACTGCTATCGACCTCGCGAAAGTCGGCTAATGCCATCAAACAGATATCACTTTTCCATTAGCACAGCTTAAATGTTCGCCCGTGAGTGTCTTTACATTGCATCACCACGTACTTCAATATTTGTGCACGTGATTTACTTCCACTCCTGTTCAGGTGCTCAAGCCAAGTAGTGTGCCACAATTGTTTCAGTTCCACGCCATGAGCTGTGAAAGAAAACAGGCATTTTCCACAGCTCTAACTTCTTTCTCAGCTGCAGCAGCTAACATAGCGCTACAGTTGAAAACTGACAAGGCAAGCTATGAACAGGTTGAAGAGGGACAAGAGGGCACGTTAAGCGGTGTCCATGCTGTCCATTTATTATGTAAAACTGCTCTCTCTCAACTAGAGCCTGCAGAAGAACTCTCACGTCTAGGACAAGAGAAGCATCTCCTATTGTTAGAATGCTTCCGTGGCATGGCCCGCTGCGCTTTTAAGGCGGGAGAACTTCAGAAGGGTTTGCAGCTTGCTGTAGACCTCGACAGCCCTATCGTTTACCGTCAGTGCGCTGAATCGCTGCTGAGCATTCAGCAGCACCGGCACGCAGCTGTGTTGCTTAGCAGGGCAGGGGATCCTGAACGGGCAGCATCAATCTATATTACGGTTAGACCACAAACTGCCACTGCTCACTAGATGCATCATCACTTCCCCTGTCTGCCCCACCACTATCGACCCAAATCGAAGCTTTAGCTCATTTCTGCTTTCATCTGTCTGTGAGTTTTTCTCCCCCAAATTTCTTAGTGAGGCACAAAAGCTATTTGTGATAGACTCATTCTGCTCATGACCCTGCTTGCGTTTTCCTGCAGATCGGCGAGCTTGACCTAGCTTCACCCCTTCTGGGGTCTACTAGCACACCGGGCAGTCTTTTAGAATCATATGCCATTGCCATCGAGCAGCAGGAGCCGCTTAAGGCGCTTCGTGCATACGCCAGGGCAGGTGAATTCAAAAGTATGGTGAGAATACTGGTAAGCAAGGAATTTGGCCGAGAGCCGCCGTTGGTAGTGTTCTGCCAAAGTGGATTGCGTGTGAGGCATGGACCCAGCCAGGATACGAAAATGCAGGTCGAAGTCAAAGGGTCGTTCTGCTGATCCTTCAGCATATTCATTGTGATACCCTGCCCTCTTATTCTGCGCATGGCTCTGCGAGCAGGGTCTCCGTCTCGGCCGATGGGAAGAAGCGAAGACCCTTGTTCGCAGAGTTCGCGACCAAGAAGCAGCTGCAGCCCTCGCAGATTGCTGCCGGTCCGCGAAATCATTTCCTTTGCAGACCTTAATGCTTCACAATCTGCCTTCGTCTAATTTGCTTGCAAGCAGCTGACCTCGAAATTGAGTCTTGTGGCTGCTTAACAAAGTTAGTGTTCTTTGGGCGACGCAGGCAAATGCACAATATAAGCATTTGCCTGCAGCATTTGCCTGCGCCCCCAAAGAACCGCAACTTTGTTTCAGCTATTGACGGTTATTTTGATGGCTTCCTAATGCCTATCATTAAATCGTTGCATATGCAGGGTACGCACTGACTTCCAAGGGGCTGTGGAAATGCTTTGTGTTAGCGGAAATGTGGAAGCTGCAATAGCCCTTGCTGAAGAGAGCCAGCATATCTCTGCCTTGGCACATGTACGTCATGTTCGTATCAGACCAGGAGCACGTACACTCCCACGGGACATTTTGGTTCTTGCCAGCTTTTAGCTCAGCTCTTGGAGAGCTTTGCGGAGGTCAGCATCAAGTACACGGTTGGACCTTCCCGCTTATGTGAAGTCTTGGCTTTAAAGGTGGTCTGCTATGTGCTAGTTTCGTATGACTTAGGCTCTAGGCGAAACGGGTGCAGTCGATCTGCACTTGCGGGCATCTGTTTTGTTGGAGCGCCATGGACTGTTCAGTGAAGCAGCTTCGCACAGAGCCTTAGCTCAACGACCCCAGGAAGCCCTTGAGTTGTACATTCAGGTGCTTTATATGGGATCACGTAGGCATGTAGTGCGCCTCATTTTTTGACGGCTACTTTGGAAATGCTGGCTTTCTCTGTAGCTGCTGTAGAAGGAAACAAGTGTGCGCACATGTTCGTCACGGCGAGCATTCAGGCTGGGGAACTAGCTTGGCCACAAGCTGTGGAACTTGTTGCCAAGACTGGAGACTCGCAGCTCCTGGAGAGACTGAAAGCAGAACTTTCTAGTAAGGTCTTCGTATGTCCACCCCTCAATATTTAGAATTCCTCGGGTTTTCCTTTTTATTTGTGGCCGAATGCTCACGTCCTCCTTCTGCGCGCTTGAGAGCTTTCGACTGTGCTATGGTTATCATATCCATCTTCAGAGGACAAGGAAAGTTCTATTGGGAAACTCGACTCACTCCGGCGGTGAGCTCCAATGTTACCTTGCCGCGTACGCCGCAAGAAAACACGTTCTTGAACCACCCAAAATATAAAGCGCTAGGAGCATAAGTTAAATTCATGGTGCCAAAGTGAGAAATATCCTCTTTTGCACACAAAAGATCTTCCTCATTGCCCATCATACGCTATTCAATAGGCTAGCTGTCCATGTGGGCGAGCCGTGCGAGGTGGCACATAGCGCTTTGGCCCTAGCTCGGCATCAGCAGATGCAAGGACTTTTTCGAGCAGCTCATGCAAGCCTATTTGAAGCATTACAGATTCTCAGGAAAGCCAACGGAGGCCTTTTTTCAAGTATTGCATCGAATATTTTTGTTGGTAAACAGACCTGTCCAAAGTTGAAGCAGCAACAAGCTTACTTCTGCGTTCTTCACCAGTTCGCACTTCTTCATTCATTTTTGCTAGTTCCTGGCCTACTGAAGCAGGGGGATCAGTACGGCGCTGCATTGCTACTTATGAGAGCTTCGGCGTATATTACAGAGTAAGTTTCGGAGCACTGCTTTGCTTCTGTGGCTATTTCTGGGGTCCGTTGGCTGCCACAAATGGAATTGAACTCTCATATCGGCCCTACGAAACTTTGCCTCTATTTTGGTTTATTTGCTGCCAGCTAGTTGATAAGCTGAGTCACCTTCAGTGCCCCTTTTTTGCGGACCAACTGTATTTGCTTCTCTTGCGAGTTGCCAGCAACACAGGGGAATATACACCGAAACGGAAAAGCCCTGTTCTTTCCACAGGCTGACAGCCTGCGTCGTTCTGTTAGGAAACTCGGCCAGTTCTTCTGCATAAGCGGACAGGCTTACAGAATGCGACAGCAAGAGCGTGCTGTCCTGCTTTCACCCATGATTTGACCCTTTGCTTCCATTCCTCCTGCGATTTTATGGCAGTGTTTTCCCTGCATTTTGTGTGACAGTTTCGGAAACCAGGCGGCGTCGATCCTGACTTCAACCCTGCTCACCGGGGCTGCTGCAGGATTTCCTGCCTCAGCTTCTTCCGTCGCAGGTGCATCATTACTTCGCCCAGAAGTTAAATCCCAAATACCAGGTTGCCACCGTAGAGCAGTCGAGCGCATTCTAAGGCTGAAACAACCGGACTCCACACGAAAGCGTTCTACGCCCTGCCTAAAGTGCGATGCTGATATTAACGAGGATGCAATGCAGTGCTCCACTTGCAAGGTTCGTTGAAGGGAATGACACGTTTTCTGCTTTACCAAATTCCTACTACAGAACTACCCGCATGAAGCTTCATGTAGCACGAAATAACGGTTCTACCGGAAGCTTTTCATGACACAATATGAACTGTTTGCAGAGTTTTGCACCTATTTGTGGAGCCTCGGGACTTCTTCTCGCAGGCGATCACTGCGCCGTGTGTCCCTTTTGCCACTTTCCAGTAAACGTAAGTACAGCCATGGAAGAGGCTCCTCTAAAAGCAAAGCCAAGGGGTTCAGCGCCTGCCTTCCTCGCAGCAATTAAGCAGGTCAGTCCCCAGTAATTTTATTCTAATGTGAACGAGCTTTGTCTGCTCAGGAATATATTTACAAACAGCTTCGGAGCCACGCCCACACGTGCCCAGTTTGTTACGAGCCACTGGAAAACGCAGATTGGATAGTTATGCCAGTAGTGGATGCAGCACCGAGTGCCCTCTACATGCACAATGAGACATCCATTGCATACTGCTAGGAATATTCGAATTCGTCCTGCGTCTCTGCTGGAGGTGGATTCCTCATTTTAAAATATGATGTCAAACAAACCGTCCACGAGAAATGTCTCTTTAGACCTCCAGTTTCCTTTGAAGAAAAGTGCCGCCCTAGCCCTCAGGGCTTCAGCTTGTTCTTCAGTTCCCTCCTTTGCAAATGATAGTGCTCACGGTAAAAACAACTTCAGCAGCCGATGGACCGTACGCAAAGACCACAAGCAGAGGCAACTGGTGTAGTGGCTATTTCTTGAAGAAAGCTGTGAACAGAAGCACCAGCACCAGCAGCGTATTTGATGTACTTTCACAATAAAAATTCCTGGCACATCTGCGTCCCGAAAGTGACATCAGCTACCTGCAGCTAAGAAGACAACAGCCCGCCAAGCGGCAGTTAGCTGAAGTGGGTACAGTGCACCTCAATGTTGGCGTCCCTTCCCTTCGATAGTGGAGTTGATAAAATGCACGTAACCGCAGCATTTGCATTGCAGGCTGCACTCCGCACTCCCACTCTTTAGAGGCTAGGGCAAACGGATAGCATCCGGCAAAAAAGAGGAGGGAGCAAATACTGTAGTCCACACGCGCAAAACGATTTTTGCGGTAATGTACAAAAGGATAGTGATCCACTGGATCGCCTCAAGCGCACAAAAGCATAGTGATCCTTTTGATCCATTCAAGTGCTCCTGCGAGGCAGAGATTCACTAGCTGTACGAGAGGTCCACAACACAGTTCGTGTTTTCAGCGTACTACAAATAACTGAGCAGCAAGCTATCAAACAACTGAGTAAAGCATTGCCTACTATCTGCTTCCGGGGAAGGCTTCTCCAGAACATCAGCGCACTTGCGACCTGTTTTAATTCCAAAACGGCCAATACTGTCAGGATCACATTGCTGCCTATCGAAACAAACTACAGTCTGACAGTAGGATATGTATGCTGGAGCAGTTGCTGCAAATCTTCACATCGCTTCGCATTCGCATCGGACCGGTGGAGGAGTATTGTGCTGTTTGTATTCCGCCACGGCGGCGAATTCCCTGCTTCTTTCCTCAATTGCACTGCAGACAATGCCTTAACAACCAAAGTTGTTGAGCGATTAAACCGTCGAATTCTGCTCTACTGTTCGGTTGACATGAGGGCGCTGCCCACAGGCTCACTGGTGAGGGGAGCACACCATGGCAGATGGTGCGGTGCTGCTGCCTCCGCGACTGCTTCCCCAAGCTTGGAGTTGCTTTTGCTTTATTGCAAATAGTGCCTGTATATAATTTATCTGTTGGATGAGGGGAGAAGCAGTCTCAGAGGGTCTCTTAGTTGAATGCGAGGGCCTTGTGGGGTTTGCTTGTTCGACACTCGATCCCTATGGGTGCGCAGAGCCCAATTTTTGAGACAAAATACTTTTGGAGGCTATAGAGCACGTTTGCCCCTGACTGTAATAATTTCGATCTGTTTATTCCAAGTGATTCACGCCAGGTTGCTCTCTGACTCTGATTCCGTGATGGGCTGGGTTGCTTTTTCCAACTGCCGCAACCAGCGAAGCTGATAGGCTGCTTCTTCCGGTGGAGACCTTTTCTTTTCCCATTGCAGAAGCTTTTCTCGAATTGGGCAATGAAACTAGCAGCGGCAGTAGCTTCTTGGGCGCTTGTGCACCTCTGCCCTGCTGAGAGCGCCGGGCAGTCATGGCCTAATTGGACACCATCCCAGCAGAACGGTCCGGTTTGCACTTCAAGAGTGTGCATGCTGCGTAGTAGATGCCTTGTATGACTTGTCGCGCCGTATTTGATTTCTAGGTTTCGCAAGCGCCGTTCAGGTAAGCTGGACTCGTACGTTTTGGGACAGGCTCTCTGTGCGTGTTGTATGGTTCTTTCAGGCCAGCATTTACAACAAGGTGCTTGGTGGCAAGCTCTTCCTTCAGCGCAGCCAGCTTCTCAATCTGCACAGCTGCAGCCCCAGCCTTCCGTGGTTCCAGTGGCTGCCCGTAGCACTTCTCTGGCAGTTCCAGCTGGGGGACTCGTTCAGCAGCGTGCGCGGGTGCACCCGACACAGAATGGGCAAGTAGAGGGTCATACGAGCAGTTCCACGCTCACAGCAAGCGCATCATCTGGCTTATGGAAGGTGTCGAACACAGGGCGAGCTGTACAGGAGCTACAGCAACATGTCGGCGCCGTGTTGCAACGCTCCTCAGCTGGTTCTGGCTGGGGAGGCGAGACTGTGGAGGTTGTTGTGCCCGTGGAGAATCTTACGAGTGCTCTGACGGAGCTCAGCAAATTTATCCAGAGCGTTATGGCTTTCTGCGAAGCCGAAAGCATGCAGAAGGGGATGCAGGGGGGTTTCAGCCCGGCGCATTTGCCAGCTTCGCAGTATGGCTCCGCTGGAAGGTTCCCAGTGGATGCGTTTATTAATCAGGCGAGAGAATATGCACAGCGCGTAACGGCACAAGTGCTTGCGCTCAGGGATTTGCTAAATGCTGTGTGGGCTCCGTCCGCGACAAGAGCAAGCGTTGCTCGCGCAGTACAGCAATTCAGTGGAAGTGTGATGGATTGCAAAGAAGTGTATCAGCTTGGATCGCAGGTGTCTAGTGCGGCTATTGGTGCAATGCTTCCCTTTTTGTCCACGTGCTCGTTCTTCGCCAAAAACGGCGCCCATGGTGCCCTCAGGCTGTGGTCGCTTGTTGGTGCGCGCATCAACTCATCCCTACGTTATATGTTCCAAGTACTGGAAATTATACGCAAGACAGCAGGAAGGCTTGTGGACCTGGTGTCAGGGAAAATCCAGCCACAGTCCCTACTGGACTTCGCTCGTTCAAAGCCATTCTTCAGGGCAGCTGCTTACTTGGAGACATCAGAGGCACGCTCAGTATCAGCAGTGGCTTATTTTAATGACTTGGCTGCAGCATTCCACAATCACACGGCGTCATTGAGTTCTGGTGACGTTGCGCATGCAAGTGAAGGTGTTACGCAGCACTTTGGTGCAGGAGATGACGTGCAGCAAAGTGTAGATGCAGATGAAGTAAACGCAGATTTTTCTCTCATGGCAGAGGACTTGAGCCCAGAGCCCACGCAGCACCTCGATGTGGGAATAGCTGAGGGTCGACGAGACGACTTACAGACCGCAGCTGACGAAGAATCATTCCCCTGGAATGTTCCGGAGAAGGCTGTAGGGCCCACCGCGCTTGATGAAATGCAGACGCTGGACTACAGCTAAGCCAGCTGGCGCGCAGTGAAAGTCGTGCTCCAGGCCGTATTGGACCCCGGCCTTGGGGACATACCAGTCACACAGAAGAGCTCGAAGGCAGAACTTTTGTGTTGCGATTGGTGCGGAGCCGACATCAGTTCCCCTGACTGCAGCAGCTGTGCCACCATTATTCTCCTCGTTGCGGGACTCGCTTGCTAAACTGGTCTATCGTTACTGTTTACAGTTGAAGAGCGGTTAACGAAGTGATGCACATTAGAGGGAGCTTCTAACTACAGTTCGGTGTCTAGCACTACACGAGAGGTTGCCACTACAATCATGAGAACCCCGGCAAGTAAGCATTGCCCGATGCAGGTCCGTAGCGTGCACAGTGAGCCGCCCTACTTTGTTTTGCGGCGAGCCTGACAAATGTGCAGTCCCGTAACGTGGCCCTGTCAGTCCGACGGGCTGGAGGGCTAGTGGCTACTCAACCTGGAAGGATGCGAAGCCGACTGCAGCGAAGGCTCCGTAAGTGTAATATAAATTTCGATACCCCGCAGCACCTCCCACATTGCCAGCTGATAATGATCAGCGTACGCAACGGTACTCATAGCAAACGCTGCCGCACCCCTCCCCGCCGCTCCTATCCCCAGCGGGGCAAACTAGGTACAACGCGGCTCGACTATGCACCCTGGCAGGAGCTACCAGCGGAACGATGCCGTTCCAGTCACTTAAAGTATTGTTCTCTGCAAAGTTTGGGTCACGCAGCGGGCGGCAGCACTACCCAGCCATTGGGCGACTGCCAGGGCTTCGCGCAGTAACACACAAAGTACCATTCACAACCGGCAAATTCAGTTGCCGTCTTTCTGGGACATGTAGACTGCAAGGTCAACGAGACGGTTGGAATAACCCCACTCGTTGTCATACCATGAAACGAGCTTGACGAAGTTGTCATTGAGTTGGATGCCGGCCTTAACATCGAAAATGGAAGAGCGTTTGTCGCCACAGAAATCCTGGGACACAACCTCATCCTCTGTAACCCCCAAAATACCCTTTAGTGGGCCCTCGGCAGCCGCTCGAATGGCAGCCACAATGTCCTCATACTTTGCAGGCTTTGCCAGTCTGCATGTGAGATCAACAACTGACACATCGGGGACAGGAACGCGGAAAGCCATCCCAGTAAGCTTGCCGTTCAGTGAGGGGATAACTTTGCCCACGGCCTTTGCCGCGCCGGTGCTGGCTGGGATAATGTTGCTGCCAGCGCAGCGTCCTGCCCTCCAGTCTTTCCCTCCCTTCGACGGCCCATCAACAGTCAGCTGGTTTGCAGTCATCGCGTGCACTGTTGTCATCAGGCCCTCGACGATGCCGAACTTTTCGTGCACAACCTTTGCCAAGGGAGCCAAGCAGTTGGTTGTGCAAGATGCGTTGGATACCACCTGGTGAGACGATGTGTACTCTTCATGGTTGACACCCATCACAAACATCGGAGTATCGTCCTTAGGTGGCGCAGAAATAATTACCTTCCTTGCACCTCCGCTAACGTGAAGTCCCGCCTTCTCCTTGTTCGTGAAGACTCCAGTTGACTCGCAGATATAGTGCGCACCAACCTTCCCCCAAGGAATGGCCGCAGGGTCCTTCTCGGCAAAGACCTGGATAGTCTTGCCCTCAACAACCAGGTTGCCGTCCTTCACTGTCACTTCTCCAGGATATCTGCCGTGGACGGAGTCGAACTTCAGCTGGTAAGCCATATACTGGACATCCATGAAGGGATCGTTCAGCGCAACGACCTCCTGAGCCCAGAAAGTCAGACACAACACTCAGACACGACACTAATCCTGTAAGCTAGATAGGAAGCATGAGAATCACGTGTACTTCCCGTACTAGAGGACCCTGTGCATGCAATTCTTATAGGGCAGCGCGAGGCATATACAGTGTGCTCAAGTGACCATGCTATATGACTAGTTGTCCACTGGAGCGAGAACATCACAAAAGACAGCAGCTACACACCGAACAGCACTATGTCCCGAGTCTTACCACATTTGGGTTGGCCATTGCGGCACGGAAGACCAACCGCCCAATGCGGCCGAAGCCGTTGATGCCCATGCGGCACACCATCTTCGAATAGTAGGATAATGGCAAGGATTAAACGATACACAACAAGATTTCAGTCAGCTCGACAGGGGAATCCTTGTTGTGAGTGCACACACACATTGGCTGCTGCTACTCATCACCGGAGTAGGGGGTGCCCGCGAGAGGAGACGCGTGGGGGAGGTGCGGCGTGCACGGAGCACCAGCAACTGTCGGCTTGCGTCCTCAACCGTTAATAACCTTTGGATAAAATTTCCACATAACTACACCTCCATGTACCTTCTATAACTTTTAATGCCTAGAACAGTCAATCGTGTTTTGAAGGGTAACGTTACACCTGTACGAACACGCCGCATCACATATATTTGCGTGCAGCGAGAACTGCGGGCTGCACGCTGCAGCTTTTCACTCGCATGTCGAATTATTTAGTCTCCCACTATGTTTGTGTTACTTTGCAGTAGTAGGTATGATGGTTGTAGGCTAGGAGGACTTGTGTGTGGGGCGCTCATACTGGGCGGCGCCGCGCGATGTTTCGCCGTCGCCACTTCCATCTGCTGTAATAGTAGCATCCCTGTAGGCCTTTCCAAAATACATTCCATCTTTTAAAGCAATTCATACCTGAAGCACCAAAGTGTTCCCAAATCGGCGTTGGACTTCCTGTGAGGCCTTGTGGTGGATGTTATTTGCGGGCTGTATGATCCCTTGAGCACGAAGCAGTTGTTAAGTTGCTGTTCTAAAGCAGTGACGCTTTGACATGATAGCTGTGGCTGAATTTACCGATGGGATCTCGACTGCGCTTCCGGGCCAAAGGCGTCCTTTCCTTCTTGTAGTAATTCAGCTCCGTTTAGTGAACCAGCTCTGCCCCAGAGCTGGAGTACTGCTGTGCCGAGATATTGTTTGCTTCGATCGTCAAGTTTAAACAATTTTAAACGTAATCATCAGAAGCTGAAGCGAAAGCATACTTCTTAGATGCAGCTAACTCAGAGTCAGAGAGGTCGTGCGCTACGCGTATCTCTGGGGTTCCGTAAGGCAAGGCGGACCTGGGCACAGAGTGTCACACTAAGCATGGTGAGGATTCTACCCTGTACAGCCCGTGCATATACTGAGGGGGCAGCTAAAACATAAATTTATGCAGGAAGTGACGCGATGCGGCTATGAAAAGGAAAGCTATAAAAAAATGTGTATACATGTTGTGGGTAGACTCCTAAGGTTCGACAATGCTTACTGTCCCAACGTAGCGTGAAGACAAACAACCAACAACGGATCGTACACGCGTGGTGACGATTTCGGCGGTGGTTGCGTGCTTCCGCTGTAAGGATGCTGGGGTTTGGCTGTCTTGGAATTGGATCAACACAGAAACAGTTCCTTCATAAACAAGAGACGTTTTTACAGCAGATTCGAGCAAAGGCACGCTTGCCAAATGTAGCACTGCCCGGAAGACTGGAGACATCTACGCTGCCTTACGACTTTGGCTACTAAAACTGCAATAACTTAGCCTAAAAGGATTTCCACTAATGCACCTCGAAAAAGTCTGCAATACAAAACAGAAAATAAGGACGATACCACTATTTTTTCGTTATTGGGAAGGTGAGGCCAAATGGAGCTGAGACTCGTACCGTGCAGATCCTCTTAGGTGTTCTGAATAAATTGTGACGCAGTGTTGAGCAGGCAACAAGTGTGAAATCTCACGTGCGTGGAGGTATTTTACATGGAAAAAGTTAAGCATCAAGCACAGGGCAAGGCTGGCGTTTTCCGAAGAGCCATGATCACAAATAATCGCAATTATGTCGTCAGTCTTGACCTCTCTGATCCCAAGCTGGGGAACATAAATGATCAAACACTGCATACAAGAGATCTGCGCTGCTATAAGGGATACCATTAGCGCATGTGGTGCCCGGAGGCATAAGGGAGCCGCCGAATCTGAAGTTTGCGCTGCCACTTCGAAGACATGCTAGTAAAGCGGCGTTATCGGGCTACTTTGGAGCAAGAAAAGTCATCAGGCCTTTTTTACAGAATTTGTAGTGTCGCCAGCATCACTCGTGACATGCATGCTCGCATGGAACGACGAACGGGTCGAACGGATCGCATCAGCTAGGTAAAGCGACTGAATTCATCGGGCACAATTGCGTTCAACAGCGCAGCTTTCATCATCTTCAACACTATTCGAAAGAAACGTAGAAGTCCCAAGACTGCACAACGTTTCTTGGAGCCCTCTCCTGCTGCTGGAGAAGTACACGTGCACACAACAGATGCGGGACCCAGTTGCTGTTTTTCACGGTAACACTAGCGGGACACCACCATGTGTGGGGTTATCCACTGCAGGCGCAGCCGACAGTTGTCCCTGCTTCAGAACATGTAGCGATCTTGACATTTTTTCATAAGGCCACATACGTTATCAAGTACATTTTTTCATGAGACCACACAAGTTATTAAATATCCCTGGTATCCAAATATTTGACTGTTGGACTCGGATCAACATGTAGTACAAACCAGAAGTCCCCGGACCACTGGTTGACGACGCTGTGTCTGCAGTTTGGTTCATTGCGCACCGAAGGCCTTCGTGAGGAGATCAGCCCCCTTCTTTAAATGGTAACCAACACACTTTTCTTTAATCCGCTTTGTGTTGACTTTGCTGGATTCAGTTTGGTCTTTGCACATACACAGCGCAACCAGGGGCGCTCGAAAGGGGACTCTTATCCCCAAACTCGACCCGGCTCACGCAGAAAGCGTCGCATGACCCTTTTATTGGTGCTAGCTTGCAGCCTAGAGCCTACATATGGCGAGATAAGATCTTCCCACTCTGGCTGTGTTCAATGCCACGCGCACGTTGCGAGAGCTTTTGAGCTATAGTGGAGGGCTCCTCTGGCGGGCTTTGCGTCGGCCTAATGCTGAGGCCGTAGCAGCAGAGGCCAGATAATCGTTTGCCAGTACTAGCTGCACAGAGTTACCTTAAATTTCCGTGAGCTCTCGGCGTGAGCGCACGGGCTGCAAATTTCCAACAATTAGTTCTGCCTCACGTAACTCATGGAAGGAATGGTACGTTTCTCGATCGGGAAGTATAAATGCCTACTGAACCAAGAGTAAAAAGTAGATATTGGGGGATGAGAACTGCATATAGCCCCGAAATTGGGTTACGGCGACGAGGCCTGACGACAGGCGATACCATCGAGCGTCAAACTACGCAGAAGGAGAATGAGGAGTGGGAAGCAGGATATATTCTGCATTTAGTAGCGTAGATGATGAAGCTCTATTCTTTGAAAACCTAGGCTTTATTGCAGTGCAATCGCTATCAGCTGCTCAATCCATTTACCGTAACCATTACAACACATTTCCGTAGACGGCACTTGCTAGCTTCGAAGCTTTAGGAGCATGAAGCTATTGTACTGCACAGGCACTACAATAAGGCTTGCTGGTAACCGTAAGAAGATAGCTAGCTGGCGACCTACAAGAGGTCATAACGCTGAACGAGGACAGGACCTTCTTACTAGTATCAAAGTAAGACAATATATCGGGAATTTAGCATGAATACACTAGACGTGTCTGTAAATACCTGAAGATTGGGGCTGGCGATAGCGCTGGCACTGGTCCAGGCCTCCTCCCCACAGGGCCTAGGAGGCGAAAACCCCGAGTAGGAGGGATTTTCAAGAAAACGGATTTTGAAAAACCAAAAATAACTGAATTTCGTGATGTCTGGACTGCTGTTTCAAGGAAATGCGTGGCACGCAGACGGTTATCATAGGCCCCTACTCGTAGGGCAGGTAGCAACGTAGTCGCACCAGTAGGCGATGTACACTACAGCTATGAAATAAAAAAAGTTTTAGGACAAGAGCCTAATAAAAATGTGAGCGACATGAAAGCGCGTTCCTCTGCCAACAACGCGCCTCTTGGGCATAATTTCACCCCAAAATTCGACATTTTATGCTGTGAATTCGTTCGGGTTCTTGTGCGTACATCTATAAATGCTTAAGTAGTAAAAATTATTAGACCGTGATGTTGGACTGTACTTATCCGTCGATGCACGCAAGTAGCTATAGCGTACTTGGTCCAGGAACTCATCGAAATCAGACTTCAGCCCTTAGCACAGGGTGCCATTGCACCATTCGCTTTATGGCTTCCTCAAGCGCCCCGCCTACAGAAAGTAGAATCAGCTTTTCAGGGCCACGTTCTTTGGCCACAGCGCCAGCAGCTCTTATTTGCATTCCACTGCTGCGCAATGCTTTTTTAGTAAATAGTGTTCACGTATTTTTGCCGTTTTCAAACAGATCCGGGACACAGTCAGAAGCGTCTGCCAGGTGAACCCTGAGATGAATGATCGCGCCTGAAGCCGTCTGATCTGGATATTTGAAATGTGCAGAGTGGTGGACGGAGCGGCTTAAACAGACTGCCGCTACCTACTAGGTGCCAGCGAGTGTATTAAAAAATAGTGTCGTATCATTGGAACACGATGCAGCAAGAAGACCACAGGAATCAATCTCCCAACAGTAGAGGAACCGCCAGAGGCGTCAACAACGCAGATACGAAGTGTCCCCAAACTCACAAAAATGATGCCAGCGGAAACAGATGGGTTTTGGCACGCAGAAGTTTAAATCTTTAGCTCTGTGATACGGCATGGTGAAACAAACAAGAACGGAAGTGGGTCCTGTAAAACGGCATCGCACTGTGACGATATTAGAGTACATTACGGCAGCTTATCGAAAGCACCCCAAGTCAACAGCATAGTGAACTTCTTCACAAAGACGCAACAGCACCCTTGTATGCACGCCGGCGACCCTGGGTGTTGCGAGCTTCTTCAAGTCAATTCGATCCGATATCGGCATGCATTCCTGCTAGTGCAGCATTGACTAAGTTATGCTTTTTCCTCTTGGCTCGTTCATCTTGGCACTACTAAAATTGCCAACGCGCTACCCTGACTTTTCGTGGTGTTGTCCTGTCCCGTGGCTCCAAGGGTGCATGAGTAGGTGCAGCAAAGTGTTTTGCAGAGGCCTTCACTCATTGCTAGCGGAGCAGTAGCCTGAGCTTTTTATGAACGACTAGCCTGTAACAGAACGAGAGACTAATCAAGGGCCCCGACTTGGGAGGAATGAAGTTGGCCCTCGTTGAAGACTATGTGTAGTGCACAGGCACCACAATAGGGCTTGCTGGTGACCTACAGAAGATAGCTAGCTAACGACCTACAAGGGGTCGCAACACTGGAGGAGGACAGGACCCTCCTACTAGGATCACAGTAAAGAAATTTGTCTGCAAATTAACGTGCATACACTAGAGGTGCCTGAAAATGCGTGGAGACTGGGGCTGGCGATAGCGCCGGCACCAGGGCAGATGTAGTGCACAGGCACTACAATGGGGCTGGCTAATGTCCTAGAGATGATAGCTAGCTAGCGACCTACAAGGGGTCGCAACACTGGAGGAGGACAGGACCCTCCCAAGGGGAAAAAATAAGAAAAACTGTCAGTTAGTTCTAATGAATACGTGAAATGTGCGGAAGTTGTGTGGAGACTGGGGCTGGCGGTAGCGCCGGCGCCAGTGCGGACCTCCTCCCCATAGGGCCTAGGAGGTGAGCTCCCAGAAGGGGTGCGAACAGACCAGACAGATTTGAAACACTTAAGAATTGTCGTATTTCGATGGAATAAAGCTGCAGAGTCCGAGAAATGGGGCTACGCTAGACGTAGTTTGTAGACCTGCTCGAGGGGCAGGAAGCAGCGTAGTCGCAGCAGTAGGCGCCGACAGCAGACATCCTCCCCACAGGGCCTAGGAGGCGAGCACCCCGAGTGGGGCGAATTGAACAACAACAGATTTTGGAAACTTAAGAATAACTGTATTTCGATATATATATAAGCTACTGTTTCAAGGAAATGGGCCAATGTTAGGTGCCGATCATAGGCCCTGCTCGAGGGGGCAGGTAGCAGCGTAGTCGCAGCAGTAGGCGCTGTGCACTACACTATGTGCAGAAGCAAACGCTCCCAGTGGACGCTGATAGAGCACCATTAAATTCCTGATGGTGAGCCAGCCGCGAGGTTTGTACGAAGCTTGGCGCCTGGAAAATTTCCAGAGCCTCTACTAGATGCTGACGATTAAAATACTTATCTCACAGTAGACTTTGCGGGCGAACACTGCTACTTCACTTTCTATGCTCAACCTGGGAGAGATACGACTCGCGGTAATTTAGCTCTGATTTCAATATCCTCATATTAAACTAAATGTTTTATTACGAATATCTTGCAAGTGCTATTCAGAGTCGTTTTAGTCTAAATTTGTTTCTTATGAGGTGTGAAGCGCTAAAACTTGTCGACGAAGGCGTCCATGTCGTAATCTTGTGGGCTGAGCCAGCAAATGAATTGCTAACTTTGTCATAGAACGGGAAACAGCAACGTGTCTACTGAGGTAAAGCTAAAGCAAAAGCTGCCAATTTGCTATCTCTACCTCTGTAGACGCGTTGCTGTTTCTTGCTGTCGACAAGGGTTGGTGACATATATCCTGCATGCGGGCGCAGACAGCTGTTTTATCGGTACAGACCCCCCTGTGTAAAAAATGACAAGAGCTGGGCAGCGAGGCTCACGCACAAGTGGGCTTATAAAATCATGCAAAGAAGTTCAAGAGCTCGAATAACGCACACTGCGTCTTCTAAACATCTATGAAAATCATGGAAAACGCTACTGTTGAGACTTGGGAAACCTTCGAGTCCTTTCACGCATCATGAGCCATTTGTCACTTGACTGGGTGTTGGGCTTTGGGTGTTCGTACCATAAAACAAACAGAATTTGGTAAATTTCACTGTAGTTGTCTTATATGCGTGTGAAAAGCTCCACTAGTGTATCGCTGAGTCGTCTTTTCAGCCAGGTGCGCCAACGCCCAACTCTGCCTTGCATGGAGCATCCTGGGTCATCTCGCACTCCAAACATCGTCGACAAGTGAGTAGTGCACCTCACAGCATTATGTGATGACTATTCATTTTCTAAAGCCGTTTTCTACGGCGCATTTCGCGTGCTCACCTTTGCGACGAAATACAACAATATTTCCCCCCCAAAAATTCTCGCATAGCTGCTCTAAAACGAGACCTTTAGCAGCGCGCACTTGCCGTTGTGGCTGTTTTGGCCCCATTCTCACCAATGCATCATATATATGTTGTTCGTTCTGGAGCCAGTTGAGGCAGAAATCGCATATGTAGATGCGTAATATTACAGATGAAAGCACAAAATGTTACAGTAAACTGCGTTTATACCTGGTGGACTGCTATATCCATTGAAATAATTATTAAAAGCATTCAAGTCTACAAGCACAATTTAGGAAGATTCTACTCCGGAGCAGCCCCAAGATTGCAGTGAGCTACGCCCAGCTCGGCTGATACTTCTCTCGCCATTTTTATATTGAAAGGGTCGAAAGGTCGTTATGCCTGGTCCAGTAGCTGAAGAGGTACCTATGTCAATACATAGATATTTTTTTTGAAGTCCCTGCGCAGCCGCACTGCGCACTGCAGCTTCAGCGTCCATTGCCGGCCTCAAATCCGGGGCCCAACTACAGGGCACTAGCGCTGAATGTCCAAGGAGTAGGAATCTTCGCACAATAACAGCTTCTAGTTATGTCAGTTATGACATATACTGAATTGAATGATGCTTATGATATTCCTGGAACTAAGTTGAAGCGCTTCCGCGCAGACGTGCCTCCTCCATCTCTGCTTGCAGCCAGTAACGCCCACTGGAGTCCTCGCACTCGGTGCCTCATACTCATGCTGTAGTGTCCCCATTACACTCTTTATTTGGGCCATGAAAATATTCCTCATACTAGTGTTGCACATTGTAGTGCGTGGCACAACACTGTCGCACGAGCCCAACACGTAAGACTGCAACCCGTGACGAATGATTAGCTCTTGTAACAGTCTATGTTGTTTGGCTGGATTATCAGGGATAGGGGCTACGTGTGTCACCGGTGCGGCGTAACCGGACACACGCATGCCGAGGGCCACCTAAGGCCTCAGAGAGAAACGAAGAGAGACAGATTTAATTCTTTGCTTTTTTAAGAATCTACTTGGGCTTCTCGACCAAATTTGGGTCTGGAAGCACTTGACCAACGAGCAGAATGTCTTGTAGGAGTGAGTGGAGGCCGTGTTCATTACACATATGGAAACCTTGTTCTGTGGTGATGCTCTGCACGTGTAGGCGTTTAGTTTGCGGACCAGTGTTTGCAGAAACAGCAATGCCGTACCATCATCTAAACTACTACAGAGCTTCCTCAACAGCTTTGAGCATAAATGTACTGGCAAATAGGGCTGTATTCTGAGGCCAAATTTGCCATTTCAGAATTCAGACATTATTGTAGGCTCCCGGACTCGTACAAGTAAGTAGTGCCTTCAAAGAAGAAGTCAGAGCAAGTTGAATGCCAGGATTTAACGGAAATCGGCAACATATTAAACGGGTGAAAGGAAATGACAGCACAAAGAACTGAAAGACAGAAGACAGAAGGTAAAAGCACAGGAGAACTTGATTATTTTCAGAAATGAAGCTTTGCATTTCATATGAACGAAACGCAGAATAAAACACTTCGAAGATATGAAGAGTGAAAGATTAAAGCTTATGATGCAAGGAGGTGAAAGCTTACATTTAACAGGTAAAGTAAGACAGCAACTTGAATTTTACTCCTTGTGTGTTGAACGTAGGCGTGCACTTCATAAACCCATGGACGCTTTACAGCACCTCTTAGCATACGCTTCCAGTATTTTTGCAGCGGCAATAGTTAGGCCAGTAAAGCGTGTGTAAGGAGTGTTGCATTTTGAGCGTCTCAACGGCCTACGCACCTGGTTCATGAACACAGCACTGTCGCATAAGTTGGCAAAAAACACAGAGCGCATTCATTAAAAAATTCTTCACAGCCGCCACAATCCTAAAAAAAATTTGAATACCAGAGGTTTTACTAAAAATAAAGATTCCACGCAAAGCCATCGAGGTAAATTCATCGAGCATGAAGGCTCCACTAGCTCTCCTACTAACTGCCAACTAACTAAGAAAGTAGAGAAAGCATGGTACGGGAAGCTTCAATTACCCCTCAGTCAAAAATATGACGCCAAAAGATAAAAGCAGTTGACGTTTCAATCATATCATTTGCAATTTAAACAAGCAGCTGATGCAAAGCGATATAAGCTGCACCTAAGGAGGGCGGCTGTCACTCGGCAACCACTTGACCCAAAAGCACACTTATCAAACTTTTGCTCTTTTTTAAACCTACTTGTAAAAATCAGGACCCTGAGCCGTGGATAATTTTTCCCGCTTGCCTTTGCAGAATTTGTCGCGTTTTTTTCCCATGTCTTGCCCCCGAGCACCCACTACCGCAGTATGCATGGTATAAATATGCAACTATTTGGTCGAAGCAGCAAAACACAGGGTCCTGATATTACTAAACATTCAGAAAGCTCGAATCCATGCAAGAAGAAATAAAAACTTCCTTCACTAATGGGCGAGGAACCCTTCCAAGAAACCTTGTCTCCTGCTTTCAGCATCATCAGTGGCAGCCCGTAGAGCGTTATAAATCAGTACAGCGGCAGCTCTATATAACTGTAGATATCACTCTACCTACTGGAAAGGATTATCGAGGAAGTCTTCTGGCTTAGAACGGTGGAGACAGAATTTGCATCAGTTATTGAAGTGCCCGTACACTAACGCGCCTGCTGCTACTCGTGCAAGGCGTGAAAGTACTTGCCCAGCTTAGGCTGTTGCAGACTCTACGCTTCCTTTATTGCCCGCCTCCCGTGCACCTCGTGCTTCGAGCTGTACATTGTCCTTTCTACTGCACCTCAGCCTATCGAGAAGCCAAGCTTACTTCAGAAGAGTGGTTGGTACGAGCAAGACTATGCATCCTGACGGGCTTGCTACAGGCGCTGAGAGTAGGACTATCTGCAGTCTGTTATCTTGTTCCAAGGACAGTACGGTTGTCGCCTCAGTCGAACCATGCCTCCAAAATTACCACATAAAACATCGGTTTGACACTTGCGCTCCGGAGTCAAATTCTCCACATTACCTCTTTCACACAGAAAAAGCAAAATCAGCCGCGTTGGGCCCACTGATTAGCAAGCACAAGGCCAGGACAACTCAACAGATCAGAAAGGGACGCCGAAAAACTGAAGGGGAATTCTTTCGTTGGTATGGCAGGCAGTGCGGGTTTCTCTTTTCTGAGCCGTTGTGCCGTTATCTAGTGAAATCAGACAAATGGCTGTATAATTCCGGCGGTTTTCCCGCAAAACAATCACATGTGTTTGGTGCCCAAAAGCACATCAGGCAATCAATGCATGCGTGCATGGAGCTCAGCACTGAGAAAGCGCAAGAAAATCATAAGGATATGCAGAAAGATGAATACAGTCTATTTGCAAAAAATTGCACAGAGATTCAATCCAGCACAGCCACCAGCCATCAAGTCTCAGAACTTGCAATTCAGAACAGTGATAAGGGGGAAACAGCAACAACAGAAGGTGAATCAAACAATATACCATATAGAGGGCAGTGTTGCTGGACGGTGGAATACCAATCTTTTGGAGACGCATGGAAGAATTTGCAGGCAAACGAATGGCTCAAAACCGAAGAATGCGCGGGTGTGCTACCAGAGAGTCTACAAAATTTTGGGGATCCTCTCATGACACAAAACGATTCCAGAAAACAAAAATGGAGCTCGAAGTTAGACCCATTTTCTTCCAATAGTACGGATGAGGTGAAGCCCCTATTCCGTTGCCTTCGGACTCCCAAATGCGATTTTTTTGCCCCCATGTCTGATGTTTGCCTTTCTTGTAGACAAACTAGATTTCCGCAACTCGGGTTTATAGGTATGAGCCCCGGACATTCTCCAGACTCAGTGGAAACTGTTACCCAACTGCATGGGACCCGTGACTTCTGCCCTGCTCGTGTATTTTCACAAGCAGTACAACCAGAAAGAGCACAAACGCAAGTATATTCACATTTTATTGATCTCAGCGAAGTGTGTTGCGAGAGGTGGAGCGACAGGGTGGCAGTTCTCAGAGGGGCATACCATACGCCGACTGTAGGGCAGAAGCCAGTTTATCTGAAGTTGAGTGCGCCGCAACACGCGCGACTTGCACGGAGATCACTGCGTCAGTTGTGCAAATCTTTTCAAAGGCAGCAAAAGATGGTAGCCTGTTTTAGATCCTGGTTGGCATTCTGCCGAAAAGTAAAGGAGTTACGGCTTCGGCAGGAACTGCAGCATCTGCGGAGTCTCAGAACGATGGCAATGAGCTGCCTTGACCAGTGGACTTGTCTTTTTGTTGCCGTGGGGGCAAGAAGGATTTTTCTCAGCCTGAGATGCCTGAGTGCTTTCACTCTCTTCGTATTGCATACTCGTCAGTGTTTGCTTACAGGTAGGTTAGCTCGGCAAATGAAAGTAATAGTGCCGCGGTAAGATTCGCACCTACGCCATTTCAACGCGTTGTTTCTAGTACAAACTGATTCGATATTTTTGTCGAAGCCCCTTATTGGGATGTCACTGTATCTCTTAGTCGTGCTATGCCTCGGTATATGCATGATTAAATGAACTTTATTTTGTGGCGGTGATTAGGAGAAGGCTGGTTTGTTTGTCCATGAGGATCTTCAATTTTGTTTGATACGCAAAAAAGGATTTCAGTAGTAGTTCTGTCATCAACGCTTCGTGAGTGTAGCGGTGCAGGCTCACGAGCGGAGTCTCAAGTGCAAGGTTTTGTCATGCCTGCGCAAGATGTCGGAAAAAAAGGGCCTTTTACAAGATATCCTCCTCAGCTTGGAGACCGCAAACACCATGCAGTTTCGCCGCCGTCACTGGATTGCTTGGGTTGGGCTACTGAGAGAGAGGGAGGTGCTACGCTGGGCCATATGCACGACAGTAAAAGCGACGGCTTCTATTAGTCGAGCATTTCTCGCCGGAGCCTTTAACAATTTAAGAGCTGCTGCCTCAGCAGCTTTGGACCGCAATGAGTGGTAAGAACGAACGCCGTGTAGGTTAGATTATTACACTTTTGTCCAGCCTACCCACAGTCCCGGCAAGTTTCACACGACGACTGAGTAAAGATTGTCTTTCGTTGTGGTTTGCCATGACTGTTGGATGCAGCAAGATCAGGCACCTACGGGGCTGTCAGGCACGACGAATACTACAACAGTGGCGCGGTGTTGCTCATCGAATGGTACTGCAGCAGGTGTTCACAATGAGAGCAGCCGGTAGTGTTCTTTGGAGTGCGTGGCGAGCTTGGCGACAGATGGCATCTGAAACAATGGCGCGAAGTCGACAGCAAGAAAAAGATGCACAAGAGTTTTACACCAAGTACATTAATACAAAGTGTCTCAAGTTTTTTGGAGCTTGGAAAAACTACTCTTTTTTTCAGAAACGTCTCCAGGCGTGCGCTGGGAAGTACCTTCTAAACTGGAAAAGACGCGTCTTTACCGAATTGAAGTTGACTTATAGGGAAAGCCAAATATTCAAGGTGCAGCTGGCTAAAAAAAGCTCAGACACGCTCAAACGCGCGTTCAGTTGGTGGCTAGTGAATTTTCGTCGTCAAAGGCGTGACGCGGCGGTTTCTCGACTGCTTTTAGCTGAAGCGATGCATTCGTTGATACGTGAATCGTTCTTTGCTTGGGCTCATCTCACAGCCAACTTACTTAGGGCACGAGCTGTACATCAGCGCCTCGTAAAGACGCTTCACTGGAAAAGATGGAGGAAGATTGTCAGCTCGCTCAGACACCGAAAGCATCAAGGGGAAGAACTAGCGGCGCGTTCTAGAACTAGTTGTTTATTTCACTCGTTTCATGCGTGGATATTTGAAACGCAACAAGTAATAAGAACAAAAAGCCAATTGTTCACGTCATGGCGAAGAACAGCAACTTATTGGAGAAGGTTGTCCAAGGCAGAGTATAAAGTGAAGGCCCTCAAAGAAAGAACCGTCCTCAGTAGTTTGTTTTCCATCTGGCAAATGGAGGCAAGAACAACGAGGCTCTGCCGCAAGCTCCATCACAGTGCACTATGTAGGAAAGGAATCTACGGGCTAAAGCGTTTCAGAGAAAGGGTTGTGAGAGCAAGACGTGCAAAAAAGCTCATCAGTGTTAGAAACCGACGCTATTTACTGTCCAACACTTTTGAGCAGTGGAAAAAGCAACAGTTTCAACTACAGAAGCAGCAGTCCGTACGCTTGCACGCTCCAGCTAAACTCTGGCTGCTCTGTATTCAGCCCTGGTGGATGTTGTGGAGACGCAAGACAGAGGCGGCAACGTCCCTGCGCTCCTGGGTAGCCCAAGCCGTTAGTAACCCTATACAGAAGGAAGCGCTACTTTCTTCTTGCACAACACTGCAAGGTGCTATACGATCAGCAGATCACCAGTGCACAGCTCCAAGGCCAGTTGCTGCAGCTGCTGATGTCTCCTTGCACGACGCCAGTATCTATTAGTCAACAACAGAACAAAAGCCAGAAGAAGCTTTGCCAGGGATCCAGCTCTTCGTAAGTCGGTAGCTAGAAGGGTAGCCATTCTAGGAAAATGTTGCAAGAGACTCTTGTGCTGCACAGGACCAATTACAACAAAGTGCCATCGAGCCAGATTTGACACTAACCTCTCACTAAGGCTGCAGGTCTTCAGACAATGGGCATTTTTCGCATCTGAACAGATGACAAAAACTAAATTGCTAATTTTTTTCAGTTGTTGGTACGAGCAGTGAAACTGGAACTCAAGTATGGGCTGTTTTGGGGGATGTTTAGCTTGCTAGTCATGCCTGACCGCAGTTCTGCGTTCCTGAAGTATGTCTGTTGGTATGTCTCTTGCGTCGGGTTTGCTTCAAAGTATCTCCCTGCTCGACCGGCCTGACCCACTGGCAATACAAAAGTTGACTCTCATTGCACCGTCTCCGCCACTCGTGACGTTGCCGGCTGCTCACGCGTAAGTCCGGCCTTCCAGTATAGCTGGACACTTCTTGCTGTGGGACATGATGGCTTTTACTTGGTTTTATGTGGTGGTAATTCTTCGATAAATCACTTGTACCGGGTTATCACTGATGTTGCTGGAACGAGCGAATCTTTAAAAATTCCACGAAAGCCAACGTACTAGTATGTTTTTGAACTATGAAATAGCTGTGTACTTCCTCATTCATACCATATTCTAAAAATATATTTAGCTCATGTGTTTGTCTTGTCGGCCATTTGTTTCACCTTAGCTATGGTTCAACCTAAATCCTACGTAGATTGATTTCCGCGGAGGCCTTCGTTTTATTTGTGGTTTTTCGCTCCTAAAGATCTCGGCTTCCTGAGGCGCATTTGTTAAATCTGTAGATCCCAATTCAATTTTTTTCTTTGTGGTTACAGTTTGGACATGAAGTGACCAGGTTCTTTTTTCCGCCCTACTACTTGTGAGTGCACTAAGCTTTGTTTAAATTATACGTTTCCCTCGTCGCCTCTTGCTTTTTCTTAATAGTCGCGAATATGTCAGTGTGGTTTCACTTGTGCTATTCTCTTTTAGTCACCTACAGCAGCAATTTGCCCTTTAAATTTCATTGTAAGCTTCATTCAACGTATCAGGCCTGTTCCTCTCCCTCTGTACTTACCTATTCACTTGAAGTTATTCAATTTTAGTAGACATTAAATTGATCTGGTATTTCATCACTTTTGTCTTTTTCCTTTTTCGGCCTTCTATCTTGCCTTTCCTTTGTTTTCCGATTCCTTCGTGTTATTCAGAACTGATGCTGGCGTTATTGGCATTATTACTATTATCATAAGTATTCTAAAACGTTTAGTCTATCATCGTGTTTTGTACTGTCTTGCTTGCATTAAGAGCGCATGATATGTGTGGCTTACCCGTTTGCGTGGAATGGCTTCGTGGCACCCACACGCAGAGCTCCGTCTTCACGGCATACTACTATCCTTTTATGGAATATGTCTTTGCGCTGACCTAATGCTATACCTGTAGAGCAGCTACCGTGCCTCCTTGTAGGGCTCATCACCGTGCCAAGCATAGGACTTGCTGCTAGTTCTCGTGTCTGCTTTTACTTTCGGTGAGCCAGTCCTTTGGACACTGTTTTAATATTTGGCCAATCAAGTTTAATTTTGTTGAGGATTTACTTCCTTCTTTTAGCTGTTCAAGGAGAGAGCGTCGGTTTTCAGTGACTGCTTTTCAATCACTTGTTAACTCTGTTCATTAGAAAATAAGGGTCTACTCTAGCCCCTAGAAGTAACTTAAATGACCCTCTGTCACCGTACACGCCGTCCAAATTCAGCGCAATTATTGATTTGATCGAGCGGCAGCGAAACATCTGAAAGTAGTACGGCACTTGCCAATTAAGACTATAGCAACATTGAGGGATGCGCAGCGCGGCAGGTCTGACTAGTGCTTCTTGTCTCTTCAGCACGCGGCTGGTATACTTACGTTGCTTTGTCGAGCGCTCTACTTTCTTGTCCAATTTTTCTTCTGTGGTTGCGAGCTGTCCAGTACAATGTGCACTGCCTATTCTGTGTACTCATACCCCATTCGCCAGTCTCCCGTAAGTGAAAAAGTGTGCTTGAGCACAAGGCAGGTCTTCAAAACTACATCATTTTGTTTTCCGAAGACTAGCAGGAACAAGTTTCGTGCAGGTGATTGCAGTTTCCGCTGCAATCGCGTTCCAGCTGCTCAATCGATGCATTTCTTTTAGCACAAATATCTGAGCCTTTGTTGTCAGCTGCTCGCTGCATATTGCCATCTAGTCGATCTGTTTCACTGAGTGACTGGACGAAAAGTGTTTCAGGCCATTGGTGCAAGACAGGAACTGGCTGCTTTGAAAGTGGGACTCTTGCATGAGTGGGGCAGCTGTATTCGCTGTATTTGGCCCGCGCGTTATGTTTGTCCGCTGTGCTGCTTCATTCGACGACAGCACTGCATTAAAGGGATTACTTGTACAACAGTGCTGAGCGGAGCGACATGGTGCAGTCTCCACAGGCAAAAAAGAAGATGTAGAGGAAATGCCAGAAGACGGTCTTCTATCAAGCATGCCTGGCTGAGGCAGAGAGGTAGCATCACCCGAGCATGGAGCCAAACCAGGAGACCGTAGGCTTTGTACCTTTTGTAAAGGGCGTCCGTAAAAGCGTATACTACACGACGGACAGAAGCAACAAGTGAAAGCTTCCTTGCCTTGGCAGTATTTTACTTGCTCAAGGATAGCCCTATCTTGGGGCCGCTGCATGGCTCTGATATCTTGGAGTGGCTGCGGTGAGGAACTTGAGGCCGCATTGGAGTGTTTATCCATCAAATGAGCGTGTTGACGAATGTACGGCTCAGTCGTAGCAGTGTCTCCTTTTATTGGTTCTAGCTCCCCCTGTTTTCCAAGAAGCCGCGAATCTCCAAGGGAAATTGCTAGAGCAGTCTGAACATGCAAACAAGAATTGCCGCGTTGCTTCCTATCGAGACTTTTAAGCCATACTTTTAATAATGTACGCGTCGCAGTGTGTGAGGACGCGCTGGAGCGTGGCGGTGCTTACTGCAAAAAAATCATCCAGCGTCACTTGTACTCGCCTGAGCAACAAAGGACGCAAAGTGGTAGCATCGGGCAACAGTTGTGAAGATGAGCTTTGGCACAGTGCAGCCGTGCACTGTCATAACGTAGCTACAGACATATGATTATGAAACATTTTGAAATAGCGGCAAATTCACCAGAAGGTTTTGAAGGCGTGTAAGCTGAATGATGCTGCTTACCATCCGAGGACTTGCAGAAATGCGGACTCTGCCTCTACTAAATCCTCAACAGGGACACCACCAAGCTGTTACAAAGCAGCAACAAGGAATAGCCACAGTGGCATCCTATGTGCAGTTCTACGTACAAAGGGACTTGTGGAATAGCTTGACAATCTGTTTGTTGCGCTGAAAATTCGGCTACTGATCATTCTTCTGCCACTAAGACGAAATTTCTTTGTTGTTGAAACTGCGTCTTTCGAAAGTACGTTTTCACGTGGTGTCTTAGTATTTGTAATAGCAAGGGAGGACTACTGTCATGTTGTTTGCTCTGCCCGAGTCACCAGTTGTTTTGGGTGTCACTTCAGCCTTCTCTTACCTGAGCCCATTGCCTGATGCTTGTATGATCATCCCTATGCATTTTTCTTGCTAAGAATGATGAAGTCAGCAGCAGCCTATGGGCAGTCAAATAGTTAAACTCTATAAATCCAATGCGAGCTGCTGTTACGACCAGACGGTTATTGCCTGATGGAGATTCCCGAGTTGCCAGGCCGGCTCGGGTGCTGCAGCCATTAGCAGTTGCACTACAGACTTCATTAACGCTGCTGCTCTGGTTTTCCTGTGGGTGAAGCTGCATGCGGCCCTGGAGTGCAGCAGCCAGCAAGCTATTTTGTCTGCAAAGAAAACGGTTAAGGAGTGCCGCAGCCATTATTCCTTCGTTGACGGTTTGTTTTCCGTGCTTGAAAATCCGCTTTACCAAATACTCCTCAAGGCCTATTTGTGGCTTCGAGGAGCAGTGAAAGGGAGAAGTCGTTAGATCTTTGATCTGTTGTAGTTTCTCATCACTCCCAAAATAACTGACGCTGCAACATGCGGCCAAAAGGGAGACAAACGACTCTACACACACAAACGATACTTCGCTATGCCGAAGGAGCGCAAGATTTTTCATCTCTTCTTCACCCTTTTTGCTATCGTCTGCTGTTTTTCGAGTGGTGTTGCAAAATATGGGGTTGTAACAAGAAACGCATGATGAACCTGCAGGCCGTTGTAGATCCGGGAGCTTAGGACAACTTAGTTTATACTCAGTTGTCTTAAGCCTTGAGAAAATGGTATTGTCATGTTGGTTTTCCGGCATTCTGGGCTCGTCCGTAACATTGATTCCGGACTGGGCTTGTGGAGGTGTTTCAGCTGCAGTTGTTGTTGCTGTTTCTCTCTCCGACGGTAACCCTGTTTCAAGTTTTTCCTGAAGTGCCTGTGCAGGCGGCGATGGTAAAGAATGATTCTCCACATTGGGAAAGTCTAGTCGTGTAGACGAAGGAGGCTCTCGTTTCGCTTTTTGCCCTTGCAATGGGGGGCACTCAGTCATTGTTCTGTATGCTGAAGCTGGTGAAGGAGGCGGTGTTGCAGTCTCTTCGCTTTCCTGTATTACCAGACGCATGCAAGTTACAAATGTGTTGAATGATTCACACAATGCTGCATCTATCTATAGTTGACTGTACACATTTTTTCTACAGGCCCACTGACATTGATTGTCTTCGTGGTCCGAGAAGCTGCTTCTCCGCTGCCCGATGTCGATGTGCAGATTGTACACGTCCGGGTCAGTTGGCGTTGTTCAATCAATTCAGCGTGACTGTAGTTTTCTTGATATTCCGAAACAGGAGCGGGAGCTGCCATTTCCCTTCGCACCCTCTGTGAACTCTTTCTTTGCATTGCGCGTCCTGTTATCTGCGCCATTTCTCTACCATGCTGGGCAACGCAGCCAACAGATGAGCGCAAGCGATTTGTTCCAACCGCCTTGCTAGTTTTTCTTTCAAAAATAACGGAGGGACGCGAGTGGCCATGATCGTTCTTCTGCTGTGTTGTTGTTAGAAGCAGTGAAAGCCGCATAGGTGCAGGTTCGGTTAAAAGAAGATTTTCCTCACTATGAAAATCTACTGACAAACTGTGGGGGGGGCAGCACGGCGTCAGCGGATTAGCTGGAGCACTAGCAGCGACTCGGCAGAAATCTCGCATGACTTTCATCCCCCTACTACTATGTAGAACCTTGCTTTTACCACTACTAACGAAGTGATGCACCGCCGCTGGAGAAGACGTCGTTTCACCTTGTATGAGTGGAGCATTGCGCGTTTTCATCTCATGTGCCCCAGCGCATTCTGCCTCATCAGCACGGCTATTCTGCTGCTGAGAGGAATGGAGGCGAAGCATCATTTCCACCTTGTGTGGTTCCTTTTTCGGGGCTTGAGGAGGTCCGCTACCCGGCACATGGAAACTATGCACATGCCTCCTGGCGATTTTCCGGAGCGCAGGTCCCGTCAAACGCTGCGCTGAGGGTACTTTCAGAGCTTCGCTAGGCTGTATCGAAGAAGAAGAAGGGTTGAGTAGTGAAGACAGTGTCGTTCGGTTTAGCTTACAGCTAAAGGGACCGGCTAAACCTTTGTTTTCATGAGCCTTCCCTGGCAGAGTAGAACTTGTCGTCCAGTACCTCTCTAGGAGTTGCGGTCTAGTAGCTGGTCTCGCTTTATCTTTTGTGGCTGCAGAAGATGTTGCTCGTAAATTTTCTGCCAATTGTGAGGCGATTGACGCATGACCCGCGGAGCCTGACCAGGAAAGGGGTGGTATGGAAGATGCATTTTCCACTGAAGCGCTGCCTCTGCACTGGGACATTTTCCGATTCATAGCGGCTTCGCCAGACCATAACAGAGCTTTTCCCGGCCCAGTAGCACGGGAAAATCTTGAAACAAGATTTTATAGACAGCTGCTGCTCCGTTTTGGATGCTGCTGCTGGTGCTGGCTGTTCGCTCCGAATTGGCAGCGGCGTGCACTTGAACCATTTAGTGTTAACATATGCTTTCACTGGAAGCCATTCATCAGTGAGCAGCACATAACGCTAACTATGCTAGATTCGACTTTTTGCTGCCTTTTTAGATTCGGCGACCCTAATTGCCGCCTTTCACACCCTTGAAAGATACACTTGCCGAAAATGCGTACGAATCAATAGCAGTGAAGTAACCACAATACTGTTGGTAGGATATAACTCTTGAAACGTTTTTGAGACTACTGTTTTATCAGAACTTTAAATACATTTTATGTACGCAACATCTCTATCACTGGCTCACGTTTTGCGTTACTCTCCTTAGCCAGTTGTTGCATATTATTATTACACAACTCCTCCGGAGCGACTAAGGGGGATCCAGAGAAAAGGGAATTACATAAGAATGGAAGAAAAGACGTAAGTCGTAGCTGTATCTTTTGTTATATCCGGGACGTGGAAAAAAAGGCTCACGCCTTTGTTGGAAGGTTTTGTCAAGGCAGATGTCAGGCTCCAGTTTTAGAACGGTGCTGTCTTCCTTCTCTCATTGCCACTGCATCGCCATACAAGTAGGTGAAGGAGTTCAGTAAGCAGTTTAGAAGGGAGGAAGGCATAGAAGCACTCCACTGCATTAAATCTTTGTCCGGTTAGTCCATCCAGCTTTCAGTCGCAGCGGTTGACAGTGGAGAGCTTTACACACAGAAAAAAGCAGGAACTGAAGACTGTTCCAGGTATATGAGTTACTGAGCTCGGATGAGTATACCTAGAACTAGGAAAGCTAGTCTAAGCTTGAGTTAGCTTGTCACTCGCACACCAGCGTCCATCCATAAGCTGTACTACCGCGCAAGCGGGCTTCATTAGATAACATATATTATTTTGGGGGGGAAAGTGGAAAAACACTAGTCGTGTACTTAGTTTTTTTTTTCGGGATCCAGCTTCAACTTGTACAGCCTGCGGCGATCGTGCTCTGCCGTTGTGAATCATGGGGCTGCCCACCAGAAGCATGCACTGGTCCATGGGGCCCAGGCGCATATAAGTGGTTGCTTGAAGCGATCTTGTTCTGCACTCTATGTAACGCTTCCATGGGCTTTTTCTTCGAGTAACCGGGAAAATTACATTCCGCACAAGGTGTTCCATACGGCACAAAACACACACGGAATGTATCTACTTGCTTTCGGCTTGACTTTATTCGCATGAAAGGCACGGCACTGTACAATAACCGTTGGTGAATCTTCTTTTTATACTATTGTTTCTCAAGAGATAGACTTCACAACCAGCACCAGCTGAGGTCATCTGTGCTACGCACATTGCCTTGTGCTGGTTAAAAAATTATCACAATGTTGCTGGAGTGCAGGCAGCAGCAACGCCTATCGTAGCTTCGTGCTATGTAGACAAGACTAAACGTACCGGTATGTTCGTACGATACGTTACATCTCAAAAAAATATCAAGCTAGCCCTTCACAGTTTTGGCTTGGAAACTCATGTTGACAAGCCAATGATTTTTAAAGCAAGCCAGAGGTGAGAGTATTCTCATGTAAAAGCACACTGAGGTGTAGCGGTGTACATTGGTGTCGTGTCCTGCTACACAAAAGAAATTTCGGTGCATTTTGCTCCTTGTCAGAGCAGAATAAATAAAATCAAAGTTGAATACGTTTAAACGCGGGCCAGAGGGAGAAGAGGAGAAGGGGATTGGCATTCACTATTCAGGTACTGGGAACACTATGCAGGCAACGTAGTAGCCTGCTGCGTTTTCTTGTAATGAACAAATAAAATTCGCCAACATTATGGGCATTACCTGTCTATACGTTCCTCAAAGAGGGGAAAAATAGCTCAAACTGCCTCAAGTGTGTGGATACATGCCGTATGCTTTTTCGATACGCATTATGGTGCTGCGATTTTGATTCAAGCTTGTGCAGCGGAATATCAAAGACGTGCTTAGCACTTCCCTCAGAAAGTGAAAATAGAAGTAAAGAGGTTTTTTGAGTTCCCACCAGACAGAGTAAGTAAGGCAAATAGTGTAACAAATGTGGTCAGTGCATAAGGAACTGCTAGCTTAGTCCTTTTCCCTCGAAAGCAAGCCTGGAACTCGCCGTAACAAAATTTTCCGCCTAGATCCAGCGTGGAAAGGATGCATTTAAATTAATAGTTTCAGCACAGTACAAGTAGTCAAGAATCTTGAAATGCCCTTTTGTTCGAGTTCTCACCCCCGATAATCCGATAGCCTTTGAACACAATATATTCCCTTGCTTTTATTACACGGGTTGTAGGTTTCTGTACTGGAAGTTGCATTGTTCAAGTCCTTACGGCAAAGTAAGGATGCTTGCCGTTTATTGATCAGAGCCCCAGGTGTTGGCTATCCTGGGAACCAAACCAAGTACCACTACAGTAGGGGTTATTCCGGGATTCAATCTGCCATGTTCATTGTTGTGCGTATGAAGTATCATCATCAAGGGATTTGCAGCAATTGGGGCTTTAATAGTAAAAACTATGGGTGGCGATATGAGCATAGCGGTCCAATGTACGGAATATGTCATTGTGCTGCGTGTCCAGACATTATGTTGTGAATTTGTGCGTATTTTGTAAAATATTGCAGCTGCGCATGTGAGTTCAGATATTCAGATATTTAGATTAAAAGTGAAGGCGCAGAGAGTTAGTGTAGGGTGTGCGCTGTAAACATTGTGGGCTGAGGTTGCACCAGTTGCGCGCTCTAGTATTTCATTAGGAATGCTAGACTTCTTCATGCGTAACTACCGGCGTCCAGTGCTAAGCGTACACTTTTGGGGTGTTCCAGACTGAACTGCTGTTTTCGCTACTTCATATATTTGTTTAGACGCCCGTAGAAGGCATTTTTTTGAGCAGTGAATCCGCTGAGGGGATTCAAACTCCCCGATAGTGCCGATAGGAATTTTGGTAGCCCCACAGTCCACAATAGTAAAATTTCGTAAGCTGTGAAGCTTTTGACAATTTTTGTTGTAATGAAAAGTAGTCGTGCTTCTCAGAAGTATTGGAGGGACTTCGTGTAGTTAGTTTGCATGTTTCTATTTTCATACAAGAATCAAGTAAAAGACATTCTATTGATTAATACAGCGAACTGTCGTTCCTAATCGAAGCTCCTCCGAGAGAGGGCCGCAACAGCAAGCTGTCCCACGATCCTAACAACCACAACTACACTCACAAACCCATTCGTCCCATCAAGTAGAAAGACGATGTACTGCAAAACAAAATTTTGAGGGCGAATTTCGGCCAGAGATGAAATGCTTCGGAAGAGATGGGTCACTGGAGGAATGGCGTCAGTAGTGCAGTGTTGGAATATAAGCACAGTATTTGCACACTCACTTTCCAGTCCCTTTGATTTGGATGCCTTTGACACTCTCAAACCCGTATTATATAGTTTAAGGAGTGTTTCATGAAGGCGCCACTCACATGAGCCCGTAAAGAGCAGTACTGGAGTTGAGCCAAGACATTAGAGAGTTTTGGGGGTTTACTGTCGTTATACGATCGTCTCTTATTACAGCCAAGAATTGGTCTACAAGCTGTTCAGGGGTGATCGTCATTGATGCTCAAAAGTCTTGAGCTTGTAGTGTCGAAGCTAGCAACAATAAGTGCGTGGCAGGCATTTAGCGAAGCGTCTTAGGTAAGAAAGTGAATTAACGGGCCTGTTTTGTAGTCTGCTGTGGAATTCGCTTCTCGTTGTTCCATCGCTAGCGCGCAGGACCTGCCAAGGAATGTGAAATTGGTCAAAATGATATTACTAGAATCATGACGTTTTGCTGAATGCTGTGGTTGTTGTTCGATGCCCGCTCCTTTTGCCAGCCTTGACAGCAACGACCCAAAACCACAATGAGCTATGGCCTGCTTGGCTCCTACATGCCTTTCCCGCTGTCGCTGCACGTGCTCATACATGCCACTATTAACTGAAGGCACTCTTTACGCAGTAAAGCAGCCCAAAGAGTATCTTTATACAGCAACTTTTTCAAAGATATAAGTGCATGTCTCCTGTGCCTCTCCGTCGTTGCGCAGGCGTGCTGTGTATTACAGTTTCAGTCCGTCTTGCCAGCCCCAAACACAGGGGCGCTCTACAGAGCACACTGTCTGATCGCCCCATAACTAAATTCCTCCAGCATGAAATTCATTATTAGTTGATACATCAATCTACATATTAGGAAGCACTAAAAGCCACCAGTTCCTGGGTAAATTATATTGTTGCACACTACACAAGACCTATAAATCACAACTTGACAACTTCTTTCACACATACTCAAGTTCGGCTTTCGAATCTTGAGTGAAGTCAATTAAAGTCCAACGAACAGAAAGGGAATGGTTTCGCGAGCAGATGAAGAACTGCACAGAGGAGAGTCCAACGTTTCATTTGCCTATGCGACTGCTCTGTGAAATACCTAGAAACGGGCTTTCGCATGCTCGGTTCCTGGAATTTCTGCGGTTAAGGCTCGTAGAGTAATCTCATACCTTATCGTAGTTCGAATTTAATTAAATTCCAATATCAAACCTCATGTCACCTCGCGGAACACTGTGAATAGAGCACGTTTGAAAGACTTCGGTGCGCGTGCACGATACGTTTCTCCTTGCTTAGGCCTCAAATTTTCCTAACCTTCTTCTCATCATGTTCACGCAGTTAGATACGCAGCTTTTCTGTTCCAAGATATCGCGGGATAAGGAGGTGTTCCAGGAGCGACAAACGAAATGAATTATAGCACAGGCTGGAGTGAGCTCAGTCCAGCTCCGCTCCTCCGTCTCTATCTTGTTTTGGCCACATCGATTGACTCTTGTCACAACTAATTACGACTCCGTGCACTTGAAGGGCCGAAACAACATCGTTATTATCTTTCTATTTCCACCGGGATATATCTTTCTTCGCCTGACGCTTTTCCCTCACCTCGTGGGCGTGCCACGTACTGCAGCTTCAGTTCCTCTTGCCAACCCCAAACTCTGCGTCTACCATCTGAGCATACCAGGACTTATCGCCTAAAGAGGAAGTCTCTTTGCTCGCTCATCAGATTTTGCAGCATGTTAATCTACTTATTGTGAGTTTGAAGACAATGAAGGGCATTTCTGGGCGGCATCGTTGTGCTGCGCAGAGCAGGGACTCTGGCGTGCTGAAACTAAGCTAATTAAGTGATACCTTAGACGTTTTTGGCCAACGGAACAGAAAATCTAGTCTTCCGATGTTATGGCGAAAAGAAACTTGTGAGTGGAACCTAGGGGTGCCAAGTGACTTGGGATTTTCCATTCATCACGTGCGCTGAGGGATATGAAGAAATTTGTCGCAACACTCTGCCCCATCCCTTTTTCTTGCTTCGGCGCACAATGTAAACTATATAATTTTGGAAGAGACTGTGTAGTCATACTTTCGCTGTGGTGTGTTTTAAAAGAAATGAAACCTGGTGCTTCTATTCTTACAACTCATTAATGCAACCCGTATATGTGTACTTGAAACTCATCATATCAAGTACAATGTAGCCGCGAACATTTTTGTTTTTCCATAGGGAAATACACATAATTATGATGCTCATTGTGGTATTGCTAGCATCCCCGAAGTGTTTGATGTGTCCAAAGGCTACTGGATCAAACTGGAATAATCTGCAAACAAGCCAACGCACCAGTCCCCAACGCAACGTTGATACAAGACGGGGAGCACCTTAATCAATCGTTTATGACATCTCGCATCGAAAATTCCAGTTTAAGAGTTTTTTTGTATTCACAATGATTTTACTTTCAAGCAACTATTAATACGTCCTACCACAACATGCCGAATGCAGCGCACAGGGATGCAACAAAGCATGTAGCCGAAGTTGTGTGTGGACCTGCTGAAAAGTAAATAAAGCGTACGTAAAACTTCATGCAAAACTAACCCCAAAGTGGAGAACTTTAAAAACTCTTCTCCATACAGCATTAGGAGAGCCACACACTGTGAGCCTGCGAAGATGCTTATATCTCATAGCTATTTTAAAATTCGTTCAGCTGCCAAGAGATCAACTTCTACAGCTACAGGGACACAATATTCATGAACGTGTCGTGGAACTTAGTTTGCCTGAAGTTCTTCAATGCCAGCAGCGCGATCGAACAGATATTGCTCACTATCTTTTTGAAACCCTGCGGAAGACTTTTCATTAGTTTCCCGATATTTACGTTGGTTTGTAACTGAACATGTCATGGTCAGAGAAGATTCAACGTTGTTTAAAATTTTGACGGGGGATAACTGGAGGTATGGGAACTGCATGTGATGGAACGATTCCCACTAATGACCACGCCAGTTCTGGAGAACAGACCTTACGGGCTCCAGTGGGTAGGTTGAAACTGCGCAGGGAGTGCAAGCCACTGCCCCACGTGCAGATTCACGTACTCTTCAGACGTATATGGGCTAGTTTTGCAGCTGTGCAAGGTAAAATCACGTCCGCCCAAACAGGTGCAGGTACTCTCACATTTCTGTTGAAATCTTGTTACTTCTGTGGCCACTCCAGCGTCTGGGGCAGTTGTTTCGATTGTTGTGGTCGCTGCTGCACCACGGGTTTCGAGTTTTAGCGGTATTTTTCGCTGTCGTTGTGACGATGTTGTTCTTGCCCTCTTTTTACAGTAGGAACTAAAGGAATTGTTAATTGCTTGGTTCTGTCGTTGCAGTGTGGTCGTTGTGCTTCCATCATATTGTCAAAGTTACCACGGCAGCCTTCCAGTGACTATTGTTGCTGCTCTGTTGCACTGTTTTCGGTGTAGTTGCTATCGTGCTTTTGTTGCTGCTGTATTGGCTGCCGCAATACGAAGCTAGGGACATCCTTCCTGATGTGAACACTACTTTATTCGCAACAGCGTACTCAATGCCACAAACTTTGGGGTTGACGTAGGCCATTTGTTAATGCGTAGCACGTACTGCTTGAGTTTGGGGCCTTGTCGCAGCGCCGTTCAAGACTGTTGACCTTTGTCAAGATTCGGCTGCACTGAATGGGTTCTGTCTCATCATCACCTTAAAGGGACTAATCTCGGCAGAAGTGATACAAGTCGTGCTTTAGCGCAGTTCAATTGCAGGTAGTGAGCACTTTAAATAGCTTACTATCAGGTCGCATGCTCTCCATCGTTTTGTCTCAAAATGATGGCCCATCTCAACCCCCCACAAAGAGTCGGGAAATCGAGCCCCCACACACTCCGCCTACTCCAAGCAACGTCAAACCGTTAGAGTGTCTCCAATCTACTGACTATGGCAATTCCTTATGCCATTGCTGACGCCCTGCTGAAAGTTTCAAACAACATTCTTCAGTTGATAATCTGTGGGAGCGCTAACCAAAATTCTTACACCAGCCAAATTCTGGAGTTGTCCCCAATGCTGCTCTGGCTTTTTGCTCCACATTTAACTACGGTACTGCTCTCCCCATACATAGTAGAATCGCTAGCACTGCCTTATCTCTGCGTCTTATGCGTTTGGCCGGCCTGAGTTTGGTGTGCCCTCAATATTTTACCGTAGCTGAAGTGCATGTTTAAGTCTGAGTCTAGTCATGTTTCGTAAACCATAAATTGTTTTAAAACGACTTTTAGGCATTGGTCGAACACTGAAATATCCCCGAACTCGGCCTAACCGCAGAGAACACTGAGCCTAATATGTTTCAAAACTGTTTTAAGCTACTTGATACACTTCTGGCTACACTCTAATTGCCCTTATTCTACAAGGTAGCATCTCTGAAGGTCGTCTGTGCGCAGCGTTACAGCGTTTCCAAGATTGCTTTGCTGGCTCCCTCCGAAGGAACCAAGGAACCTCGTCGTCCTCCTAATGTTTCTGCCTTTTCAAGTCCCTTGCTTGAATCTACAGCAGAGGAGGTCATCGCTCTCATTTCCGCATAGGTGGTCGCCGCTATTTCCTGCTCTTTATCTGCGTGCGTGTGTCTATCCCCAGTAGTTGCCACATTCACATTCTTATACGAAGTCTGCCATCCGTATCTGGCCGTCTGGAAACCCCTGCTGCCGCCGGATCATGCCGGCTGATATCTGTTCTCTACTGTTGGTTTGCACGCTTTGCCAGAGTCATTATTAGTGCCACCGCTACATGTAGATTAGACATAATTTCGTTTATTTGTTCCAGTGCTCACTTAGATCTACTTCTACTTGCATCGGCCTTTGGCTCACTCTCTAACTCTTTTGTTCAAGTTGTGCTCAAACTATTCTTGATGCTGAGAGTTCGCTTTCCCTTGTTTCTCAGAGTAAAACGCTTTAATATTTGTTCGTTCACTTTCTAATCGCCCGCTAGCTCAGCTGCTGGCATATTCAGTCCTTGTACGGCTATCTCCGCGAAGTCAGCAGAGTACGCCTGTGTGGTCCCCTTGCCACTGATTAGCTGCGATCTGACGGATATGTGCAGAACAACCTGAAGTGCAAGGCTGCTGGACAGCGTCAGGCTTCAACCACGCACAATCTGCCAAGGCTGCAGCCGTATCCTCCAGATGGATCCAGTGCACCAGAGCATCGTGTTGGTTCAGTTGCAACACACACGCATGGCTACAAAGGCAAAATCTGAGGTTCTGACGAAAACAAGCAGGCCTGCAGTCCGTTTGGCGATTCGCTCTTCCAGATACTTCTCGCGAGAGATTGGTGTTATGATGGCTCGTAGAAGCTAACGCAGCCTAAGATTAAGAGAAAGCCAGGAACTTGGCCATCTGCGAGCATGTCACACTATTGGCCCACAGGAACTAAAAAATCGTATGGGGAGGCCTTCTTTTGACCACTTCAGCTGTGGACGCGCGATTATGTTCACTTGTTTGAAAACAAGAATCCTGTTCAGACACTGCTGCACCAGAAAATGCATTCACGCTCCACAGCTTTTCAGGCCGGTGAGAACAACTGGCAGTTCTGCCGCAGGGGTAGCTCCACTCTCAAAAGTCCTTCCCGTTTGTCGTGAATGCTTTAAATCAAATGATAGCATCACACAGGAGGTAGCAGGCTGCGTTGCGAGCTCAAGTCCTCTGAAGTCAGCAAGCCTTGCTCCTCTGTTGTCGGCAGTTGCAGAAGTTCACGGATCGCTACCTCCTTGCTAGCGGAGTAGTGCTCATGTTCGCACCATGAAATTTCGCCTTCCCTATCTACAAGGAATATGTAAGCCCGCTGGGCGTCTGCCAGCTGAAGGGACTCGACAAATGCGTTCTTGTTAGTGAAGCACACTAGAGTCTTAGAACGGACTGCTTGCAATGCAGACAAACGAATGTTTTCTGTTGCGTAGCCCGCTGCACCACTTTCATTCTCCCCGTTGCCGGTCTGTTCCGGTGGTCTTAGGGGAGTGCTTCCGTCCCCTTCGTTTTCTTCAGTGGTCTTCTTTGTTTCGCATTCGTCATGTACGAAATCCCCCCTGCCTACTGCGAAGCGTAATCTCTCGTCAGTCCACCAGCGGAGCAACACACCGCCTGGGTGCCTGAACAAAGAGTACAGTCCAGCACTGCGTGAGTTAACCCATACTTGTGCATGCATAAATGCCTCAACAACCAGCTGCAGTCACTAGGCAGGCATCTGGTGTAATTTGTATATGAGAACAGTGGATGCTGATTTGACATGCAAATGTTTCCTTCCGACCTGATGACCAGTCTGTAGGTCTCGATCTGTGAATCGTCTATGTTGCGTCTTTTAACAAGATCTTTTTTAAGCGTGCGTGCAAATGAAATCCAAGAGTCCATATCCTTGTAGTGAGATGCCTTGAATCCCACAACGAGTAAGTTGAGCTGGCCCTTTAGGTCCTGTGGCACCTTCACAGTCTTGCCGAGTAGATCTCGGCAAATCAAAGGTGGAAATCGCCTAAAAATAATGGGAACGGCCCGTCCAAAATGCAAGTGTGACATTTCTTCTGAGAGGCTTTCGGGGCCAAGAACTCCTAGACGATGCCGTGGTCCACTGCCGAAGCCAGGGCAGGATGCGGCAGCGCCGCCTGTGCCGTGTTTTCGAAGAGCATTAATTAAGAATGTATTACGAATTTGAAAATCTCATCGGCGGCCGGCTGGCTTCCTCATCGGTAGGACACGAGGCGGGCCCGTGCAACGCAAATACTGTGGAAGCCACCACAGCGGGAGATACAGCATAAATGGTAGTGAGCGCTGTATCAGTTCAGGCAATAAAGCTTCAAAAAAAAACAAAAATCATTGTGGTTATGTCAACTGGCCAGTGCCTGTCCACAGCGATGCGCGTTGTGGGGCCGCTAGGGATCTGCACTATATGGAATGCCAGCTGTCTCTTATTCACTCAGAATTCGGGGGATTTCCCAGATTTTGCAATAGTGCGCCTGATATCTATTTTCACGAGATTTATAATGGATCTCCTCACATTCTACCCCCAGACAACGAGGGGACAGAATTGCTAAGATTCCTTCGCAAAATTGGGGAAATGCTGCATATGGAAATGCAAGTGACTGTTGCGGGCGCAGTGTCTACCGAGCATCGGTGCATTAAGTGAGTGGCTGCAGCAGGAATCAAGTCAAGGGAATCTTGGTCACCCTCCGACGATGGCACACACTGAGCAGCGGAGGCAGTGGATTACGTTTGAACTGGAGGGCCCTTAAAGAGGTGGTTATACTAGTCATGCATTGGATTTCGTATCTAGCATGCGGCCGCTGTCCTGGCTACTCTTGGGACTTGCTCAGGCTTTCCTTACTGTACGGGCTACTCTTATCGTGCCCTTCCGACCATTCAAAGAAAGACGAGAAGCATGGGTGAAAACTGGGTGTTCTGCGGGGCTGTCGGCCCCAAGCCTTTCATGTGCTTCCTTCAAGTACACGAAAAACCGTGACAGAAATGGCAACGGCTTAAGTAATGGGGAAGTAGGAAGGTTAGTCTTTAAAGGGTCTTTCTGCAGCAAATGTGCGTTCCTCACAAAACTGGCGTCTCGCACTGAAGCAACGGCGCTTCATTGCTCTGCTCAAAGGCACAAAAGCGGCTACATCAGTGAAGCTGAGCGTTCTTGTGCTCTGCGTGCTTCGCCGAGCAGCGAGACAGCATTCCAACAAAATCCAGCAGAGAAGTTTGTTAACGAGGATGCCAAAGGAAGCAGTCCAGAGGCTCATTCAGCAGGGGCCTCTGCAGACTCTCTGTTGCCACCTCGGGGTTTTCGGGACTTCCCGCCTAGCATTTTTTCCGCTCACAAATACGTTTTCTCTAAGTGGCACCAGGTGGCCTCAGAGTTTGGGTTTCGCGAGTACAAAGCCCCCTCAGTCGAGCGCTCTTCTCTTTACTCTCATTTCTCTCCCTCGGGTTCCAACAATGCACCTTCCGCACTTATTGGCAAACCATATGAAATCCCTTCTTCTCCACCTGCTATTATACCCCCTCACATCTACCGTTTGCACGTAAGCGGTCCAGATCCCCTCTGTCTGCGTCCTGAGATCACGCCTTCCTTAGCCCGTATGCTCCAGAGAGAACAGCAACAGCAGCCTTCAGGAATAGCTCGCCGCTGGTATTCTATAGAACGAGTTTGGCGACATGAGAGACCTGGTTGTGGCCGAAGGCGGGAGCACTTCCAGTGGAACCTCGATATAATACTTCCCCTTTTTCCTGAGACGAACCCTTCCGGTGGTATTCCATCAGAGGCAGCACGCCAAGGTGACTGGAGTCAAAAAGCAAAGCGAAATCGCGCACAATTTTGTCCCCCTGCAACGGCAGAACTGATAGCCGCTGCAGTTCGCCTCTTCCAAAATGTGGGCCTTTCTTCGAGGGATGTGCGCATTCGTATAGGGAGCCGCGCTCTGCTAAGCGATCTTCTGAAGACAGACAAAGATTTAAGAGCTGCTGAGGTTGGCACCTCTGTCTCTGAATCTTCCATTAACACCAGAACGATTACACATGATGGATGCCCCTTTGAGCACAAACTCATCACTGCAATGCAGGTGCTGGATCGTGCCAGCCGACAAAGCCAAGAGGAGACACAGAAGGCGCTCGCGGAAAGGCTAAACATCAGCTTGGATAAATCCCGCCGCGTCCTGCATCGAGTACTTTCGTTCGACGTTAACAGCGATGCCATGGCGTTCGAGTTATCCGAAGAACTGCGGGAGCTAGAAAGGCGCCGTTCCGCGGACTGCCGAAACGGTGATATCTCAAGTCAGAACCATCTGGAAGAGCAAAGTTTTGCTGATTCTGGTAAAAGCCAAAGCTCTCAAGAGCTACCTGACTCTGTAAGAGAGCTGCGGTATGTGCTTCATTTGCTAAAAGAGGGCTACGGCATAGGGGATTGGATTGACATGGATCTTCTGATTGTGCGGGGCCTTCACTACTATGCGGGCATCGTTTTTGAAGCTTTCGATACAGAGGCCGCTTTCAGAGCCATTTTAGGAGGTGGATGCTATGGGGGAACTAGAGCCAACTCGCCGGAAGTGGTGAAGACGGATACAGGGCCTCATATCTCTAAGAATAAAGTGGAGATGTCAACGGCAAATCAGTCTTCAAACGCACAAGCGTTTCACACCCGAGAAGGAATGAGGCCTGCAGTCACTGGAGTCGGCTTGGGTATGGGTGATTGCGTACTCATGGAACTGCTGCAACGCAAGGGTCTTCTGCCCCACGCTGGGAGCGCTGTTGATGTTCTGGTTATCCTGCATGACAAATCCGCGGCGGAGCGTTCGCGTAGAAGGCACGGCGGCGCTCTTACCGGCAAAGCACCAGCTAATCAGGAAAGCACTACTGACGGAGAAAACGAGCATTCAGTAGCAGACGCATGTGATATTCAGTCTGCTGCGCAGATGCTGCATTCAGTAGCAGACACGTATGATCCCCGGTCTGCGCCCGCACAGATGCTGTGCTGTAGGCTGCGGGAGCTCGGCCTTCGCGTGGAGCTATTGCTGCCGCCTCAGCGATCTACACGAGCCATAATGAAACACGCCCGCTCTGTAGGGGCCAAAACAATTGTTTTTGTTGCAACCAGTGGAGGGCAGCTCCCACTGTTTGGCCTAAAGTGGGTGGTGCCTGGAGGTACAGATGATGTCCAGCCATCTATTTCAACAAGTAGTGGAGGGCAAAAAGGAAGCGATGCCTATGTCCCTCTGCGTTCGAACGATGAGGAGACTTCGATGCAGCTCAGCAAGCAACAGCGGCAACCACTTCAGGCGAATCAACCCCAGCCGGTCTACATGGGGACCAGCAATTTGAAACGTGCAGAAAACCTTTATACTCTTCCCTCTGTCGTCGAAATGCTTAAAGTTCGGCTACGCCACTACTGCACCGAAGGCAATAAACAACATGATCCCAGATAGGGAAAACACAAACACCACACCATCATGTGGAACTGGTGAGCTTTTGCCCCTTCATGCGAATGAAGCGATTTGGTAAGGCCCAGTCCAGAGTCCATGGTAGAGGAATTACAGATTGCTCGCCGGGGCGGCAGCGCATGACTGCAAGTTCAAACGGTTTTAATCTGGCGACAGTGCCAGTGGATAGTTAGACTGTAACAGTACCTGAAAAGGTTTCGTATTTTGTTCGAACTTCCTCCAGCATGTCTTGGCACTTAATATTTCCTTTGGCGACGCACGAACTGAGCCCGGCAGCTGAGCTGATGAAGGCTAGCCTTTAGCAGTAGCTTGTCGGTGAAGCAAGGGACACGCTTCGCAGATAGGTGGAGCATGCTCACAGGACCACTGACAGCTGTAGTGCATAGGTTGCCGCCGTCCAGCTATGGAACCAGATGAACTTCGTAATGTTATAGGATCTAACTGGCAGTACTATGTTGGACCCAAGGTCAACATTCACATAAAAGCAGCCTGTCGCACGGCTCTTTCGACTGGATATACTTGTCCGACCCAGTTGATTACTGACGTGTTCCCGCACCCCGGATTCCCACGGCCAGCGACGTGTCCTCCGCACCAACCGCGCACTCTTGCAGCTAACATGCATGCATTGGATCACCAGGACCTCACAGGCCCTCAGGAAAGCCGTTGCAAAACTTGTGAAGGAAGCGTTCCTTTCACAACATGAATATGCGCGATGGTAAGTCTCCGCTGGTTTGTAAAATTTGCGCGAAGGGCTCAGACCGAGATACGCAAAGTACAGAACTAGGACTAAGCAAAACTAGGACTAAGCCCAAGCTGCAGATCTGAAATGTGGTCGGCAACACAGCATCTCGATAGAATTACTTGAAGTCGTTACAGTTACTGCAAGAGAAACTGAGAAGCGTTCGAACAGCGGCGCGCTGGGCTTTCTGCCACAGGTTAGCTTCGCCAGATCTGTTTACTGTTTGCCACAACCCGGGTATTGGCCGTTTGGACTGGACAAACTACGAGAGCATCAGTGAAACTCCCGCTGCATTTCCCCACCGTATTTTCAAAGAAGCAGCACAGCAGCTGTAAGCGAAGTAGTCACAACGAGTATTCTAAGCTCGTATCCGCCTAGAACCGGAACGTCATTGGTGACGCACGACCGGTGGTCGTACGTCACCAATGACTATCCCAAAGGGAAGGACTGCGCCATAGGCTCTTTGCGGTGCCCTTGAACATCTCATATACATACTCGGGAAAGAATGCCACAACGAGCTCTTCCACCTCCACAGGCAACCCATCACCTAATGCAGCAAAAACAGAAGGCATTTCAGGGAATACAAACTGTAAAAATGCATCACAATCCCCAAAGGTCAGTTGAAACACGGATCGGTTGTCCTCATCACCCTGCCTTCATCTGAAACTAATCCGTATTATTCGCAATGCAGCTTGCGCAGAATGTTAAGATGAAGCGGAGAGCCTCTAAAAATATCAGTTCAGGTCTCCATGTTCTCCTCACTAAAAATCAGAAGAACGACAGTACAATACGCTCATCAGTTGCAACTATCCGCTTTACAGCAGCAGCAGGTAATCGGAAGAAATGCACAGTCAGCAAGGCATTGTATTCGCCTCAAATGGCGTAGACTGTATCGGATGTTTAGAACAAGACCGTCCCTGGCAATAAGCACCGATGCTTGTTGTACACCCCTCCACAAACAGCATCTAAAAAAGGCCTTTCAGGGAATACAAACTGTAATAGTTCATCAATACCCCCAAGGGTCAGGTGAAACACGGATCGTTTGTCCTCATCATTTCGCCTTTATAGGAAACGCAGTTCATAATGCAAGGGATGCAGCGATCCTGCATATCAGTTCAGGTCTCCTTTGTTCTCCTCACTGATATTCTCGGAAGAACGACAGTATAGTTTTGTCATCAGCAGGAGCTATTCGCCTCTCTCTAGCACAAAGCAAGCAGTGAGCCACCTGTAATGTACCGAAAGCATTGCAACTGAGTAAAAAATGCGGACACATGTTTGCAGGCTTCTCCCCCTCTGGCAAGCTGCTGCTGAAATATTATCAGTACAATCACTTCTGATGTTGACGCGCTGTCAGCCCTCTCCCCTCACCATGCCTTCAGAGAGAGGTTCCTATACGGTCAGCAGCAAGGCATAATCTTCGCTGCAAATGGCAGAGACTGCCCCTGGTACCTAGAACGAGACCGTCTCTGTGGCAATACGCAGCGGTGTCCGTTACATGCCCCTCCAAAAGTAATGAATAGTTGCCACAACCGAACAGAGGGCTCGTCAGGGAATACAAACTGTAGAAGAGCATCATAGTACCCAAAGGTCAGCTGAAACACGGATCATATGTCCTCATCACTTCGCCCTTAATAAAAATTTGCCCACCCAATCCATAACGTAACTCATGAGACGAATGCAATGCGGACAACCACTTAGAAAATCAGTTCAGGTCTCCGGTGTTCTCCTCACTGAAAGACTCGGAAGAACGACAGTATAGTTTGCTCATCAGCAGGGGCTTTCCGCTTCCCGCCACCAAAGCGCGAGCAGTCAGCCATTTACACACCAGCCCCGTACCGAAAGCAATCCAACTCACCAGTGTGGAGACATGCGTTCTTGACAAACTTCCGTCCAAATATTCCCAGTGCAACCATTTATGTTGACGCGCTATCAGCCCTCTCCCCTCACCATGCATTCAGAGAGAGGTACCTATACGGTCAGCAGCAAGACATAGTCTTCGCTGCAAATGACAGAGACTGCCCCTAGTGTCTATAACGAGACCGTCTCTGTGGCAATACGCAGCGGTATCCACTGCAGCTCTCTTCACAAATAATCGCACGACGATCGAAGAGAAACAGAAGGCTCGTCAGGGAATACAAACTGTATAGGTGCATCACAGTACCCGAAGGTCAGCTGAAACACGGATAATTTGCCTTCATCCTTTCGCCCTTAGTAAAAGTTTGGCCATCCAAACAAGGCAGCATGTGCAGAACGCCACTGCAAAGCGGATACATTCACAGACTGCCGAGGTCTCCTCCTTAGACACTCACAAGAAAGGCAGTATAGTCCAGCCACTAGCTGGAGCTATCCGCCTCACCCCCAAGCAGGGAAACATACACGTGCATGCACTGTGCCGAAAACGCCTTCCGTTGGCACGGAAAAGACACGATAAAACTGGCATGTTGACGCGCTGTCAGCCCTCTCCCCTCACCATGCATTCAGAGAGAGGTTCCTATACGGTCAGCAGCATGGCATAGTCTTCGCTGCAGACGGCAGAGACTGTCCCTTGTGTTTATAACGAGACCGTCTCTGTGGCAATACGCAGCGGTATCCACTGCAGCTCTCTTCACAAATAATCGCACGACGATCGAAGAGAAACAGAAGGCTCGTCAGGGAATACAAACTGTATAGGTGCATCACAGTACCCGAAGGTCAGCTGAAACACGGATAATTTGCCTTCATCCTTTCGCCCTTAGTAAAAGTTTGGCCATCCAAACAAGGCAGCATGTGCAGAACGCCACTGCAAAGCGGATACATTCACAGACTGCCGAGGTCTCCTCCTTAGACACTCACAAGAAAGGCAGTATAGTCCAGCCACTAGCTGGAGCTATCCGCCTCACCCCCAAGCAGGGAAACATACACGTGCATGCACTGTGCCGAAAACGCCTTCCGTTGGCACGGAAAAGACACGATAAAACTGGCATGTTGACGCGCTGTCAGCCCTCTCCCCTCACCATGCATTCAGAGAGAGGTTCCTATACGGTCAGCAGCATGGCATAGTCTTCGCTGCAGACGGCAGAGACTGTCCCTTGTGTTTATAACGAGACCGTCTCTGTGGCAATACGCAGCGATAGTTCAGCAGTCCATCATCGACACTCCTCTAGATTTCTGAAGTGACCACACTTGGCGCAGCTCTGAAGCAAATCCACGGCTAACCACAAGCTACCAAAAAAACAGCAAAAGGAAGTAACCTGAGATGGTCTATACTAATGCATGAAAGCGCTATGCTACTTGCTACTCCTCTTGTACTACAGAAGACTTCGCTCCCTGTGATCATACCGAGCTATGCGCTGTTAGGAAGTGCCTGCAAGCAGCGCAGCTCCAAAACTTTCCGATACAAACAATCAAGGACCTGCCCAAACAAAACGGCTGTTTGAGGCTGTTCTTGTCCGTTTAAACTGCGCGATGTTCGGGAGTGTTGTGGCTCGCGTTAACGAGGATTCTTAGACCCCCTTCGTTCCTGGAAGCGCAGTGCATTTCATGATGACACATGAGAGCATGCATATCACGTCTATGCTATTTGGAGACCCGCCTTCTTCCTCATTTCCGCGTCGATCAGCTTCTGTTTCTTCTCCTGTGCGTGCTGCGACTTGATGCCTAGATGGCCACCTCCCCAGCGTCTCCTGAGGTCGGAGTTGTCATTGAACATCGCGCGGTAGTTCTTGCATTGCGCCTCGAGCTCAGCTTGGTCCTGCAGGTGGAACACCGTCACGAGGCATTAGCATTCGTGATTGCAAGTGAAGGTAGTGTTACTGATATGACTCCGATAAACAGCGCACATGCAACAGTCGACACCCATATTCGTCAGCAATGCGGATTCAGAGAACTTTGAAGACAGAAAATATCTTTCATGGTTGCGAATGAACCAACTCAATGAGTAAAGATATCATCATGTTCCGCAGAGCTCGAATGAGCATCTTGACACGCACAGCGAGCATGTAAAGACGCAGGTGGCTCATACAGCAGACAAAAACAAATGCGCACACATGCAAAGCCCGACTTGTCAGTTGAAGACGATTATTTATATGCCGATGTCACTGCGGGAAATTTCCCGCTTCTCAAAAAATACGTCATCCCTCGGGCACTACTGATCAGGCACTAAGAAGAGTGAGTGAACCAAAGGAAAAACCCAACAAGAAGGCAAATCCTGAAGGCAAGCGCCGGCTTTTCTCAGCTGAAGACGATTATTTTGCGTGAACCTCATCGCGACACAGCCGCTGGTCAACGATTGAAGCGTTCATCCCTAAGCCGGCGTCGTGTATGCACGCAAGGATGCACATCGAGAAACTCTTAATCCAAACAATGAACAACTGAAATATATACATACATGCATGAGCCTACCTCCTTTCTAACGGCGTCCACCGCTATGACTGCACACGTCTTTTTGTGTACAAGTTGCCCCAGTCGAGCCTTGCCCTTGACAATGCAGTAGGGCACGTCCTTCTTCCTGCACAGGGCAGGGAGCCAGCAAACAAGATCGATGGGGACGACATCGTGCGCAATGACAACAAGCTTGGCCTTCTTGATCTCGATCAAATCCGTGACATGGTTGAGACCAAACTTGAGCATCACCGGCTTCTTGCTGGTAGCCTGAGCACCGCTTGACTGCTTCTCTCCCTCAGCTATAAGACGGGCCTTCTTCTCCCCCCGAGTTTCCGGCTTGTATTTAGCCAGAAGGCGCAGCAGCTGGCCAGTCTGCAAAAATACAGCCAAAAATGTACAACACACCACGGAATGTTGCACAAAAATGCACAGTACACTGTAGAATATTGCACACAAGCGCCACTGCAACTATATAATGATGCCCCCGTCTCAACATATACCCTTACCTGGTTCTTGTCGAGTGTGTGGGTGAACTGGTTGATCGCAGGAGGCACCTTCAGCCTCTGCATCAAAACCCTCCTCTGGCGCTGAAGGAGAACGTACTTGGGCCACTTCACAAACCTAAACGCAGCACACATTAGTGCAAAAGAGTATGAGACAAAAAGGGCACAAGCCACCACTCTATAAAGCAGTTCGCCTCACCTTGTTAGCTCACGGCGAGGCTGGATGCTGCAGCCAATGCGGAAGTTGCGAGGAGTCTTTTGGAAGATCAGCGACTTGGTCGTCTTCTTCGCATTCTTCGCTGACGTCGGATCTGACGGAAGCTTCTTCTTAGATGACCCCGAAGCACCCTTCTTTGCAGCCGGCGCCTGCAGGAAACGCTCCACAGTCACTAACTACTGCTGAAACATAAAAGAACGCCCCGGCGATTCCAAAATGCAGCCAATATGCGATCTACACCGAGAACCGCACACTGCAAACCGATAACCGTTAAGCGAGCAAACCAAACACTAGTGGGCAGCGGTAGCTTCCTAGTTGCACTAGAAGTTGATATTTCAGCGACAAGAAAGGCAAATAATCATGAGGTATATCTACACATGGCGGTGGCCGAACAGGTTAACCACAGTCGCATCGGGGCCTTCCCCATCCTGGGCCGCCGCTCCCACGAGGCATGGAGCTTCAATTTTGAAGTTATACAAGAAAAGTAGAAAATGTGAGCAAAATGATGCACCGCCGGGCCCTTAGCAACGCAGCAACTTCCTCAGCTGAAGAGCTACAATTGTGGGGTAGGCGCCGGTGGAGAGGGCTGCACGACGACCCACCATTGTGCCTACGTTTCGAGAGGCCGGCCTTGGTTACGGGGAAAAAGAGAGTCTTACTTCCTTAAGACAAGTTCTACCCAGTTTGCCCTTGTTCTTCGGCGGGGCATGAACGCATGAGCTGATGCCGCCTGCAAGCCTAGCGCAGCAGCTTCATCCTCTGGCCCCAGGCTTGCATGCAGCCACAGCACTCCCCACACTGACGAAGCCTGCTGTTCGTTCTTTCCTTCAAGAGAAAACAAGAACCTTGGCAAAATGTGCTTCAAGATTTAGCCAAACTTCTCTTTAGTACATAAATTGTGGGCAATTGCCACCATGTCCGCTGTAGAGAGGACTCACCACGTATGAAGGTTTCCAAGACATGGTACACAAACAGCCTCGTCGGTTACGAAGCCAAGAAAGAGACCTGTGCCATTAAATTCAAAATAAATAGGGGCACGACATAAAGGACAAAAGTACGCTTTGGGTCTTCACTCTTAGCTCAGTGGAGACATTTGGTTAGACGCTCCCGTGAATTCACTTGGAACACATTATGCGTAACAAATTTATTCACACGCCACTCATGTAAGGATATGGCATCTTTCCTAATGCAAGGGCGCGTTATTTCCGGTCGCTGTTTTGTAAGTTTTTGTATAAGTCGAGTTTCAGTACGTGTGTGGGGGTCTAGGGCTCCAAACACTACTACGTACAGCGTTCAGAGTACGTTGGAAAAATTCGAGAGAAATTATTTGACAAAAGGGGCAATGCATAGCAGGTGCTAAGGGTCAATGGTCATTTCAGAGCAGAGGGAAAGGTGGAGGCCTTGGCGGGGCAACAACACAAAAGGATTTCAGATTTATCATTGCGTTCATATTATCACTGTTGAGTGCGTACATGCCCTCGAACGCTGCGTACATCTTCAGTTTTCAACACGTTTCTACGCAGAAGAATCATTAGAATGATTGTGACGGCGGTTACTGCATCTCCGCATTTGACGGCCCTCCAGCTATTTCAGCAGCTAGTGTTGGTTTAGGAGTTAGAGTGTTATTCCAAGCTTTAAGTACTCAAAGCCAGTTCCTCTCGAGTCCGTTTCTGTACAACGGACCATATGTTTGAGGGTTTAAATTATTGTTCTTGCTTGACCAAATGCTTGACCCGATCATTCCTGTATGGAGAGGCTGAGAGGAACTGCTTCCCCTCACAGGCGTAGACCCCAGTTTAAGACTCAACTAGTGACTCTTCAGGAAATTACTCAAAGAAATTTGTACCAGTTTGGGCGGCTGAACTCATCGGTAACTCGTTGTTACAAGACTTTAGGGGCGTTCTGCTGCTACTGCCTGTACTAGGATATGCTACGGAAGACGCTGCCCTGGATACACCTTGTTGTTCTTGCACCTTCGATAGTGCTGAGCCGCATGAGTCGTCAGTACTCGCCTTCAGTGATCAATTCCAAGCCCATCTGTACGTGCGATTCCTCCGCGAGTTGAGCTAATCCATCATGCACACAGAAAGCTTATATCACTGGATAGTCAACACACGGTGAATTGAAGAAAAGACGTTGCAGAGGAAAGAAGTACAGTTTGTCTACGCCTTATTGTGCCTGCAGAAAATTCAGCAGAAGACATCCAATGGTGCCATTCCGAAAACCAGCACTATGCTGTTTCTTTCGAATTTCCATGCGTATGGGTGTCCCTACTAGAGCTTAGATTGCGGAATACACGCGTCAAACTCATGGGCTTCACATTTGTTGGTGGTTGGGGGACTTCCAACGCAAGCCGAATGCCTTTCCGTTGATTCGCTGTGGCAACTAAAGCATCGGGAGAAAATGCTTTCACCAAGTAACACCTCCAGATACTTCAGCTTGATCTGTATAGTTTTTGTCGAAGTCAATCGATAAAATGGCACAAGGCTTCAAAGCCATCAGTATCAGAAGTCAGTAGCAAATGCTAAGCTTATGACGCATGAGGCAAGCTAAGCTCCGATGGTGGTTCCAAAGTGGTGGGAAAAATCCAACAAACAGTGTATTCCGTTTCTGCCGCGGGGCACTAGCGACTGAAAGCTCCTCATTATGACTTGAAAAAGCGCCTTCTAATATCTTCAGCCTACAATGTATTCGGTTTCTGCCGCGGAGCACTAGCGACTAGAAGCCCTTCATTATGACTTGAAAAAATGCCTTGTTATGTTTTCAACCTACAAAATGAAGAGAAACTGTTTCAAAACCCTCCGGGACTCAAAAAGAAACGCTGCAATGCACGTTGCAAGTTCTTAACAATTCGCGGCCGTCGTTATCGTCTTGGCAGGAGCAAGAGACGCCGTCAATGTGGTCCATATATAACTATACAGGAAGGCGAGCTCAGTCGGTAGTTACTGCTTCGACAAATGTAAATTCGCGCATCTCAATTGCAGTGTGGATGAACGCGCAGCAAGGCGGCCAGCGTCACTTCTTCGCAGGCTTCGTGAATTCACTCATCACCACTTCCGCCTTTCCGTCTCGTTCTTCGTATATGTACAGCACCACAGAGGCCCCCTGCAGCGCCATGAGCATGAAGCTCGGGGTTGGCGAGGGGGCCCACGGCTGGTAAGCGCCAGTGGCAGAGCCCGGGTTAATGAAGAAACACCCCTCGACTTCCCGCACAGAGTTGCTGTGCGTGTGCCCTGAAACAACTATATCGCAGTCCAGCCGCCGCTGCCACTGCAGCAGCGCATCTGCATCGCCCCAGGGCACGACTTGGTGGCCGTGCAGCAGCGCCACTTTGAATTCCCCTGAAACACTCCAGCCATTTCAAAAGATGAAAAACACCTTAACATGCAGCATTAGACAGAAAACCAGGGCCCGTTCTGCTTATCAAAGCCTGTGTTTCTTCCAACAGCGAAAGATGAATCAAAGTGGTGGCTGAAATGCGGGAAATTAGGAGCAACGGCAAGATGGTTAGCCACCCACCAAACTGCAGTATTTTGTACTCCGGGAAGTCAAGGCCTTCGTCCATATCGCCCTTCACTATGTGGACAGATCCGGCAATGCCCCTCAGGAAATCGAGAATAAGACCATTTCCGACGTTTCCAGTGCACAAGACGTGGCGGATCTTGTCAGTGTGCAGCAGCTCCCGGAAGCAGGGGGGAAGATCCACTGCCCTCTGCGGAACGTGAAAGTCCCCTATAATCAACACCAAGTCACCGAAATCGGTGAAGTTCCCAGCCATCCTCGTACTGAACTGCTGGGCGGTTCCTGTTGCTGCCCTGTAGTCTTTAGTTTGTAGAGTTCGAACCTGGCCCTGTTCTCCGGGCTGTTGAGACGTCCCTCTTCAAAGGCCCCTGTCAGTTGTTTACAGGCCCGTTTGCATTCGCAAGCTCAATAGCATTTACTCGACTCAAGCGAAAGGAATGCCTATCTAAACTGTGTTCTTTCAATTCCCCGTGTTCAGCCTCGAAGACAAAGTCCGGCTTGACGTACAGGAGTCAACTTCTGGCCCTGGGGAGGCGGAAAATTAATCTCGCGCTCAATGCGATGCAACTTTTCAAAAAGGATTTCGGGTGCAGCGGACGCGGTTTCCCCTGTTTGCAAGTTCTGTGAGGCGACAAGTTCTCGGAGTCTCACGGGGCAACACAAACAGAAAAAGCGCCTTGGAATGCATTCACACACAGGATCCCCAGCATACAATCCCAATAAGAAGCAGGCATGAGGCAAGCTTCTCTTGTTTTGCGTGTTCAACTCTCTGCAAGGAAGCTTCGTTGGGAGACATGCGCTGCGCTAGTTTAGACACAGGCGCGCCGACTTCTAGCGGCAAACCAGGGGAAAGCACAACTCTGGAAGGCCAACCTTTGTCGAAAACTCAAAGGTCCTTTCCTCAGGAACGCTGCAGGTTCTGTCGGAGTAATCTGGCCGGCTGCCAAGCTGTGTCAGTTGTAACTAACGGCCACCTGCCCCCGCGGCCCCTTTCTGCTGCTGCTGGATTCAATTTGACCAGAGAAAGCCATATATGTATCAAATCAACAAAACATTGAGGAACAAGAAGTGGAAAATGCAGTCGCGACTGCGCAGCAGCCCTGTTGGCCAGAGTTGCTCTTGGGACAGCTGCGAAGGAGTACCTAACCCCACTCTAGAGCGCTCAGTTTGAAAGGACCATTGCTTCAAGTGTTTATATTCAGTGGTTTTATTTTAACTAGCAAAAAGACGCAACAATTCCCTAATTTCTGCACTATCAAGCTGCAGCAGCCTGCCTCCCCTCTGCTGTCCGCGCGGCTGCAGCTCCCCCGCGCCTCTCCTGGCCGCGCCACTGCAGCCGTGATCAACCATTCGTAGCATCACCATAAATAGCCGCGTCCTTGAAATAAATTCTTTAGTACTTTATTATTCGCTTTCGTGTAGTCTTGAAGATGCCCAGACAACGCAGCAGTTCCGGCGCACGCCGATCTTCTTCCGGTGGAGGCTTCTGTGCGTTCACAGCGTTTTCCCTTTTCCTTTGAGGGCCGGGAGGGCCTTGCAAGGCTCTTTTGCACTTTTTGTTGCATTTAAATAGTTCTTTATTGCATCTGGCACTTTTGGGGCTCTCAGTTTGGCCACTTGCGCCTTCGACGGCGTTCCCTGCTTTCTGTCGCTGCATGCGCTGCCTCATCTTTCATTTTCCTTCCCCAATTGCGTGCCTTTATTGACAAACTTAGAATTCATGTTTATATTTTCTAATGCTGCTTGTAGCTGGGGCGCAAGCGAGTTTCTGGCGACGGCGCTGCAGTGCCACTGAGTGACCGCGCCTGCGTCGATGTAGTTGGACTCTGGCGATTTCGGCCTTTTCGCGTGGAAAGCTTGTTGCTGCATGTCGTTGCGACGCCGTGTTCTCGCGCGGCAGAGCCTGCATGCATTCAGTGGTGCAATTATCGTTCAATAAGGCTCTTTTGGGTTCTTTTGCATGTCTTTTTGCTGCAGTTGGGTCTCGTTCTGCGCGCCCGGCGGCGCCCGCGCCCGTGGCCGCGCCCCCGAGCCCCCCACCCGTGGCCGGAAGCAGCAGCGGCGGCGGAGGCTTCATGGCCAACATGGTGGGAAATGTGGCGAGTGGAATGGCCTCGGGAGTTGGCTTTGGCGTGGCCCAGAGAGCCGTGGACGCTGTCATGGGCCCCCGCTCAATGGAAGTTGTGCACACGAACACTGCGCCTGCGGCCCCCGCGCCGCAGCAGCCCATGCAGCTCGGGATGCAGCAGCAGAACCCCTGTGCAGCTTACCAGGAAGAACTTAACCAGGTATTTTCCCTTTTTGTTTCTTTTCAACAGAAGTTCGTTGCAGCCAACGCGTAGGATGCGGAACGGCGATAGGCGGTGGTGTGGCATTTGCTTGTCAGCTGCATGTACACCCAAGGTTTTTCTCCTTACAGGATGCACTGCAGGCACATGAAGTGGTTTTTTTTTTACGGTGCTTCTAGAATACACTTAATATATATAATAATAAATTAAATGAAATTGTAACCTTCAAAGAAGAAGCAGTTTTGGTGGTTCTGTTTATTGTTTTTGGCGCAGTGCATGACCCGCCACACGGACATCACTCTTTGCCAGAACTACCTGGACAACCTGAAGGCGTGTCAGACGACTATGAACAGGACCTAAACTGTCCACTTCACTTAAATGTAGCTGTTTACCAGCGCTGTTGTGCATATCAATGAGCGCAGCAGCCTCGAGTTCGCCTACAGGGGCCACACTGAATCTAGTGGTGTGCAGTAATCACAGAAATCCGTGACAGCCATTTGGTCCTTGTTCTGACTGGCAGACAACATCAATTGCGTGCGCTTCTCGAGCACAGCTACAGTTCATGAATGCAAAACTGCGTGTTGCTGAGCGCAGCCCTTTGCTGCTCGAAACAACCGGGTGTACATGCAGCTCGCATGCAGCTCGGACTAGCTTTGCCATAGGTGCTCAGTTAGGGGCGAACAGCTCTTAGCGTAGCCACAGGCAGAAGAAAGCTGAATGAAAAAAGGGCATTGGGTCTAAAGTGGATCGAAACGAAAGGAATCTGGTAGTCACGCGCTAGCTAGCAGGCTCTGAGTCCAGCAGTTGCAAATGCAGGGTAACTGAGCCGCCCGCAGAGCCCCCGAGCTCGCAGCGGGGTGTCCGTACGAAGGCCCAATGGCTGTTCTAGTCTGCAAGTGGCTGTTCAACTTTGCATGTACTCCGCAATTGAAGTGCAGAAGAAACGGCGGACCCTCTCGAGCACTCCGAGGCGGGCGTTGGCTCGCGAAGAAGACGGGACAGTTTCCCGCACCACCACCGCGTCTTGTGCAACTTTGTAAGTTATGGGCAGCGGGTAAGTGGCGGTGGAGGGGTCCCAGGGGTTCATGGTGGCTCCGATGTAGGAGCTGGTCCCGGCGGAGGTGACCACGCGCCACTGCAGCAGGAAAGCGCGCTGGTTGCGGGGAAATGGGGTTTCTGGGGGGCGAAAACGTTGAATTAGTTTCGAAAATGCAAAATAAATTCAAGTTTTTCGCCAAGTTGCATGCAGTTTCAACGTGTTCGCTCAGTTCCCAGCTGCTGCCACTGACCTGGCCTTGAAACGCCACAAAGGTTTCAGTTGAAGGCACTGTTTCGTGCGCGGGCAGGTTCTCGTCGTTGGCCCGGAGCAGTCCTGGAAAGCAGAAGTTGAATGTGGAAAGCTGCTGCATGTTGGCTGAAATATTCTGATTTTTGAACTATTTTTATGTTTTATAAAGAGATTCAGACGCTATTTTAGCTGTTCTGCATGCTCACCGTGAAATATCTCGGGGCCGTCGATCTTGATGCGCGGCTTCAGCCACGAAGTCGGCGGCTGCTCCACGGTCACATCCTGCAGGCTACTTATGGTGTAAGCGTACGGAGCAGTTTGTATTGGTGGGACTTCTGAGGGGGGTCTGGGGAGCTGCTGCTGAGGGAGTGTGAGCTGCGGCACGGGCGGCGGGCTGTGCTGCTTCACACTTGGCTGCTGCTGCTGCTGCTGCGGCTGCGGCTGCGGCTGAGCATCACTGTCTTGGCGTTCGTCATCGCTCGGGTACGCGCCAGAGCTGGGATATTCGTCTTCACTGCTGCAGCAAACGGTGGACTGGCCAGCCTCTTCGACGGCTGCAGTCGAGTCGCCAGCAACTGGCTTCTTCGCTACAGGCGCCACTGGTGAAGCTTCCCGCAGAGCATCAGCAACGCTGCAAGGGGACACAGCTTCCATTTTCAATTAGTTTGCAAGTTGCAAACTAGAAATGCTTCTTGGAATTGACAGATGGGTGTCGGCTGCGCGCTTTCTCTTGGGCTGCAGCAGGTGGGTTCTGGTGTTGGGTTTGATCTGACGCTGCGGGCAGCGCTGCAGATACAGGATTTGTCTACCGCACCGCCAATAAGGCTTTCACTCAAAAGATAATGAATAGTAATAAGGAAGGGTGTAAGACGATCGTGGTGCTCCCGTCGTAAGTGCAGGAAAGAATCGACCAGCAGTGCCTTCTTTTCGGCTGCAGCAGGCTAGCTAATGCGCATGTGGTCTGCCGCCTGACTTCCTCACGAGCTCTTCCCCATTTCGTAATAAAACGACCAAATTAAAGCATAATTTTTGCAGAAGAAAGCCCTTTTCTTTCTACGGTGGATCAGTGAGCCGCTTCCGAGTGCTCACAGCGAGCCACTGGCGACCACTGGCCCGCAGCCGCACTGTTCCTCCTTCGGGTGTAGCCCACGGATGAACTATCTTTAGTCCTCAAAGAAGTCAACGCTTTCAGAAAATACTAAGCTTTTGATACAGTTTGAAATTATCCGGCGTTTCTGCTTTCCAATTGCTGGCCACCGTCAGTTCTTCAATGGGAGTGAAGTGCAGCCGAAGACCAATGTTTAGCGCACGGCATTTTTGCACTGGCGGAGTGGGATTTGGGAACTGTGAGGGGAAAGAGGCTTACAAATTTAAATGTTAACACTTATTTTCCCTTCAAGAATTCACTGGACAGTCACAACACTCAACTCCACCAGCTGTCCAGATTGCTCGCTGTAGGCAGCACCGTTGTGCACGAGTTATCTTCGAGAGTTATAAAATATGCGCGCGTTCAATGTATGGATGTTGTCGCTCTTCTCTAGAGAATAATGTGTTACTAGGCGCTGGGATCTCTGAATTTAAGTACTGCCTTAATCAAACACTGCATCTATTGACATTCCCCTGTTCAAACTCTATAGAATGCCAGCTGTTTCCTCGGTTGGTTAGCGTAGTTACTTCCTTTCCACACTCTCTTCGCACTTGCTGAAACGCCCACATTTGCAATAGGACAGTTGCGGGTTTTTCTGCCCCTTCTTGAAGCGAGTTTCGGCGTCCGATTGTGTGAGGTCCTGGAGGTTCTGTGGAGCTTTACCTAATGTAACGTTTTTAGTTTTGCATTTCTGTATCCTGGCCCACATCATCGAGACACTTAATGCCCCTCCTCTCTGAACTGCTCCTGCAGTTCTGGGCAGTACAACGGAGCCTGAAATTGAGCTAGTTGGTGTTGATTTTGTTGAATTTGATTCAAATTGCCGCGCAAACAAAACCAATATACAAATCGGCTATTGAGAGCTTCAAAAAGCATATTTCTAATATTAAATAGATCCTTGAGCTCAGCATATAAGCCCGGTATTTTGAGCTGGCAGCGGCCCCTTAGCTATCGGGGCTCTAATGCATCCAACCGCTTCCAAGAAAGCTCATCTCACTTTCGGGGACTTTCAGAAGTATCAGTCCTTCTAAACTAATTGTTTTGTTTTATTTAGCGTTTATATCATTTAAGAATTGTGTAGATGTGTTTCTAAGATAGCTAGCTACAGAAAGCGAGGCATAGGAACTCATCTTACAAGCTGGGCTTGACGCACCCAAGCGAGGAATGTTTTATGAAATGCAAACTGTCCAGTATAACCCATTCAAAATTTAATTTGATGCCAAAGTGCCTTCTGGGAAATCGGAGGAAAACGTGTACCAAAGTACTTTCTGGGATATCGGATAAAAACGCGCGCAGCAAGTAGGTTGTCCACATTTCACCAAAGTTGGCCGCAAAAGCATCAGGAAATCTCCGCTGAAAACCTTGGGATGTTCCCAGGATCCAACTATAATGAATTCCCTTTAAAAAAGGAATCCATGACACAAAATAGAGCTAGAAAATGGAGAAAGAAAAAGCTTCACTTGGAGGGAATACCGAAGTTTTGTGGCGGGCGGAACCGCACGACTGCGCCCCGATTTCCACGAGCTGAGGCACAGCCACTGACTGGTCATATTTCTCCCAGCAAATGACGGCAAATCTGAAGCAGAAGTGGAAAACTTTACCGCCAGAATCTTTGAATCTGGCAGTTTGCTCATCGGAAGCCCCTGAAACACGAGGATAGAAGCACCACCAGGATATCCCTAGTTCATAATGAAATCCACTTCTTTTATATGGGCTGGGCTCTAGGCTGTAGGGCTGGAAGCTGGTTGGGCTCGCAACAGGTCCTGCACTACCAGAAGGGATATATCTTGAGATGAGCAACTTCGAGCTGGCGAAGCTCCACAACAGCTTTTGTGCCTTGTTCTGAGCTAAAATGTTAAAAAATACTGGCAAAAATTTATATATTATATTCGAAGCATCTTTAGAAGGCTTTAGAAGCTGCCTAGGAAACTCAACTCTTGCCAGCTGCGCGCATCCCGTAGGTATGTTCACGTATTCATATTTCCAGACCCCTCAGGCTGCAGCGTTTCCCCAGCCCTCCAATCCAACCTCTCAAATAATTATTATACAGCAACTTCATTTTAATCTTTTAATTCTTTTGCAGCAAAGAACAGACTCATTGCCGCGGTCCGACGGGAAGCCGTCCGCACCGCCAGCTAGTCCTGTGAGCCAGAGGCCTCTTCTGCTTTCCATTTCACACTTCAAAGTGCCAAAAAGATGATTCAATTTGTAATGAGTTTGGACTACTTTGAAAACGGCACAGAATGGCAGCTTTCTAGAGTACTTTGCAGACACACGCGCACGAGTTTTCCTTCCGCTTTCTGTCTCACGCTCGAGCAAATGCTTTATGACGAATCACACTGTACTTCATACCCCTCAAAAAAAGCTTGAAAAGATCCCAAACTACCCCAATCACAAAATGGACAACTCAGGGTCACTACCCTCTGGCTTTCAGCGATGTTCCCGGACAAAGGCTCTCAATAGAGGACCCTGGTGACCCCTACAGCAAATTCAAGCTAGAGATTAGTTAAAAATGGCGTCAAAGTTGCATTGCTGGCCGTAGTTGCGAACTTAGCGGTTTGTACCAAATGTGTTCTCGTTGCATGTGGTATATTTCTTAGCTATTCCACTTAGACATTGCTTGCTATCCCTATGGCACAAAATAAACAGACTTAAAGCCCATAAAAAAACCTATTCTGTTGTCAGAGTCAGCTTTTTGTGCCCGTGGAGCCAGTTCGGGAGGGCCCCAACCCTTCGTCGTGCCAAAGCCCAGTGTCTTGGACAAGGAAGGGGTACAAGCTTCCCCTGCTGGCACCAGACACTGCCTTTTGCCTTTCCTTAGTGCCAACAAGTGCTCTAAGTACTTCTAAAGACATAATGCAAAAGATTTGGCCGCTGGAGCCCTACACGCGGCTGCACCCGCAGCAGGCCCCTCCAGCCTCCAGCCCTCGAGGCCATAGTACGTCATGCTGGGGCAGCCTGGCCTCAACTTGATAGAAAACGGTCCAAATATTAACTGTTTTACTTATTGCTGGACACTCTATGCGAATTTGAACTGTACATTCGCTCAATTGTGCAGTTCAAGCCTGCGACTGAAGGGCAAGTTAGAGTCCACGGCCTTCTGTCCAATGCACCCTTTGCGGAGGGCGCCTACACAAGAGTTACGCAGTCCACTAATGCCAAATATATAAGAGAAATAATGCGTAGCGGGGGATAGTTACGGTGAACGCGCATGCAAATAGCGGGCAGTGCAAAGTAGTCAGGTGGTTCTCCGCGGGCGGTGCTCTTCAGCCCGCCTGACACGGCAGCCGCTGGAACAAATCCAAAAAAAGCAACTGGGAAGTGTTGGTCAAGTTATTTGTCGTTTAGATCAGGAGGAAAGTTGAGTTCGGGAGGCCACCTAATAGCGGTTTGGCGTGGTAACCGCTGCATGCGACTGGTGTAGGCGCATAGGGCAAATTGGTGCGCTGTGGCCTTGGCGTGGCGCGAAGCGGTAGAGTTTGTCTATTCGGCAGTTAGTAGAAAACGGAAAATATAGTTTTAAACGACTAATGAGATTTATCTATCCTCGATGGAGGCGAACGTGCAGGAGATGCTGCGCGGGCATGAGATGCGCTGCTGAGGGCAACAGCTACCGCAGCTGCTGAGTTCAGGGGTGGGGGGCGCGGCACAGCACACGTTGTGCATAGAAGTTAAGATACGGGAGTTCACTGACTGGCGGATCGTTTTCTTTTGTCCTTTTCTACGTAGTTTTGAGATAATTGCGACCTTTCACGGCTGTAATGCTGGCCTGCATGCTGATGGACAGGGCAGCAAGTTTCCGCGTGCCGCCCGCAGTAACGCTCTCAGTTGGGGAGTGTATCGCTTGCTATTCGCCGCGCCGAATGGCCCAGCAGCCTTTATTTCGTCTTATTAATCCCTTAAATATCGTCTGCAGATGACAGGGGAACCCCCAGTCGCTGCTCCTCACCCTGCGTTTCAGCCGAGCACCCGAGCAACTGCCTAAGCCTGCCTGCAGCGAGAGCTCCCGAGCTGCTGCTTCCGCCGCTCTTTCTCCCCAACTTCGAGACTTTTCCTTTCAAATAAGTCAAGATGCAGTACGTGAACATCCCCCGCGACAGGGAAGACCCCAACTACCGCTACAAAATGCCCAAGCTGCTCTCCAAGATCGAGGGCAGGGGCAACGGCATCCGCACAAACGTGTACAACATGGGCGAGATCGCCCGCGCTCTCAAGAGGCCCCCCATGTACCCCACCAAGTTCTTTGGCTGCGAGTTGGGCGCGATGGTCAAGTTCGAGGAAAACGAGGAGAAGGCCCTCATCAACGGGGCCCACAGCGAGGAGGACCTCGTGGCCATTCTCGACAAGTGAGCTGCTGCTGCTGCTGCTGCTGCTGGTTTGGGCGGTGCAAAGTGCTGGGCAGGAGAGCTGCAGCCGTCCGTCGGCCCCCCGCGCGCTCATAGCTGCTGCTGCTGCCGCTGCTGCTGCTGTTCATGTTTCAGGTTCATTCAAATGTACGTGCTCTGCGGGGGCTGCGATCTCCCCGAAATCGACATTACTGTCAAGAAAGGAGTTTTGGTTTGCAAATGCAACGCCTGTGGCTACTCGGGGACTCTGGACAACACGCACAAGGCTGCGACGTACATGGCGAAGAACCCGCCAAATGCGACTGAGACCACTCTGGGGAAGAAGAAGAAGACCAAAGAGGAACGCAGAGCCGAAAAACACGCGAAAGAGGAAGACAAATCCGAAAAGACAGGCAAGGAAAAGAAAAGTAAAGACAAAGACAAGAAAAAGAAAAAGGGAGAAGAGGAAAATGACACGGACTGCCTCAACTCGAAAGCCGTAGACCACTCCGGCGACGCGACTCCCACCAACGCCGGTAAGCCCGTTATCTTGTTTCTAATTGCGATCACGCGGATTATTGAATTATTTGAATTTATTTCAGTTGAAATAAATTCAAACAAAATAGCTCACTAAGTTGTTCCTCCGGCTGTGTTCTTGTGCGCTTTCAGGCGAAGACAGCTGGGACGAGGAGAAGTCCTCGGAGGCGGACAAAAAGGAGAAAAAGAAAAAGGAAAAGAAACATGCAAATGCAGAGGGGCCAAAGTTGGTGGTGAAGGAAGCACTGACAATCAATTGTCCCGAAATCGCCGAAGTCGCCGCGCGACTTCGAAACATGATTGTCACTTCTTCGGCGGTGACCCCCGACAGTTTTTTCGTTGAACTCAGGATGCTTCAGGTTTCCCAGGACTTCGACGCCAAGGTAGGAAATTCAGAAAGCCCTGACATTCTATTTACAAGCAATTAAATAATATATTAAGCAACTAACACCTCCAGCGATTCGCGTTTGCACACAAGACCTGTGTCCTCAGCTTTCCGGTTTTTCTGCAAATGTGTTTCCGAACTCGGTTTCGCTCCGTTTTTCCCGGAATCTTCGCTAATTTCTGAATAAATAGATGAAATTTGTGACAACTGAGCAAATCTCTGGAAAGAATTGCGCAGAAAGCCGCGGAAAGCTGGAGTGTGCAAGTTGAATTGGGTGTTGAGCGCAGTGCCGGATGTACGTGGTGCTGAGCGCGCTGTTCAAGGACGGGCTGAGTCCGGAGTTGCTGGAGGAGAAGATGGCATTTGTGGCGAAGTGCTGCGACTCTTCAGTGCATGCATCGGATTTGTTGTCGGCTTTGGAGAACTTTTGCTTCGAAAACCCGCACACCGCAATGGCCGGCTACCCCTACATGCTGCAGCGCCTCTACAACGCAGAACTCCTCGAGCCCGAAGACATCCTCGCTTACTACAACAGCCCCCGCGCCGACGCCGCCACGCAGAAGTGCAGAACTTTCGCAGAGCCTTTTCTCAAGTGGCTCGCAGAGGCAGACTCCAGCGACGAGGAGTGAGGCCCGCTGCTGCTGCTGCTGCTGCGGCAGCTGCAGGTGCTGCGGCTGCTGCGGGCGCCGCAGCGCGTCCAGGTGCTGCAGCTGCTGCGGGCGCTGCAGCGGCTGCTGCTGCTGCTGCTGCAGCAGCTGGGGCCGCCGAGCGCGCGTGTTGTCTTTTTGCAAATCTCGTGAGGCTTGTGTCCGGGGCAATTGAATTTGCTGCTGCAGCAGAAGGCGCCTGGAGAGCAGCAAGGAAGCAGCAGTGGCCTGTGCAGATTATTTCGAAATACTTTTTCATTTCGAAAACAGAAAAGTTTTATTTCGCTGCTGCTGCGGCAGCAGCAGCAGCAAGAGGCCCCCGGTGTCACTGGAGGCCCTTAGCAGCCCAGCGGGCGCCGGGGGTTCTCCACTTCACTTGAACAACAGCCGTTCCTTACGATTAAGAGTTCCAAGTTGAAAGCTAAGTGAAAACAAATCAATAATTGTAATTATAAATACAATTATAATTTGAAATTAATTGTAAAAAAATAGTGGGAACAGTAGCATGGCTTTTAGGGTTTGGAGAGTGTGGCTGGAGCCGTCTGTAGCTATTGAGGTGTTTTGCGCGCAGCAGGCCGCTAGGGTTTAAGGTTTAGGGTTTGCGCTTAGGTGCTGTAGGTGCTGCTGCACTGCAGCAGCAGCGCCATTGATGGTGGCATGTGCAGCGTCACGAGCCCTTGGGGCTGTAGGGGGAGGAAGGATGCTTCTGCTGCTGCGGTTGCTGCTGCTGCTGCTGCAGCCAAAGACTTGTTTGCTGCTGCTGCAGCCAGCGCCTCCAGCTGCTGCCGCGTCTCTGCTGCAACAGCTGCCAGCACTGCAGGGGCCGAGGGCTGGCTTCCAATTTGGAGGAGCTGCGGCAACGCAAATAAGTGCAAAAGTGGATGCAATTAACGAATTGATAATTCCATTTAATTTGCTTTTTGTTTTATTTCTGCAAACAGCCCTCACCAGCTCATTCAGCGCAACATCCCAGTGCGTTGCTGCGCAGGCCTGGACAGCAGCAGCGGGAAAAAGACTTTCTTCTTATTTACATTTGTGACAGTTCCTCTTTTCCACTTGCCTTAGAGTAGCAGCTGGGGTGTACAGACAGCAGGGCTTTGTGAAGAACGCAGAAAAGCGCCACCAAATTGTCAGTTTCGCATTCTTTGAAATCCGCGCTGAGCAGAGTCGAGCATATCGCCGATATGCCTGCGCATGCGTCGAAATTTATAAATAAAATAATAATTAAATAATATTTTAAATATTTATTCTGCACAAATGCAACTCGATCATCGCTAATCGGCGCTGCAGCGCAGCTGTGCAAGTCCGTTTCTGCTCGGCTCCACCCGATCTCACCCAGATTTCAAAAGCCACGCGACTTAGCCGCAAAGTTTTGCTGCTTTTGACTTTTAAAAATATAAAACTTACAAAGAGATGTTCGGAAGCAAAAAGAGCAGCGGGGGGAGCTGTCAACGAGACACAGCAGCAGCTCCATCAGCGCGGGCCGCGAGAACCAGCGGGCGATTTCTTCTGCTGCAGAAGAACAGCAGCAAATAACAAATGGAAATTGCAATGAGGCAGCCCGTAGCAGCAGACTGGCTGCAGCAAGCCGGGGAGCAGCAGCAGCAAACGCTGTGCTGCTGCCTCAGAAGCAAGCGGCAGCAGCAGCAGCAGCAGCAGCAGCAGCAAGCTCACAGCAGTTCCGCCAGGGGCTTTTCTCCTGCAAAAGTGCTGCAGCAACTTTTGCCCAGGCAGCTTCGACTGCAGCACTGCAGCCCGCGGAGGCAGCAGCAAATTCTGAAACGCTTCAAATTCAATTTTTCAACTTTAAAAAAAAATAAAAACAAAACAATTCCGAACAGCAGCAACCTGAACTCTTGCTGCTGCTATCCTACCAAATATGCCATTTAGCTGCTTCTTTATTTCTGCCGGCAAGAGGCCCCCGGGGCCCCCAGGGGCCCCAGGGCCCCCCAGGGCCCCGGGGGCCCCCGGGGGGCCTCGGGGGCCCCGGGGGCCCCGGGGGCCCCCG